>NC_041392.1:141069125-141295212 GCF_002162155.2 Triticum dicoccoides
GGTGAGGGGGTTGGCGACGAGGTGCAGGAGGTCGGGAGCACGTCGGAGAGGGGAGGGGGTGGCCGTGGTCATGGCTACGGCGAGCGGCGCTCCCAGGTGCGTTCGGTGACGAGAGGGAGGGAGAACAGAGGAGGAGGAGGGGGTCCAGAGAGAGAGAGGCGGTCGAGGGGGGTCGAGGCCATCTCCGTGGCGTCGCGAGGGGGTCGGGGAGGCTGCCACGGCGAAGCAGGAGGTGGCCAGCGTCGGCGCGCGTGCGTCCAGCACGCAGCTGCTTCGTGCGCTGGCACGGGAAGAAGACAGGAGAAGGGGGCCAGGTGGGCTGGGCCGCTGGAGGAGCTGGGCCGGCTGGGCTGCACGGGTGAGGCCAGGTACTCCCTTCTCTCTTTTTTATTTTTTTCTGTTCTGTTTCCCTTTTTATTTTATTTTGCCACTGTTTTCAAATTCAAAATAATTTCTTACAGAGCCAAAACATTCTGAAATATTTTATGTTACCTCTCTGGACTATTCCAAAAGTACATAAAACATTTCAAAACATTTGCAAATATATTCATTATATATTATGAATATATCCCCAAATTCAAATAGATTATTGATTAAATTCAGAGATCAAATAATTCCTTAAAAATATTCCAGAATTTTGGTTTGATATATAACTCTTGCCAAAATTCACAAAACTATTTTTAGGGCATTTTGGATTCACAGAATGCAATTTTAAAGGGTGCTTGCCCTTCTTTTATTTAGGGTTTTGAGGCTTCCAATATTCCTCAATTCAAGTTTTCAAAAATATAGACATGATGCACACATGAAGCTAACCTAGAGCAATGCCAGAAGCTAGGGATGTGACAGGTAGTAGTACGAGTAGCGCAATATACGATATAGAGGACAAGTACAAATTTAGAAATGGGGTAAGAAGTTACAAGGTTGTGCGACAGCCTTTGTAGGCTACATGAGTAATACAAAATATAATTCCCATTGGACAACACTTTCACCAGCAAGTATACACTTGAAGCCTAATTGATATATATATATATACATGGCTTCTGCACAACATCTCCATCATCATTATCAGTATATCCTACGCAGGTGAGTTACGATGCACTTGATCCCAGAAAGGTATCTATCCTTCAAACCAGAGGAGTGCTTCAAACTAACAACAGTACATAATATCCAACAAAAGAGGGTCATGCTACATCAGTAGGATACATGGCTCGGTCTAGATATCAGTACGAATCAAGTTGTGCATATTTGCTGTTGGCATGAACCACATCGCCGCATGTCAGGTTTGCAAAAGCCATCCATCACATGGAAGCTTGATGCCTTTCACACACTGAAGATTATCTGGCAACAAGCTGTGTCGACGAATCTCTGGATATGGTGATTCATGAAACCCATTGTATGATGTGTAAACACAGTTCCCCTGGCGAATGGAAGTTTCATAGCACGGTAATCATCGCAGGTGATATGATCGATGATTGGTTGGATGATCGGATAATTGAGACCGAGGAACATGGAGTGGTTGCCGAGGCTGTAAACCCGCCTCCAATTGAATACGCCTGGCCCAACGGAGCTGGGATCTTTCTCGAACATGAAGCAGCCATAGCCATCAATGTCACGAACGCCCCAGGCATTGTACTGCATGTGGTGTGATGAAATGGTTTGGTAAATTTGGTACGTGCAAATGAGCATCAAATGACCGCCGTTAGCTAAACAAGCGATAAACCACCACCCATCGGCTAGTATGATTCCAGGTCCTGGAATCATGAAGGCAAGCGCATTTGCGTCTGCTGCAACAATTCAAATTGGAGACAAAAAGGAAAAAATAAACAATCATTTTCAGAGTATGTGTGGAATTAAGATTACTATAACAGTGACACATATCATAGACATAGAATTGCAATGCCATGGTCATAATCATACCCCAAGTTAAAAAAAATAAGCCAATGGCTTTCATATTCTAGCAATATATCATGGTTCAAACATCATGTAACAATGAGGGGAAACATATATGATAGGGCCTACTCATATTCTACCATAGCACTTACTATAGTTATCATATCAACTATAAGCAATAACATGTGTTGCTATAAAAATCTTGGAAATGAGAGTAACATATAGCAATCATGAGGTTATACTCATAATATCTATTCTAACAATCATTAGATGCTAACTGTTCTCATATCAACTCTAACAATAACATGTGTGGTCATAAAAATCTAGGAAATGAGAGGAACATATAGCAATGATGTGGTTATAGACATACTATAGGCCTGTTCGGATTCCCTCCTCCTCCACAACTCCGCTTCGGGAGCTGGAGGAACCGCAGTTTAAAATCACGGAGTGGGGAAGGAGGCGCTCTACAGATTCTCAGATTTCACGAAGTGGGAGAATTACCGAACAGGCCTATATATTCTAAATTTGTAATGATGAATAGGCAGTCGTATTCATAAGGTAAAAATGAGATGAGATTCCACCAGTATAGGCAGCCAATCTGTGCGTCGACCGCGTAAATGATGCCATCATGCACTATAGCATCAGACAGAAATGTTGGCTGAAGAGGATTGACGATGAGCCATAACCATGTATGGCAGCCGGATTCCAGATAGACTAATCCCATGTTGAACATGACAATGAGCTTGTAATCCATGTAGTCTTCTGATGGTGTGGGCACTTCACAGATTACAACCTTCAGCAAACAGAGGTCGAGCTAAAAGCTCGACACATCTCGTGCGTAGTAGGCAGGAGTGTCTGGCGGGCTGCGAGGCTCGATGGCGGCGGTATCCAACGATGGAAGGGTGATCTCTCGCTGGGTGTAGATATCCACGAGACGCCATAGACTACCGGATTGGTGGATGAGGACGATCCAGTTGGCCTTCATGCCCGCCCAGTAGTGGTCGCACATGAAGCATAGGTGCACAGGTAGTGGTAGCATGTCGAGGGGCACCATGGCAACCTCTTTAGGATCGTCAAGTCGGTGTCTAGGCCACCTGAGAGGATCGGGCATCAGCAAGTAGGGTGTCTTGAAAAGAGCCGACCGATTGTAGACTAGTAGATGGTACAAAGACAACGAGCATGCGGCCAGACGGACGGTGCTGAGCAGGTCCATACGATTACAGATCTGCTCCAAGAGAACATCGGGGAGGGAATTCCAATCGCGACTCTGCATGTCAGTCGGTTCTGCCATAGGATTTTTTAGGGAGATGAGTGACTGGGGTTTTCGGTGCCTGCGAGCCAGCGGGGAAGTGGATTCGGGTGGGCAGGCGAAGAAGATGGTGTGTGTGGCTGAGCAGTGAGCGGGGGGATATGTGTCAGGGAAACTGATCCACAAACACCTATGGGGCCGGCGGACCGAGCCCCTTTCGGTTCGGCGGGGGGCGGAGATCACACGAAGAGCAGATCGAGGCGAGGCACACGAGCAGTTTACCCAGCTTCGGAGCTCTCCGGAGAGATAACACTCCTATTGCTGCTTGTTTGATTATCTTGTGTTCTTGCTCCAGAGAGAGAGCGTAGTGTTTTTCTGGGTTCCGAACCAGTCGAACCTGTCGAACCCCCTCTACATTGCGCATGGGCCTCCTTTTATATGCTAAAGGGGTCACCGACAGGTGGCAACGCAGAGAAGGGTACAAATGTAAAAAGCGAGGTGGTTGGTACAGTTACTTGTACAGTGCACCCTACCTAACCCTGACGGCAGGGGACAAGGGCATTAAATGCCCGTCTGAGTCGCCCAAACAGTGCAAAAAAGGACCGTTAGGGGCGCCACCGTTCGCCACGATGGCGATCTTGTCAGCTTCGCATGCCACTGCGCACCGCTGGCTGCACAGCCTCCCGCCACGTGCGCCTGGAGAGGCCCCCAGAGCGACACGTTGGTGGATGCGCTGGAGCGCGGGCACAGAGTGGCCGCCTGCCGCGGCAAGCGCCTTGCCGCTGCTGTTATCTTGTCGGGTCCGGAAGCTTGTCGCTCACCGGGCCTCGAGGTACCTTGGTTGGTCTTCCCGGCAAGCTCCTCTTGCCGGGGCCTTGTTGCCTTGCCGGAGCGCGTGGCGCGTCGCGGCAAGTTCCTTGGGGTGCCTTGGTTGGCCTTCCCGGCAAGCTCCTCTTGCCGGGGCCTTGTCTCCTGAGCTTAAATACTTTGTTCTTGAATGGCTCCAAGGGAACCACCGAGGATCTTGACGTTCGCCCGGCAAGCCTTGCCGCGGGGTGCTGCAACTGCCCGTGCACAAGTTCGGGGTACTAGGGTATCCCTATTCTAGTACACCGACAGGAGCCCTCGGGCCTGGGCCAGACATGGTGCAGAGCGCTGTTGGGCCAGGCCCAAGACATGGCACGGGCACACGCGGACTGGGCCACGCCGAATCTCGCTCCGTATCCACCGCGCTCTCCCCTAACGGCACGCGTTGAATGCGGCATCGTGGGAGAGATCGTGGGTGGTTCTTTATTCGGAAGGGCGAAACGTCCGCCCCGTCCCTTTTATAAGCAGAGGAAATAGGGGCAGTTCGTTCCCCCTCACTGGTTGCTACTACTCCATCTTCACGAACCTCCGCCGCTCCCCCCCTCTTCTCGAAGCCGAGAGAGCAGCGCTCCGCCCCCCATTTCCACCAGCATCACCAACACCGTCGACCTCCCCCACCACCTCCGCCATGGCTCCGAAAGCCAACAAGGGAAAGGGTGTGAAGTCGGCCGAGGCGCAGCGGCTCGCGGCGCTGCGGAAGGAGCGGGCGATCTTCTCCCCCCAGCTCGGCGCGAAGGAGCTGAGGGAGTACTTCTACCTCTTTTGGGCGACGGAGAAGCGGGCGCATCCGCGCACGAGGGTACTCCCGGCCGCTGCTTCGGAACTGGCTCCAAACGGGTACCCATTCTTCGCGCTGTTCTTCTATTGCGGGCTCTGCCCGCCCTTCTCGGAGTTCTTATGCGATATCATGAACACCTACGGCCTCCGCCTCCTTGATTTCACCCCCAACGCCGTTCTGACCATGGCAGTTTTCGCACATTTGTGCGAAAAATTTGTTGGAGTCCACCCCAGTGTTGCCCTTTTCCGCCACTTCTTCATGCCTCGGGTAGAGAGAGGAGAGCCGCTTGCCGGAGGGATTGCCTGGATCTCGAGAGTCGGCAAGAAGGAAGCGTCCTTGGAGGGTGAGCTCCGCAGCAAGTGGGAGGAGTGGAGAGCGGAGTGGTGCTGGATCGTCGAGGAGAATCCGCAGCCCTTCACCGCCGTGCACCAAGCTCCAATAGTGCGCGACAATGACTGGAGCAACGTGGCCCCAGAAGACGAGAGGCTGAAGATCGACATTACTAGGATCCTTCGCCTCAGGCTTGCCGAGCTCACTGTAGGCGCTGTAGGCGCAGATTTCCTCCGCCGCCACGTCGCCCCCCTGCAGGAGAGGGGGAGGCCCACCTGGGAATTCAAGAACTCGGCAGACATCATGAGGCTGCGGCCGGGCCTCAACTACAACTTCACCGTCTTGGAGCTGGATGCAATGCTCCTGGAGTTGTTCAAACGCGATCCCCAGCACCCATTCACGCTGGCGAGGGGCGTCGTTCCATTGTGCAATAATTCTTCGCTTGACCGGATCCGCGCCATGATGCCGTTGTGCGGGATCTTCCTTGGCCACCGCCACCGCCCCCGCCAAGCGGGCAAGGGATCCTACTCCTCCGCCTCGCCGCACCGGAGGGGAGCCGGACTTCGATCTTTCCGCGCTCAGCTCCGATGAGGAGGAAGAAGAGTAAGTTTCTTTGGTGCTCTTGTAGTTCTTCAATCTTGCTGTTTTTATCTTGTATCTGGCTTGCTTCAATCTGAACTCCTTTCTTTTCAGGACGCTGGCCCAGAGAGTGGCGAAGAGGGCCAAGGCCGCGGTGATCGTCATCGAAGATGACCCCACTGTGTCAGCAGGGGGTGGGTCCGAGACCACCTTGATGGACCCGGCAACCACTCCTCAAAGCAGCCCCTAGCGCAGCCCCCAGCGTAAGTTCATAGTTAGCTTTCTGTTGTTAGGCGCGCATGAGTGCTTTTTCCTTTGTTGATATCTTGCTTGTTGATTTGTGTAGGAGCAGAGCAGCCATATCAGGAGCGCCCGGAAGCTGGTCCCGAAGTGCCATCTGCTTCGACTACGCCGCCAAGGGAGGAGTCCCCGGCAAGGGAGCGCTCTCCGGCAAGGGAGAATTCTCCGGCAAGGGGCAGTTCTCCAGCAAGGCACAGCACCGTCGATCCTGCGGCGGCCGAGACCGCAACTGCAGATCTTGGCACAGGTAATTCACTTGTCCAAAAACTTTCCCTTGGGTTCTTCTTCTTTTGATTTTCTTCTCTTGGATTTTTGATTGATTTTTCTCCCTTCTTCGTTCTTCAGACCCATCTGCTGCTGAGCCAATGGAGACAGAGGGTGCCGGCGAGGAAGGCGCGCATGGCAGCACTAACGACGCCGCCGCCAACGAAGAAGGGCCCGGTGCTGATGAGACCGCCGGCGAGGAGGCCGCCAAGGCTGCCGCCGCAGAAGCCGGCGAGGGGTCGGGCGATCGCACTGACGACCTTGAGGCCGCAGGAGCGCCAGGCGCTGCGCCGACCGCTGATCCCTCTGCCGTTGCTGCGGAGCCGGGCTCCAAGGAGCCCCAGCCCGGCGCCTACTTGAAGGCCGGCGACGATATCTTCATCAACCTACCCTGGGCGTCGAGCTCCAGGGCGCCGGTCGAGGGGGAAACTTTCGATGAGGAGGTGCTCGCCTCCGCTGGACTGTCATTGGTCGACGCGCCCAGCAGCAGCAGTGGCGAGCCTGAGGAGGAGCAGCTGCTGCGGAAGCTGCTGTCACTCTACCGCGCACGGCAAGCCAAGCTGGCTTCCCGGGAAGCGCTTGTCGCGAAGGCGGGAGTTGATATGGAGAAGCGCGCGGAGGAGCTCCGGGGCCACAATCAAGAAGCTCTCCGGTCCCTGGCACAGGAGCGGGAGCGACTCGCCGAGGAGCGCACGGCCTTCCTTCTCGAGAAGGCCGAAGCTGAGGAGGAATAAAGGCTGGCCGCCGAGAAGCAGTCCACGCGAGAAGGCGAATTGGTGCAGCGGAAGGCCAACCTCGACAGCTACGAGGAGGAGCTCGCCGAGCGCGAGCAAGCACTTGGCGGGGCGCTCAAGGAAGCAAAGGACGCTGCCGCAACCATAGAGGCGCCAAGAAAGAGCTGGAGGAGAAGGTGGCGCAGCTGGAGGCCAACATCGGGAAGAGCGGCGAGGAGCTTGCCGCGCTCAAACGCGAGCGTGAGAAGGATGCTGCCGCCCACGGTGAGCTGCAAGGTCTTCTCGCTGAGAGGGGCAAGGAGCTCAGCGCCGCCAAGGATTCCAATGCAGACCTGGAGTTGAAGCTGGCCACGCTGACGCAGACGCTGGACGACGCCAAGGAGCGGGAGAAGACCTTGTCGGAGAAGGTCAAGGCTGACAAGGCACTGCTGGAGAGCATCGCAGTTACCCAGAACTCATTCAGAGATACTGTGGAGCACTGGACCGAGGGTCTGGTGAATATTGTCGCAGTCATCGACGAGGAGCTGGCGCAGCTGGGGATGGAGGACTTTGGGTATCCCTCCGACGAGAATCTCCAACCCAGCGCCAAGCTCAGCCTGTTCTTCAAGGGCATGGCGACGGCACTCCAGCGGCTCCGGGAGAGGATCCCAAAGCAACTGGCCGACGAGTCGCGCAGAATCTGCGCCGGGGTTCTCCAGAAGGTGCTGATGAAGGTGGCCTTCCGCAATCCAGGCCTCAGCTTCACCAACGTCCTCAAGTCCTTGCCGCCAGACGCCGATCGGGACGCACTCAAGGCCCTTGTCGCACCCATTGTGGACAAGGTGAGCGAGATCAAGAGGGTTGAGGGCGATCGCGTAGACTAGGCCGCCCATTTCTTCTTTTCCCTTGTCGCTGCTAATCATGTTATGAAAACAGTCTGTTAGAGCTGCGACAAGTTATCTTGTAATATAACTTTATTTCTGTTATCAATTGCTATGTTATTTCCTCTACTAGATTCCTTCCTTTGTATGTTTTTACCCTACGCTTCTAGGGAACTTGTCGGCGCAGGCACCCGAGCCGCGAGCGCTGAGTGCGGAACGTCAGCAGCCTGCTGGCGGCGCTGCTTCCGACAAGAAACCTTGTCGCGACTAGATGCAGCACACTTAAGTTGTTGAGCGGACTCGAAACAAAGTAAGGGCGCAACTAGCCACGAGTTGGTTCCTCCGCGCACAGGTTTTCCATACAAAGCAGGGTCGTTCGAGGAAGATAACTCAAACATTGAAAAACTGATTGCTCAAACTTTGGCAACTTAGCTTTTCTGTCGTTTGCTTCTCGGCAAGGCAAAACTTTGCTTGAATGATGCCTGGTCCATACCACAATCTTCTCCTGACCAACGACAGTCCAGCGGAGGCGAGCCTGAGGAGGAGGAGCTGCTGCGGAAGCTGCTGTCACTCTACCGCGCACGGCAAGCCAAGCTGGCTTCCCGGGAAGCGCTTGTCGTGAAGGCGGGAGTTGATATGGAGAAGCGCGCGGAGGAGCTCCGGGGCCACAATCAAGAAGCTCTCCGGTCCCTGGCACAGGAGCGGGAGCGACTCGCCGAGGAGCGCACGGCCTTCCTTCTCGAGAAGGCCGAAGCTGAGGAGGAACAAAGGCTGGCCGCCGAGAAGCAGTCCGCGCGAGAAGGCGAATTGGTGCAGCGGAAGGCCAACCTCAACAGCTACAAGGAGGAGCTCGCCGAGCGCGAGGAAGCACTTGGCGGGGCACTCAAGGAAGCAAAGGACGCTGCCGCAACCGCAGAGGCCGCCAAGAAAGAGCTGGAGGAGAAGGTGGCGCAGCTGGAGGCCAACATCAGGAAGAGCGGCGAGGAGCTTGCCGCGCTCAAGCGCGAGCGTGAGAAGGATGCTGCCGCCCACGGTGAGCTGCAAGGTCTTCTCGCTGAGAGGGACAAGGAGCTCAGCACCGCCAAGGATTCCAATGCAGACCTGGAGTTGAAGCTGGCCACGCTGACGCAGACGTTGGACGACACCAAGGAGCAGAAGACCTTGTCGGAGAAGGTCAAGGCTGACAAGGCGCTGCTGGAGAGCATCGCAGTTACCCAGAACTCATTCAGAGATACTGTGGAGCACTGGACCGAGGGTCTGGTGAATACTGCCGTAGTCATCGACGAGGAGCTGGCGCAGCTGGGGATGGAGGACTTTGGGTATCCCTCCAACGAGAATCTCCAACCCAGCGCCAAGCTCAGCCTGTTCTTCAAGGGCGTGGCGACGGCACTCCAGCGGCTCCGGGAGAGGATCCCAAAGCAACTGGCCGACGAGTCGCGCAGAATCTGCGCCGGGGTTCTCCAGAAGGTGCTGATGAAGGTGGCCTTCCGCAATCCAGGCCTCAGCTTCACCAACGTCCTCAAGTCCTTGCCGCCAGACGCCGATCGGGACGCACTCAAGGCCCTTGTCGCACCCATTGTGGACAAGGTGAGCGAGATCAAGAGGGTTGAGGGCGATCGCATAGACTAGGCCGCCCATTTCTTCTTTTCCCTTGTCGCTGCTAATCATGTTATGAAAACAGTCTGTTAGAGCTGCGACAAGTTATCTTGCAATATAACTTTATTTCTGTTATCAATTGCTATGTTATTTCCTCTACTAGATTCCTTCCTTTGTATGTTTTTACCCTACGCTTCTAGGGAACTTGTCGGCGCAGGCACCCGAGCCGCGAGCGCTGAGTGCGGAACATCAGCAGCCTGCTGGCGACGCTGCTTCCGACAAGAAACCTTGTCGCGACTAGATGCAGCACACTTAAGTTGTTGAGCGGACTCGAAACAAAGTAAGGGCGCAACTAGCCACGAGTTGGTTCCTCCGCGCACAGGTTTTCCATACAAAGCAGGGTCGTTCGAGGAAGATAACTCAAAAATTTAAAAACTGATTGCTCAAACTTTGGCAACTTAGCTTTTCTGTCGTTTGCTTCCCGCAAGGCAAAACTTTGCTTGAACGACGCCTGGTCCATACCACAATCTTCTCCTTCCCCTCGGCAAACTTGTGTGCGAGGGAACCTTCTTTTCCTTTGTTGAGAAAAAAAGATAGAAGAGAAAATAATGATATGGAGCCCTTCGGCTCGTTATTGCTTACCGGATGTAGGTGCTGCACAAAGTGTCAGATAACGCATGCAAGAAAGAAATTAATGCATGAAATGGACAAGTTGTGCGGAGCACATGGGGTTTTATTTATGCACGGGATCTGCGCCCGGCTTTGTACAAAGGATTATATGCAACAGCGGCAAGACTTGTACAAAAGGTGGTTGCCGGAATGGGTTTCGGCAACCGCGCCCTACGGGAAAAACTTACGAAGATGTTCTATGTTCCAGGAGTTGCTCACCGAAATGCCATCTTCGGTCTCAAGGCGGACAGCGCCGGGCCTTGTGATTCGTTTCACCCGATAAGGGCCTACCCACTTCGGCGTCAACTTGTTGGAATTCTTGGCGGACTGAACGCGCCGAAGAACAAGGTCGCCTTCCTCGAAGCTTCGGGCCTTAACTTTGCGGCTATGGTAGCGGCGCAAAGCTTGCTGGTATCGAGCAGCTCGTACAACAGCCTGAAGACGATCTTCCTCAAGGAGCAGCGCGTCGTCTTGTCGCAGCTGTTCTTGCTCAAGCTCATCATAAGCGAGCACTCGAGGCGATCCGTATAAGAGTTCCGTGGGGAGAACTGCCTCTGCTCCATAGACTAGAGCGAAAGGCGTCTGGCCAGTGGCTCGATTTGGCGTCGTTCTGATCGACCAAAGAACTACCGGCAGCTCCTCGATCCAGTTTCTTCCGCACTTGCGCAGCCTGTCGAAAGTTCTGGTCTTGAGCCCGCGCAACACTTCAGCATTTGCCCTCTCTACTTGACCCTTGCTTCTCGGATGAGCAACAGAAGCGAAGCAGACCTTGGCGCCAAGGTCTTGGACATACTGCATGAAGGTGCGGCTCGTGAATTGCGTGCCGTTGTCGGTGATGATCCTGTTAGGGATCCCGAAACGGCAAACAATTGACCTGAAGAACTTGACTGCTGACTATGCTGTCACCTTCCTCACTGGCTGCACTTCCGGCCACTTTGTGAACTTGTCGATTGCGACGTACAAGTACTCAAAGCCCCCGACAGCTTGGGGGAAAGGGCCGAGGATATCGAGCCCCCAGACCGAAAATGGCCAGGATAAAGGGATCGTCTGGAGAGCTTGAGCTGGCTGGTGTATCTGTTTGGAGTGGAACTGGCACGCTTCACACTTGGTTACTTGCGTAGTTGCATCCTGGAGGGCTGTCGGCCAAAAGAAACCTTGCCGGAAAGCTTTGCCGGCAAGTGATCTTGCGCCAATGTGGTGGCCACATATGCCTCCATGTATCTCTGCCAACAGCTTTTGTCCATCTTCCCGGCAAATACACTTCAATTTCACACCGTTGAGTCTTCTTCTGTACAGTATGCTATGGACAAACTGGTACATACTTGACTGCCGGGCTACTTTTTCCGCTTCTTCTTGCTCTTCGGGAAGTTCTCCTGTCTGAAGGAAATGGACAATCTGTTGTGCCCATGCTGGAGCTTGTGGCTCGACAACAAGGACTAAAGGCACATCTGCTGCTGCGGGAACATCCGCTTCTACGGCAAGGACATGCGGCCCTGCCGGAGCTTGATGTTCCCTGGCAAGCTTGCCGGAGCAAAACTTGTCGGGAGCGTCTGCTTCAACGGAACAAACCATAAGGCTTGCCGGAGCAGACTGCCCCTCAGCATCCTTGGTGTTGATCTTGGGGACTTTCTTGGCGGCGGCTTCGGGCAGCTCTGCCGGAAAGTAGTCACCAGAAACCAACTTCCTCTTCTTGCTTTGTCCAGTTGATGGTGTTATGGATGGTTGAGTCAACTTGTGCACAAAGATCCCTGGTTCCACAGGTAACTTTAGTGCGGCGCACTTTGACAGGCCATCAGCAATGTCATTCTGAGCTCTTAGGATATGCTCCATCTGTAGGCCGTCAAAGTGCTCTTCTAGCTTCCTCACTTCATCAACATATGCTTCCATCAATGGACTCTGGTAGTTCTTGTTCACTTGGCGGACGACAAGCTGTGAGTCACCCCTGACAATGAGCTTCTTGATCCCAAGGTCTGCTGTGATTCTGAGACCGGCAAGCAATCCTTCATACTCTGCAGTATTGTTGGTTGCTTGCTCCTTGGGAAAGTGCATCTGGACTACGTACTTGAGGTGCTCTCCGGTGGGCGCGACAAGCAGCACGCCCACACCGGCGCCTTACAGCGAGAAGGCACCATCAAAGTACATCAGCCACTCTTTGCTTGCCTCTTCCTGTTGTTCCGCCGCCAGTTTTTCCTTGCCGGGGCAACATCTTCACTGTCAGATCCTCCCACTCCTACATTCTCTCCGGGGAGTCTCCTCCCTTCCTCAGCACGTGCACACTTGTCGGCCAGTGCATATAACTCACTGACGTCCCTGATCTTGCACATCGCCATTTCCTCCCGCATCCTGCGGTTTCGCACGTTCTGATGGAACACGCTGATCACCGTGGCAGGGTGGACGTCTGGGATGTTGTGCTGCACACTGCTGAATCTCTGAATGTACTTGCGCAGGGGCTCTCCTTCCTTCTGGGCGAGCAGATGAAGATCACTCTCCTGGCCATGAGGCTTGTGTCCGCCTGTGAAGGCGCCGACAAACTGATGGCACAGATCAGCCCAAGAGGATATGGAGTTGTCCGGCAAGTGCATGAGCCAGGATCTGACGTTGGGCTTGAGCACCAACGGGAAGTAGTTGGCAAGGATCTTGTCATCCCGTCCCCGGCAGCCTGCACCGCAATGGTGTAGATGCTGAGGAACTCCGACGGATGCGTCTTGCCGTCGTACTTCTCCGGTACGTCTGGCTTGAAGTTCTTCGTGCTGGGCCACTGGACTTGCCGCAGCTCACGAGTGAATGTGGGGCAACCTACCGCGTATGGCAGATCGCCTGGTTCCCCTGGCGCATGCATGTCAACAGAGGGCCCAGCGCGCTTGTCGGATTGACGTCGCGCTTCTCTTTGGCGCTCGATGCGAGTTCGAGCGTCTTCTTGTTGTCGATCATGAAGAACTTGGCGCTGATCGTGATGAGCTCGTGGATCCGACGATGCGGTGGAGTCGCTGTCGAGGTGGATCCAGCGAGTCGGCGATCTTGGCCTTCGGGGTGGTGATTGCATGGTAGTTGCACCTCCACCCGTTTCGTAGCCACCGGCTCGCGCCCGGCAACCCTGCCGCGGCGGCGACGCGCTCGGCCGCCATGGAGTGTCGCCGTTGGCGTAGCCGATGAGACTCTGAATGGTGGCCCTCCATTCGTCGATCTTGTCCGACGTCGAAGGGTAATCTAGGAGTAGTTGAGCTCGCGCCAAAGCTTCTGCTGGAGTGGTGGGTGGCAGTGGCGGACGGCGCGAGGAGCGGGACGTGCTCGGACTTCTAAAGATGTTAGAAGGAGCAGTATCCCATCCAGGCGACCGTGCCCCGCTCGTGCCAGCACGCTGGCGTGCATGCTGGTCTTGAGCGCCCCGAGATCCACCAGCTTGGTCTTGGCCTATCATGCGTATGGCACTGCGAGTGCCATGACGCTGTTGGTCTTGCGCCTCCTGAGAGTGGCGCGGAACATGTACAGTCGCCGAGGTTTGTGCAGCCTTGTCCTTGGACCTGGCAGCATCATAAGCTTCATCGTCGACGTCCATTCTTCCGCCGGCATCCGTTCCACCACCCGTTTGCTCCAACGGTGGCGGAAGTGACGTGGACGGAGCGGCTGTCGCCGAAGTCTTCTTCTTCGGTGGCATGTTGATGAAGGGACTGAAGATCTAGCTCATGTGAACGCCGGATCAGGTTCACACAATCTCGACGCCCCCTACCTGGCGCGCCAAAGATGTCGGGGAAACTGATCCACGAACACCTATGGGGCCGGTGGACCGAGCCCCTTTCGGTTCGGCGGGGGGCGGAGATCACACGAAGAGCAGATCGAGGCGAGGCACACGAGCAGTTTACCCAGCTTCGGAGCTCTCCGGAGAGATAACACTCCTACTGCTGCTTGTTTGATTATCTTGTGTTCTTGCTCCAGAGAGAGAGCGTAGTGTTTTTCTGGGTTCCGAACCAGTCGAACCTGTCGAACCCCCTCTACGTTGCGCATGGGCCTCCTTTTATACGCTAAAGGGGTCACCGACAGGTGGCAACACAGAGAAGGGTACAAATGTAAAAAGCGAGGTGGTTGGTACAGTTACTTGTACAGTGCACCCTACCTAACCCTGACGGCAGGGGACAAGGGCATTAAATGCACGTCCGAGTCGCCCAAACAGTGCAGAAAAGGACCGTTAGGGGCGCCACCGTTCGCCACGATGGCGATCTTGTCAGCTTCGCATGCCACTGCGCACCGCTGGCTGCACAGCCTCTTGCCACGCGCGCCTGGAGAGGCCCCCAGAGCGACACATTGGTGGATGCGCTGGAGCACGGGCACAGACTGGCCGCCTGCCGCGGCAAGCGCCTTGCTGCTGCTGTTATCTTGTCGGGTCCGGAAGCTTGTCGCTCACCGGGCCTCGAGGTACCTTGGTTGGTCTTCCCGGCAAGCTCCTCTTGCCGGGGCCTTGTTGCCTTGCCGGAGCGCGTAGCGCGTCGCGGCAAGTTCCTTGGGGTGCCTTGGTTGGCCTTCCCGGCAAGCTCCTCTTGCCGGGGCCTTGTCTCCTGAGCTTAAATACTTTGTTCTTGAATGGCTCCAAGGGAACCACGGAGGATCTTGGCGTTCGCCCGGCAAGCCTTGTCGCGGGGTGCTACAACTTCCCGTGCACAAGTTTGGGGTACTAGGGTATCCCTATTCTAGTACACCAACAATATGGTACGCGCGAGCTACCAAGGAAGATGGCACGGGCGGGTGAGCAGTGAGCGGGGGGAAATGGTGTGCGGCCGATGATGGGGAAGAGAGGAGGAAGAAGAAGAGAGGAGGAAGAAGAGTGAAAGATGGGGAAGAAAGTGCATTAAATCTCAATTCTACTAGTACTACTACCAGGATATACTGTCCTTCAAAGTGTAAATAGTTATGCCGATGAGGTCTACCTCAAGAGGGCCCATATGTCAGTTAATGGAGGAGAGAGGTGCGTAGTCGTATTTGTGGAAGCGTGCTCCACTGGCAAACATGATGGCACTATTGGGTAAGACTGATTTAGTAACACCAACACGCCAGTTCAGCTTATTAATTAAGTGTCCCATCTGCTGCAGCGTGTATTGTCGCTTCACTGTGAAGACTAGTTGAATAGTTCTCTCTGACCGAGATGGGGAATAATGGATCGCGAAGACTTCCTATCTAAAGTATCCCTATGCCTGTATGCTCAGGCCCCTCCCAATGCTCCGCCTTGTACAGGTGCTAAGGCTGCCATGTAGGCAAAAAGTCTGATGTGGCAAGGTAATTAAGAGGAGAGAGATAAGTGTGGTGACCCCAGTACTAAGCGCGAGAACCTAGACAAAAGACTTAAATGGAAGAAGCTCACCAATGCATGAAGAACTTTAGTTACAAAATCAATAAACAAAGGATGCTTAGCACCAACAAGTTAAGCACCTATGCATTGGGAGCTTTAGTTGCTAATGTGTTTAATGTGCTTAGCACCCCATGTTAGCACCGATGCATTGGAAGTAGCCTCATCCTATCCAACAAGATGAAACATTGGCCAAGGCACCCGGCGCCAATAATGTAGGAGTACTAGTACTACCTCCTTTCCAGTTTATAGGGCTCAATTCAAAAATCTCATCAACCAAGGTAGATGATGAGTGGTGGAATAATTTTTGTAGTTTTCAAAAACACTCAATTAATGCACTCGTTTTCCTCAAAAAATTATGTTTACCCATGCATTAATTTTGTGTCAAACTTTGACCATCTACTCCCTCCATCCAGGTGAATAAGTCATCTTTGGTTGTGCACCGTGACCAAGGAGGGGAAAACAAGAGAACTTAATGTTTATTTGCTACTCCCTCTGTTCCTAAATATTGTCTTTTTAGACATTCAAATGGAATACAACATAAGGATGTATGTAGACATATTTTAGAGTGTAGATTCACTCATTTTGCTCTGTACGTAGTCACTTGTTGAAATCTTTAGAAAGACAAATACTCCATATTTGGGAACAGAGGAAGGCCTTTACTCCGTATTTGGGAACAGAGGGAGTATCACCATATGGAGGGAACAGAGGAAGCTTGAAATATGAACATGTCAATGGGAGGGAGTAAAAGCCTCATGCATGCATGCAACATGCAACACTCACATGTACACATGGATGCATGCAACACTCACGCACCCATGCGACACACATCACACAACGCAACACACACGCTCACGCTCAAGTGATCAACCTACTCCCTACATCCGTGAAAGACTGTACATTTAGAGATTTACACATTGACCAGGGCATAATTAACGCCCAAAAGTAGCAGACTTGTGTGTGCATGCGACCATTGAGAGAAGAAGATTAAATTAAGCTTGTTGCATGATATAATTAAGGATAGACATGTAACCTATAGCTAGAGCACAAGTTGGTGCATTAGTCAATCAATATCGATTTTAGATTAAAGGCTAAATGCATTGGAAGTGTAGATGTACACTCTTTGTTTTTTAGCCTATGTACACTCTTTGTTGGAAGGCCAAGGGAGTACACGTGCATGCACTCACATACACAGCCAGGGTGGTTCGTGCGCAAGGGTTGGACTCTTGTCGCGCCTGCATAAAGTTTTGTCTAACTGATTTCTTTGCTCTGCCAACTGACAGGTGGGACCCAAAAATCAGGTGACAATTTAACCAGTCAACAAAGTGCCACGTCGACTATGTGGTCGGTCAGTAGGGTGCAATACGGTGCTCTACGATGAGCTAGTGATGGTATAATCACCACAAAACTATATATAGTGACCGAAAAGAGCATATTGTTATATACGTTGACCGCCAATGTATTTTTCTCATTTCGAATTAAGCCATATTAACCAGAAAGGACTAGTACTAGTACTGCTTTGATGTGTCCCGTCAATTCGCCGAAGAGGAGAAGCTTGCTTACTATGCCTCTCCCTCGCCCACTCGCGAAGTGGCTCGCAGGACAAGGAGAGGGTTTTGACTACAGCGCCCTCTCCCTCCCCTCTCGCTTGCCCTCGCCCTCGCGGTGGATGTGCAGCAGTTCAATTAGTGTCAGATTGCCAAAAGCATATTGTACTGTAGTATCATCATTGTTGGACCATCCGAAGAGGCGAAGAACGAAGTGCAAGGTTCACATGAGTACGAACTGTTGAACCTCCTGAAGAGGCAAAGAGCCAAGCGCAAGGTTTTATAGGAGTTGTTGTCCTAGTAGGAGTATTACAACTATAGCGTACGATGCTACTGTATGATGCCGCCACATCACCTATATCCAAAGTTGTGCCACCTTTTTTCTCAAAGAGCGTGTTGGAGCCCGTGTAACAACCACACAAGTTGCACATACACATAACACATTTACTAGTAATAAATTCTAAAGGACAAATGCTAGTATGCCACACAAGTTCATCTCCAATTCATGTGATAAATTTGTGCACGACTAGTCTACATATATTCACAGTGCTACCATTCACAGTTTACCATACCCCACTCACACGTTATAGATGGGTTACATGTCCTCCTCCAGGTTCCAGTCCCGGGTGTTCTTCATGGATGGCATGATCCATAGCAGTGGGCAACGAGAATCATTATCACAGCTTTCTAGTTCGCTTCCATGTGGTGGAGACTCATCCAAGCTGAAGCGGCATAAATCAAGGATAGTGGGGCCCTGCATGTCATTCATCCGGCGGTGTGCACTAAAGACACAACCATGCTTCATGAACGGCAGGCCTTCGATGTCGTGCACTGAAGATGGCATCCGCTTCACAATGGGGTAGCTGTCCCCAATGAAAAGCGAGTACTCTCCAAGAGTGTTCCTTGGCACCCACGTAGCATCACGAGGGTCGAACTCGGCGCCGTTCATCTAGTACACGCAGCATCTCAAATTTGGACACATGGTGACGTACATAGTCAAGGTCCATGCATAATAATGTTGTGCTACAATATGGTGGTCAGTAATACTGTGCAGCAAATAGTACTACTCCAGTATAGAGGAAGTAAAATAATCAGCTTATTATATATATAGCCACTCTTGGCTACATGGATGACATAGTAAGACATGGAAAAACAAAAATGGCGGCAGCTAGTGGGTTCAAGTCTTCAAGGGCCTAGCTAGCTATATGTGTCCTCCAAGGTGAAAATTACTCCTACTAGTACTAGTAAGTAAGTAGTACAACAACGAAAGAGAAGGCGAGAGGGTTAAAAAATATAATACTAAATGGAATACCTGGGTAGATGGTGATGGTCCGATCGTGGTAGATTGTGTGACCATGTTGCACATTAGTGGTACAATGGGTAACGACTGCTAAGATAGTTGATCCCAATATGCCAAAGTCGGTTGCAAGGTTCCAGGTTAGACCGAATCACGGATGCAAATGCACATCCAGGATCGGCGATCTTATTTTGATCGGGGGATGAGTGGTCCCTGCAAAATAATGGAGTACCGTTAGGGATGCAAATGATGGTTTGAGCATTCCGTTTGTAATCTCGCGTAGCGTAGGATGGAAACCAGACAAAACAAGTCCCCTGGCTTGTCACTACAAAGATGCGGCCTAGATGGCGCACGGCGTCTTCGAACGTGTAGGGCTACAAATTTGTCGCAGCCAACATGCGCCAGCCTCTGCCGTTACTGCCTCTTGCATTGATGGCAATCCTTATGTCGAACACCGCGATGAGATAGTAATCATCGTAGCCGCGTCGCTTTGTCGGCGGGTCCGCAATTGCTATCTTTCTCAATCTCATGTAGGCATCATCATACGTTTTCAAGCCCAGCCAGTCCGGAAGGCCGATACCAATGGTTGAGAAGGGGTCTACGAGAATTGCCGCACTGCTGTGGATGTTGTGCAAAATGATGGTAGTATCCGGCCGGAGGTATGCAAGCCAATGTTTGTTGGCACCGACCCAGTCCTATATATAAGACGGTGGGCAGCGGAAAAATTACGGGATGGAAATGGAATAACTAAGTACTACACGATCAAACTCCATGACTGACCTGCTCATCGGACGAAATCCGACTACCTCTCAATGTCGGCAACTCTAGCAGAGTGAATGTGCAAACATGGCCAGGGAGCGGTGGACTATTCGAAGGATTTTCCCATAGAAGAACCTTCTCCTCGAAGATGCATGGAAGACCAACAAGCATGGCCTTTTCCCAAGCATGTTTAAGCACCGTCTTGAAAAAGTTGGTGCAGGAAGCACCGAGTCTTGCGGCGGTGAGGACGCTGTAGCAGCATGCGATTTCTCCCAGAGGATCGTCGTCCAAGGTCTCCCAGCCCCGACGAGGAGGAGAACCGCCTGGAGAATCCATGGGAGCAGCGATGAACTGCCTTCTCTTTGGGGGGAGGGGAACTAGCGAGGAGGAGATAAGAGAATAGTAACCACAGGGCCTCGTCCCTTCCAACTGTACCTCCTCGATGTTCCTTAGCAAAGGGGCGAGGCTATTATTTACTACGTACTCGTACTGTAGCAGTACTAGTACTACTTTATCAACTAGTGGTCGATGTAGTACTGTACTTCTAGTATAGTGCACCAGTTTTGAACTCTTGAATCTCAGGGCCAAGGAGGTACAGTTGGAAGTGGAGGGTGGTACTATTCTCTAGAACCATCGATGTACTATCAATGCAGGGAAAGTACACCTGTGTAGTGGGTACTCTCGGTGCTCTATTCCAGCGCGTAGCTGGCCTACTCAGCCGCTCCTCTCACGCACACACTAGCAGCCTGTTTATCAGCGACGGTTACTACGAGGGCAGAACATTTGAGTTATTTGATACAGCGAGACTAGGCTTTTCGCTTCCATTTGTGGAGGTGTAATGGATCTCGTCAAAGGATGGCACGATCCATAGCGGTGGGCAACGGGAATCATTGTCGCAGCTTTCTAGTCCGGTTCCACACGATGGAGACTCATCCATGCTAAAGCGGCATAAATCAGGGATAGAGCGTCCCAGCATGTCGTTCATCCGACGGTGCGCACTAAAGACACAACCATGCTTCATGAACGGCAGGCCTTTGGTGTCGTGCACGGAAGGTGGCATCCGCTTCACAATGGGGTAGTTGTCCCCAATGAAAAGCGAGTACTCTCCAAAAGTGTTCCTCGGCACCCACGTAGCATCACGTGGGTCGAACTCGGCGCCGTTCATCTGGTACACGCAGCATCTCAGATCTGGACACATGGTGACGTACATAGTCAAGGTCCATGCATAATAATGTTGTGCTCAAATATGGTGGTCAGTAATACTGTGCAGCAAATAGTACTATTCCGGTATAGAGGAAGTAAAATAACCGGCTTACTATATATAGCCACTCTTGGCTACATGGCTGAGATAGTAAGACATGGAAAAACAAAAATGGCGGCAGCAAGTGGGTTTAAGTCTTCAAGGGCCTAGCTAGCTATACGCATCCTCCAAGGTAAAAAGTACTCCTACTAGTACTAGTAAGTAAGTAGTAAAACAACGAAAGAGAAGGCGAGAGGGTTAAAAAATATAATACTAAATGGAATACCTGGGTAGATGGTGACGGTCCGATCGTGTGGTAGATTGTGTGACCATGTTGCACATCAATGGTACCATGGGTAACGACTACTAAGATAGTTGATCTCAATATATGCCAAAGCCAGCTACAAGGTTCCAGGTTAGACGGAATCACGGATGCAAATGCACATCCAGGATAGGCGATCTTATTTTGATTGGGGGATGACGGGTCCCTACAAAATAATGGAGTGCCATTAGGGATGCAAATGATGGTTTGTGCATTCCATTTGTAATCTCCCGTACCGTAGGATGGTAACCAGATGAAACAAGTCCCTGGCTTGTCACCACGAAGATGCGGCCTAGATGGCGCACGGCGTCTTCGAACGTGTAGGGGTACAAATCTGTCGTGGCCAACATGCGCCAGCCTATGCCATTACTGCCTCTTGCATTGATGGCAATCCTTATGTCGAACACCGTGATGAGATAGTAATCATCGTAGCCGCGTCGCTTTGTCGGCGGGTCCTCAATTGCTATCTTCTTCAATCTCATGTAGGCATCATCATACGTATTCAAGCCCAGCCAGTCTGGAAGGCCGATCCCAATGGTTGAGAAGGGGTCTACGGGAACGGCCGCACTGCTGTGGATGTTGTGCAAAATGATGGTGGTATCCGGCCGGAGGTATGCAAGCCAATCTTCATTGGCACCGACCCAGACCTATATATAAGACGGTGGGCAATGGAGAAATTACGGGATGGAAATGGAATAACTAAGTACTACACGATCAAACTCCATGACTGACCTGCTCATCGGACGAAATCCGACTACCTCTCAACGTCGGCAACTCTAGCGGAGTCAACATGCAACCATGGCCAGGGAGCGGTGGACTGTTCGAAGGATTGTCCCATAGAAGAACCTTCTCCTCGAGGACGCATGGAAGACCAACAAGCATGGCCTTTTCCCAAGCCTGTTTAAGCACCGTCTTGAAAAAGTTGGTGCAGGAAGCACCGAGTCTTGCAGCGGTGAGGATGTCGTAGCGGCGTGCGATTTCTCCCAGAGGATCGTCATCCAAGGTCTCCCAGCCCCAACGAGGAGGAGAACCGCTTGGAGAATCCATGGGAGCAGCGACGAACTTCCTTTTCTTTGGGGGGGGGGGGGAACTGGCGAGGAGGAGATAAGAGCGTAGTAACTGCAGGGCCTCGTCCCTTCCAACTGTACCTCCTCGATCGTTCCTTAGCGAAGGGGTGAGGCTATTATTTTCTACGTACTCATAATGTAGCAATACTAGTACTGCTTTATCAACTAGTAGTCGATGTAGTACTGTACTTCTAGTATAGTGCACCAGTTTTGAACTCTTGAATCTCAGGGCCAAGGAAGTACAGTTGGAAGTGGATGGTAGTACTGTTCTCTAGAACCATCACTGTACTATCAATGCAGGGAAAGTACACCTGCGTAGTGGGCACTCTCGATGCTATATTCCAGCGCGTAGCTGGCCTACTCAGCCGCTCCTCTCACGCACACACTAGCAGGCTGTTTATCAGCGATGGTTTCTGCGTGGGCAGAACATTTGAGTATTTGATACAGCGAGACTAGGCTTTTCGCTTCCATTTGTGGAGGTATAATGGATCTTGTCGAACTTTGTTAGTAGTTCCTTCTTCATGAATGAGATGAGGCAAAGCTTTTGCCTTTGTTTCAAAACAAAAAAATCACGTCAAGAGGAATTTCTTTTATAGAGACGATAATGGAGTGAAGTCCATGCATGCAACGCCACAAGCTACAGAGTAGTAGAGTACTGGCACTTTACGTACGGAGCCATATTGCACAGTTCCCAATGCCGCACCAGGATTTTCAGGCTCCTTGGGCTTAATTGGGAGGCACTAGTTTAAATATGCTACTAGCTGATGAGGAAGCTGCAAGCGAGGTGCGGCTAGGGCGAGCACGCGAGCCACGAGATGATGGGGAGGAAAACCCGTTCACGTGGCTGGGCTATCCAGTGCACCCAGATTGTGGTGTGACACGTCCGTTTGACTTCAAAACTCAAACTACTCGTGTACAATATTGGCTCGCAACAAAGTTACTATTTAAAAAAAGGCCGCCGGGATCGAACCCACAAAACGAGGTATACACTCCCGCCACCACAAGTAGTACTCGTTGGAGTACAACGCAACCTAGAATCGCCTTTTGTCGCTAGTAGTACATTGTTCCTTACAAGAAACCACTAATAATGCCAAGAAACCACTAATAATGCCAAGAAACTACTACCACTTGCATACGTGGCAGACTTAAGAAAGGACTACCTTATCAACCATTGTACATGCCCTTACCAACCAGCCCTACCAAGAAACGACTACTCTACAAAGTGCCGTTATATGCACGTTTCAACCCATGTCGCCCCTTAAGTCAATGCCTTCTATTCGACCGGCAAGTTAGCTGCTATGACTTGTGGGACCTACATGTCAGTCTGCACAAAAATCCCCGAGTGACCTCCTACCTCCGGCCCGTCCATCTAGTCATCCTCGGCCATGGGACACAGCTACCGCCGCCGGCTGAAGGCGAGGTTAAAACCGCCGGCCGTGCGGAGCCCATCTTGCGGCAGCCCGGATGCCAGCTCCGTCCGGTGCTCGCGGCCGCTAGCTAGCCAAGATAGCTCCGTCCAGCTGCTTTTCTGCAAGGTTTGCTAGCTAGATTGGCACGGCGACACGGCGGCTTGCTCACGCGCGCTGATACGTCCATTTTGCATCATGCTTTTATATCGATATTTATTGCATTATGGGTTGTTATTACACATTATGTCACAATACTTATGCCTATTCTCTCTTATTTTACAAGGTTTACATAAAGAGGGAGAATGCAGGCAGCTGGGATTCTGGGCTGGAAAAGGAGCAAATATTAGAGACCTATTCTGCACAGCTCCAAAAGTCCTGAAACTCCATGGAAGACGTTTTCCAATTATATAAAAAATACTGAGAGCAAGAACTTCACCAGGGGGGCACACCCTGCCCACGAGGGTGGGGGCGCGCCCTACCCCCCTGAGCGCGCCCCCCTACCTCGTGGGACCCCTGGTGGCCCTCCGGTGACCATCTTCTGCTATATGAGGTCTTTCGATGGGAAAAAATAATAAGCCATCTTCTCGGACGAAACTCCGCCGCCATGAGGCGGAACCTTGGCGGAACCAATCTAGGGCTCTGGTGGAGCTGTTCTGCCGGGGAAACTTCCCTCCCGGAGGGGGAAATCATCGTCATCACCAACGCTCCTCTCATCGGGAGAGGGCAATCTCCATCAACATCTTCATCAGCACCATCTCATCTCAAAACCCTAGTTCATCTCTTGTATCCAATTCTTGTCTCCAAGTCCGGGATTGGTGCTAGTAGGTTACTAGTAGTGTTAATTACTCCTTGTAGATGATGCTAGTTGGTTCAATAGGTGGAAGATCATATGTTCAGATCCTATATGCATATTAATACCCCTCTGATTATGAACATGTTTATGATTTGTGAGTAGTTACTTTTGTTCCTGAGGACATGGGAGAAGTCTTGCTACTAGTAGTCATGTGAATTTGGTATTCGGTCGATATTTTGATGAGATGTATGTTGTCTCTCCTCTAGTGGTGTTATGTGAATGTCGACTACATGACACTTCATTATTTGGGCCTAGAGGAAGGCATTGGGGAGTAATAAGTAGATGATGGGTTGCTAGAGTGACAGAAGCTTAAACCCTAGTTTATGCGTTGCTTCGTAAGGGGCTGATTTGGATCCATATGTTTCATGCTATGGTTAGTGAGGGAGTCCTGGATCAGGGGGTGTCCGGATGGCCGGACTATACCTTCAGCCGGACTCCTGGACTATGAAGATACAAGATTGAAGACTTCGTCCCGTGTCCGGAAGGGACTTTCCTTGGCGTGGAAGGCAAGCTTGGCGATACGGATATGCAGATCTCCTACCATTGTAACCGACTTTGTGTAACCCTAACCCTCTCCAGTGTCTATATAAACTGGAGGGTTTTAGTCCATAGGACAACAGACAGAACAACAATCATACCATAGGCTAGCTTCTAGGGTTTAGCCTCTTCGATCTCGTGGTAGATCTACTCTTGTACTACCCATATCATCAATATTAATCAAGCAGGACGTAGGGTTTTACCTCCATCGAGAGGGCCCGAACCTGGGTAAAACTTCGTGTCCCTTGCCTCCTATTACCATCCGGCCTAGATGCACAGTTCGGGACCCCCTACCCGAGATCCGCCGGTTTTGACACCGACATTGGTGCTTTCATTGAGAGTTCCTCTGTGTCGTCGCCGTCAGGCTTGATGGCTCCTAAGATCATCAATGGTGATGCAGTCTAGGGTGAGACCTTCCTCCCTGGATAGATCTTCGTCTTTGGCGGCTTCGCACTGCGGGCCAATTCACTTGTCCATCTAGAGGAGATCGAAAGCTATGCCCCTGGCCGTCAGGTCAGATTTGGAAGCTTAAACTACACGGCTAACATCCGCGGGGACTTGATCTTCGATGGATTCGAGCCACTGCCGAGCGCGCCGCACTGTCACAACGAGCATGATCTAGCTCTGCCGCCGAACAGTGCCCTGGAGGCCGCACCTGCATCGGCTTTGACCCTTAATTCAGAGCCAACTGCGCTGATCGAGGATGGGTGGTTGGACGCCGCCTCGGGGGCTGCGATCCCAACGGCGATCGAGTCGAACACCAGCCCCGCACTCTGCGAGACTCGTGACTCCAAGGAGCCGGACTCCTCTCCGGACTCCGAACCCTCCGCGCCCCTGCCGATCGAATCCGATTGGGCGCCGATCATGGAGTTTACTGCCATGGACATCTTTCAGCACTCGCCTTTCGGCGATATTCTGAAGACACTGAAGTCTCTCTCTTTATCAGGAGAGCCCTGGCCGGACTACGGTTAGCAAGGTTGGGATTCGGACGATGAAGAAATTCAAAGCCCACCCACCACACACTTTGTAGCCACTGTCGACGACTTAACCGGCATGCTCGACTTCGACTCCGAAGACATCGACCGTATGGACGCTGATGAAGGAGACGATGAAGAACTAGCGCCTATCAGGCCCTGGAAAGCCACCTCGTCATATGACATATACATGGTGGACACCCCAAAAGAAGGAGATAGCGATGGAACAGCGGAGGATGACACCTCCAAGAAACAGCCTAAGCGCCGGCGTCAGCGGCGCCGCTCAAAATCCCGCCAAAACAAATACGGTGATTCCAGCACGGGAGATAATAATACTCCGGAAAGTGCCGAGGAAAACCCCCTCCAGCAAGATTTAGCATAGGAGGATGGAGAAACCATCCCTCATGAGAGAGCAGCAGACAGAGAGGTCGAGGACGATAATTATATGCCTCCCTCCGAAGACGAGGCAAGCCTCGACGACGACGAATTCGTCGTGCCAGAGGATCCCGTCGAGCAAGAGCGTTTTCAACGCAGGCTTATGGCCACGGCAAGAATCCTCAAGAAAAAACAGCAACAGCTTAGAGCTGATCAAGATTTGCTAGTCGACAGATGGACTGAAGTCCTTGCGGGCGAAGAGCATAAACTCGAACGCCCCTCCAAGAGCTACCCAAAGCGTAGGTTGCTACCTTGATTAGAGGAGGAAGCACTTGATGCGGCCGACCAGCCACCTCGTGGCCGCGACAGAGAGGCCTCTCGGCCCTCCACTCAAGCCGCACCCCGTACCAAGGCACGGGAATATGCGCCGGACTTACGAGATATGTTGGAGGACAAGGCAAGGCAAACAAGATCGATCTACGGGTCGCGTGGGCGCCCCACGGCTCGAGACGGTAAACGTCACGCCGGCCACAAATTCGGCAGGGCCGAACACAGTAGACAAAGCTCATTGGAGCTACGTCGTGATATAGCCCAGTACAGAGGCGCCGCACACCCACTATGCTTCACAGACGAAATAATGGATCATCAAATCCCCGAGGGTTTCAAACCCGTAAACATCGAATCATATGATGGCACAACAGATCCTGCGGTATGGATCGAGGATTATCTCCTTCATATCCACATGGCCCGCGGCGATGATTTCCACGCCATCAAATACCTCCCACTCAAGCTTAAAGGACCAGCTCGGCATTGGCTTAACAGCTTGCCAACAGGATCAATCAGTTGTTGGGAGGACCTGGAAGCCGCATTCCTCGACAATTTCCAGGGCACTTATGTGCGACCCCCAGACGCCGATGACCTAAGTCACGTAATTCAGCAGCCAGAGGAATTGGCCAGGCAATTCTGGACACGGTTCCTAACAAAGAAAAATCAAATAGTCGACTGTCCGGACGCTGAGGCCCTAGCAGCCTTCAAGCACAATATCCGTGACGAGTGGCTTGCCCGGCACCTTGGACAGGAAAAGCTGAAGTCTATGGCAGCACTCACGACACTCATGACCCTCTTTTGCGTGGGAGAAGACAGCTGGCTTGCTCGTCGCAACAATATGACCAAGAACCCTGGTAATTCGGATACCAGAGACAGTAGTGGCAGGTCGCGTCGCAACAAGCAGAAGTGCCGCATTAACGATGACAATGCTGAGGATACGGCAGTTAATGCCGGATTCAGAGGCTCTAAATCCGGTCAGCGGAAAAAGCCATTCAAAAGGAATCCTAGGGGCCTGTCCAGTTTGGACCGAATACTCGACCACTTGTGCCAGATACATGGCACCCCCGAAAAGTCGGCCAATCACACCAACAGGGATTGTTGGGTGTTCAAGCAGGCAGGCAAGTTAAACGCCAAAAATGAAGACAAGGGGCTGCATAGCGATGACGACGAGGAGCCCCGGCCGCCAAACAACAGTGGACAGAAGGGTTTTCCCCCACAAGTGCGGACAGTGAACATGATATACGCAACCCATGTCCCCAAAAGGGAGCGGAAGCACGCGTTAAGGGACGTATACGCGGTAGAGCCAGTCGCCCCAAAGTTCAACCCATGGTCCTCCTGCCCGATCACCTTTGATCGAAGGGACCATCCCACTAGCATCCGTCATGGCGGATTTGCCGCATTGGTTCTAGACCCAATTTTTGATGGATTTCATCTCACTAGAGTCCTTATGGATGGCGGCAGTAGCCTGAACCTGCTTTACCAGGATACAGTGCGGAAAATGGGCAAAAATCCCTCAAGGATTAAGCCCACCAAAACGACCTTTAAAGGCGTAATACCAGGTGTAGAGGCCAACTGTACAGGCTCAGTCACACTTGAAGTGGTCTTCGGATCTCCAGATAATTTCCGAAGCGAGGAGTTAATCTTCGACATAGTCCCATTCCGCAGTGGCTATCACGCACTGCTCGGGCGAACCACATTCGCCAAGTTCAATGCGATACCGCACTACGCATACCTTAAGCTCAAAATGCCAAGCCCTCGAGGAGTAATTACGGTCAATGGAAACACTGAACGCTCCCTCCGAACGGAGGAGCACACGGCGGCCCTTGCAGCAGAAGTACAAAGCAGCCTCTCCAGGCAGTTCTCCAGTCCGGCCATTAAACGACCGGACACCGTCAAGCGCGCCCAGAGTAACCTACAACAAGACCGCCTAGCATGACCCGAGCAGGCGTAGCAATACGGCCCCAACCCCAGCCCTCGCAAAAATGCGATACCAGTACTTCGCGTACATAACTACGCTCTAGAAATACCATGTGTACAGGGGGAGGGGCACCATCACGGCACGCCCGAAACACGGCTTAAACCGCACCAGGGGCTGCCGATTTTTTAATTTTCTCTTACTTTCAGGACTCCACTCTTCAGAAGGCCCGTTCGGCAGTTCAATTGCCGAACAAACGATGCAAGAACCAGGGAAGCAGACAAGCCACGCCGCATTACGGAACTCCCAGGTGGTCTCTATCACGAGCAGTATACCTGTTTCGCATACTATTCCGCAGCTTGCCCCTGAAACGGACACGTTAAATAGTCCACCCTTTTGCTTATCGCATTATTTGCATCGTTCTGCTTTGATCGCAGCCCTCTTTAATAAACAATGCATAGCTTTTGTCTATTTTTGCATTACTCTTTTTTAATATATGTTCCTTAACGACATGTTGCATCCGTACACTTTGGTACGACCAAAATACGCCAGGGGCTTTAGTACCCCTCAATATGGTGTGAGAAGTCCGAACACTTTAACAAGTGCGGCACCCTGAACTTATAGCATTATATGCATCGGCTCCGAATCATGTCTTGGGTCAATAGTTGGGTTTGCCCGGCTCCTACGTTTTGGTGCCTTACGTTCCACTATATCGGCTAAGGGAGCACTAGGAGAACCACTGTGATTGTGCCTCAGTTGAGCTGGGTCGAGCACCTCAGTGGAGAAAGCTAAAACTGACTGTCATGATGAAGCGAGAGCTGGTCACTGTTCGAGAGGTTTTTCGAGTCCCTAAAGACTTATGCCGCTTAGAGCGAGGAGCCGTCTCTGTCCGGCCAAGGCGTGGATAGCACCCCGAACTCGGTCTTCCGAATACCAGGGGCTTCGCCGAAATTTAAAATTATAGAATTCTATGGCTAAGTGAGAGTGTTCACGCATTATAGTCCGATTGCCTTGTTCTTGGGCTGAGCGCCTCCCTCGAAGGACCCAAACATGGGAAAAAGAGCGCTCAGGTTTATCCCTGAACACCCCAGCACTAGCGGCACGGGGGCAGAAGTCGACGACTTGCCATCTCTCAGAATTGATAAACAGCCGCACAGAAGGTAATATTTTAAATTCCAACAGCATTGCTTAGCTCATATGAACAAGTTTTCAGCGCACAGGACAAAACGAGCAAGTTTCACTCAAAAATTACATCCCTAGAACATTCATTCGCCACAAGGCAGGCAGCCTTCAGAACATCCTTATAATAATTCTCGGGCTTGCGATGCTCTTTCCCCGGCGGTGGCCCGTCCTTCACAAGCTTCTCAGCATCCAGCTTGCCCCAGTGCACCTTAGCACACGCAAGGGCCCTACGGGAACCTTCAATGCAGACGGAGCGCTTGATGACTTCGAGCCTTGGACAGGCCTCCACTAGCCCGAAATAGCTCCCAGGCAGAGCCCCTCCAGGCCACAGCCGAACTATAAGGCCCTTCATGGCATGTTCGGCTGCCTTGTGGAGCTCGACCAGTTGCTTCAGCTGGTCGCTCAGGGGCACGGGGTGTCCGGCCTCATCATACTGAGACCAGAACACCTTCTCTGTCGAGCTGCCCTCCTCGGCTCAATAGAATGCGGCGGCATCGGACACACTCCAGGGAAGATCTGCGAACGCTCCTGGAGAGCTCCGGATTCGGGTAACTAACAAGTAACTCACGTTTATATATTTGCTTTGCATAAAGAATGCCTTACCCGCCGCTATCTTCTTCACCTCATCCAACTCCTGGAGGGTCTTCTAGGATTCGGCCTTGGCAGACTTGGCATTTTCAATAGCCACCGCGAGCTCGGATGCTCGCGTCTTTGAGTCAAGCTCCAAACTCTCATGTTTTTTCATGAGAGCCTGGAGCTCTTGCCGTACCTTGCCAACCTCGGCCTCATACTTCTCCCGCTCAGTGCGCTCCGCGGCCGCCCTCTTCTCGGCCTCGACCAGCGCTTGCTTAAGGGTCGCCACCTCAGACGTGGCCCCTACAATAGCCACGATAATCCTGTCATTTTTTGCAATTGCGCCTTTTTATATATATTTAAACAAGGTATTTCTTACCTTCATTGTCCTTGAGCTGCTTCTTGGCACGCCCGAGATCTTGCTCGGACCGCTTGAGGTTCTGCTTTAGCGTGTCCACTTCCGCAGTCAGTGCGGCGGACGCAAGCAGAGAAGCCTGCATACGCATATTGACTCCTTTTTGTTAGACTCCTGCGAATTTTATTTGATCCTCTATTCGGCTTTTCTTCCCGAACGCCAAACAGAGCATCGGGGGCTACTGTCTATGCGGTAATATTATTTACACATTCTTTACTTACCTCAAAGCCTGTTAAAAGGCTAGTACAAGCGTCAGTCAGTCCGCTCTTGGCGGACTGAACCTTCTGGACCACCGCACTCATAATGGTGCGGTGCTCCTCGTCGATGGAGGCGCCTTGGAGCGCCTCCAATAGATTGTCCGGCGCTTCCGGTTGGACGGGGGTCACCGGCACGGTGGGCTTGCTCCTCTTGGAAGGAGGTCCCCCGCCGGACTCTGGAACCTTTGAAGGTTCCGGAGCGGTGTCCGGCCTAGAGCCGGACTTGGAGCCCTGGGGGGTTTCATCCCCTTTACTCCTGGAGTCCGAGAGGTCGCCTTGCGGCGCCTCCAGGACCACCTCCTCCCGGCTTGGAACCTGTTGGGATAACACTTTAGTGTCGTCCGTAGGGCGGGGGGAGGAAGCCGTCGGAAGCGAGTTCACATCCACGAGTCCAGTGAGCCGCTCGACGACGCGTCGAGCCGGTCTTTGGGTGGGCTGCATAAACATATTCGACATAAGGGAAAGTTGTGCAATAAATGAATACTATGAATTACTCTGGTATCCGGATACTTACGATTTTGCCAGGGGCTTGGCCTTGGGCGGCCACTCCTCTCCGCCGTCGTCGGCGTCGGTGGAGTAGTCCGGAGGAAGGGTTTTCCCCTTCTTGGACCCTCCGGCCTCCCTAGAGAGGGCGGCCTTCCTTTTCTTCTCTCCTCCCGCTGGACGGGGAGAGGTCTCTTCTTCCTCCTCGTCTTCACGGGAGGAATGCGCCTCGGAACTGTCGGATGATGGATCCGACACCTCTTGGCGTCGGGCCCTCTTTCGAGTCCCCGTGGCCTTTTTCGCGGCCTTCTTCTCTGGCACCACATAGGGTGCCGGAACCAACAGCTTCGCCAAGCGAGCGTCCGCTAATCCTTCGGGCAAAGGAGCCGGACATTTGATTTGTCCGGACGTCTCCTGCCAATCCTGTCAAAGGTAAGGGAGCTTAGATCCCACATGAAGTCAAACTATGAAAAACCGATACCCTGTAAAAGGAAAAAAAACAGCTTACCGCATGAGCGTGACGCTGCGTACTAAATCCGCGATCCTCTGTAGCGGATGCGGGGGCCTCGGCGCCCTTGAAAAGCACCTTCCAGGCATCTTCGTACGTCATGTCGAAGAGCCTGCTCAGAGTTCGGTGCCGCGCCGGGTCGAACTCCCACAGGTTGAAAGCCCGTTGTTGACACGGAGGATCGGGTGGATCAGCATAACCTGGACTATGTTGACAAGTTTGAGCTTCTTGTCCACTAGGGTTTGGACGCATGTTTGGAGTCCGGTCAGCTCTCCTTTTTTACCCCACGACAGGCCCGTCTCCTTCCAGGAGGTGAGCTACATAGAGGGTCCGGATCGAAACTCGGGGGCTGCGACCCATTCGGGGTCGCGCGGCTCGGTGATGTAAAACCACCCCGATTGCCACCCCTTCAGGGTCTCCACAAAGGAGCCCTCGAGCCATAAGACGTTGGCCATCTTGCCCACCATGGCGCCTCCGCACTCCGCCTGGTTGTCACGCACCGCCTTCAGCTTGACATTGAAAGTCTTGATCCATAGGCCGAAATGGGGGCGGATGCGGAGGAAAGCCTCGCACACGACGATAAATGTTGAGATGTTAAGGACAAAGTTCGGGCCAGATCATGGAAATCCAGACCATAGTAGAACATGAGCCCCCGGACAAATGGGTGAAGAGGGAAGCCCAGTGCACGGAGGAAATGGGGGAGGAACACCACCCTCTCATGGGGCCTAGGGGTGGGGATGAGCTGCCCCTTTTTAGGAAGCCGGTACGCAATGTCGTTAGACAAGTATCCGGCCTTCCTTAGTTTTTTGATGTGTCCCTCCGTGACGGAGGAGACCATCCACTTGCCTCCCGCTCTGGACATGGCTGGAGAAGGTTGTGGTGGGGAGTGTGGACTTGGGCGCTGGAGCTTGAGTGCGCGAGAATCGATAAGCAAGGGAGGAAGAAGGCGCAGGTGAAAAGGTGAATCCTTATCCCCTTATATGGGTGGACGCAACTATGTGTCCCCACCAGCCTGGTAAAACTCGCTTATCTCCAAGCGCCGTAATCAATGGCGCGGTTGGGTTACCCACGCCCGTATTGATGAGAATCCCGGAATAAGGGGACACGATCTCTGCTTTAACAAGACGTGCCAAGGAAACCACCTCGCATGACGCGCTGAGGTGGGATAATGAAACGACTCGGATAAAGGCTTGGCCGTGGTGTGTCACACTATGGAATACGTCAGCAGATTAGATTTGTGTAAATATTATTCTCTCTATGGCAATATATGGAAACTTACTTTGCAGAGCCGGACACTATCTTTGTGTTCAAAATCTTCTATGAAGTACCTGGAGGAGGAACCCGCCTTGCAATGCCGAAGACAATCTGCACGCCGGACTCGTCGTCATTGAAGCCTGGTTCAGGGGCTACTGAGGGAGTCCTGGATTAGGGGGTGTCCGGATGGCCGGACTATACCTTCAGCCGGACTCCTGGACTATGAAGATACAAGATTGAAGACTTTGTCCCGTGTCCGGAAGGGACTTTCCTTGGCGTGGAAGGCAAGGTTGGCGATACGGATATGCAGATCTCCTACCATTGTAACCGACTTTGTGTAACCCTAACCCTCTCCGATGTCTATATAAACTAGAGGGTTTTAGTCCGTAGGACAACAGACAGAACAACAATCATACCATAGGCTAGCTTCTAGGGTTTAGCCTCTCCGATCTCGTGGTAGATCTACTCTTGTACTACCCATATCATCAATATTAATCAAGCAGGACGTAGGGTTTTCCCTCCATCGAGAGGGCCCGAACCTGGGTAAAACTTCATGTCCCTTGCCTCATGTTACCATCCGGCCTAGACGCACAGTTCGGGACCCCCTACCCGAGATCTGCCGATTTTGACACCGACAGTTAGGTTTACCTTAATACTTTTGTTGTAGTTGCGGATGCTTGCAATAGAGGTTAATCATAAGTGGGATGCTTGTCCAAGTATGGGCAGTACCCAAGCACCGGTCCACCCACATACCAAATTATCAAAGTACCGAACACGAATCATATGAACATGATGAAAACTAGCTTGACGATATTCCCATGTGTCCTCGGGAGCGCTTTACATCATATAAGAGTTTGTCCAGGCTTGTCCTTTGCTACAAAAAGGATTGGGCCACCTTTCTGCACCTTATTTTCTTTTGTTACTTGTTGCTCGTTACAAATTATCTTATCACAAAACTATTTGTTACCACTTATTTTAGTACTTGCAGAGAATACCTTGCTGGAAACCGCTTATCATTTCCTTCTGCTCCTCGTTGGGTTCGACACTCTTACTTATCGAAAGGACTATGATAGATCCCCTATACTTGTGGGTCATCAAGACTCTTTTCTGGCGCCGTTGCCGGGGAGTGAAGCGCCTTTGGTAGGTGGAATTTGGTAAGGAAAAATTTATATAGTGTGCTGAAATTTACTGTCACTTGTTACCATGGAAAGTAATCCTCTGAGGGGCTTGTTCGGGGTATCTTCACCCCGACTAGTAGAGCAAAGAGTTGCTCCTCAACCTACTGAACCTACTGAAAATGAAAATGAAAATGAAAATGCTTGCTTTGAAGTTCCTTCGGGTATGATAGAAAAACTGCTAGCTAATCCTTTTTTAGGAGATGGAACAAAACATCCTGATGAACATCTGATATATGTGGATGAAGTTTGTGGATTATTTAAGCTTGCAGGTGTACCCGGAGATGTTGTTAAGAAGAAGGTCTTCCCTTTATCTTTGAGGGGAGATGCATCGACATGGTATAGGCTATGTGATGATATGGGGTCTTGGAATTACAAACGATTGAAATTGGAGTTTCATCAGAAGTTTTATCCTATGCACCTTGTTCATCGTGATCGCAATTACATATATAATTTTTGGCCTCACAAAGGACAAAGCATCGCTCAAGCTTGGGGGAGGCTTAAATCAATGTTATATTCATGCCCCAATCATGAGCTCTCAAGATAAATGATTATTCAAAAAAATTATGCTTGGCTTTCTGGTAACAATCGCACCATGCTTGATACTTCTTGTGTTGGCTCTTTTATGATGAAGACTATTGAATTCAAATGGGATTTATTGGAAAGAATTAAACGCAAATCTGAAGATTGGGACCTCGACAATGGTAAGGAGTCAGGTATGACACCTAGTTTTGATTGTGTTAAATCTTTTATGGATACCGAATTTTTTCGTAAATTTAGCACTAAATGTGGACTTGACTCTGAGATAGTAGCTTCTTTCTGTGAATCTTTTGCTGCTTATGTTGATGTCCCCAAGGAGAAGTGGTTTAAATATCATCCTCCCATAGAAGTAAAAGTAGCTGCACCTATTAAAGTTGAAGAAAATACTATCACTTATAATGATCCTATTGTTCCTACTTCTTATGTTGAGAAACCACCTTTAACTATTAGGATAAAGGATCATGCTAAAGCTTCAACTGTGGTTCGTAAAAGCAATATTAAAACATATACACCTCCTGAGCAAGTTAAAGTTGAACCTAATATTGCTATTGTTAAAGATCTCTTGTCTGATAATATAGATGGGCATGTTATTTATTTCTGTGATGAAACTGCTAGAATTGCTAAACCCCGTGATAAAGATAAACCTAGACATGTGGTAGGCATGCCTGTTATTTCTGTTAAAATAGGAGATCATTGTTATCATGGCTTATGTGATATGGGTGATAGTGCTAGTGCAATACCTTATTCCTTATACACAGAAGTTATGCATGATATTGCACCTACTGAGATGGAAGATATTGATGTTACAATTAAACTTGCCAATATAGATACTATTTCACCAATGGGAATTGTTAGAGATGTTGAAGTCTTGTGTGAGAAAACTAAATATCCTGCTGATTTTCTTGTTCTTGGTTCCCCCCAAGATAGTTTTTGTCCCATTATATTTGGTAGACCCTTCTTAAATACTGTTAACGCTACCATAGATTGCAAAAGGGATGTTGTTACTGTCGGTTTAGATGATATGACTCATGAATTTAATTTTTCTAAATTTAGTAGACAACACCGTGAATAAGAATTACCTAGTAAGGATGAAATTATTGGTCTTGCTTCTATTGCCGCACCTCCTAGTGATCCTTTAGAACAATATTTCCTAGACCATGAAAATGACATGTTTATGAATGAAAGAAGGGAAATAGATGAAGTATTCTTTAAACAGGAACCTATCCTGAAAAACAATTTACCTGTTGAAATCCTAGGGGATCCTCCTCCACCCAAGGGTGATCCCGTGTTTGAGCTTAAACCATTACCTGATACTCTTAAATATGCTTATCTTGATGAGAAAAAGATATATCCTGTTATTATTAGTGCTAACCTTTCAGAGCATGAGGAAGACAGATTATTGAAAACTCTGAAGAAGAAGAAGAAGCACAGTTGAGGGAGTCCTGGATTAGGGGTTCTCCGGACAGCCGGACTATATCCTTTGGCCGGACTGTTGGACTATGAAGATACAAGATTGAAGACTTCGTCCCGTGTCCGGATGGGACTCTACTTGGCGTGGAAGGCAAGCTAGGCAATACGGATATGTATATCTCCTCCTTTGTAACCGACCTTGTGTAACCCTAGCCCCCTCCGGTGTCTATATAAACCGGAGGGTTTTAGTCCATAACACATTAGACAATCATACCATAGGCTAGCTTCTAGGGTTTAGCCTCTCCGATCTCGTGGTAGATCAACTCTTGTACTACGCATATTATCAAGAATAATCAAGTAGGACGTAGGGTTTTACCTCCATCAAGAGGGCCCAAACCTGGGTAAAACATCGTGTCCCCTGCCTCCTATTACCATCCACCTTAGACGCACAGTTCGGGACCCCCTACCCGAGATCCGCCGGTTTTAACACCGACATTGGTGCTTTCATTGAGAGTTCCTCTATGTCGTCGCCGTTAGGCTTGATGGCTCCTTTGATCATTGATGGCGATGCTGTCCAGGGTGAGACTTTTCTCCCCGGACAGATCTTTGTATTCGGTGGCTTCACACTGCGGGCCAACTCGCTTGGCCATCTGGAGCAGATCGAGAGTTACGCCCCTGGCCATCAAGTCAGGTTTGGAAGCTTAAACTATACGGCCGATATCCGCGGAGACTTGATCTTTGATGGATTCGAGCCCCTACCTAGTGCGTCACACAGCCACGATGAGCATGATTTAGCTCTGCCATCGGACAGTGTCCAGGAGATCGCGCCGGCAACCGCTCCAACCCTCAATTTGGAGCCAGCTGCGCCTTCCATGGGCGGGTGGATAGACCCCGCCACGGAGGCCGCACTCTCATCGGCGATAGAGCCAAGTATCGACCTTACCCTTCACAAGAGACGTGATGCCGAATTACCGGATTCCTCCCCGGCCACGGACTCCGAACTGCCTACGCCCATGCCTATCGAATCCGACTGGGCACCGATCATGGAGTTTACCTTCGTGGATATTTTTCAGCACTCGCCCTTCGGTGACATACTGAACTCACTAAGGTCTCTCTCCTTGTCAGGAGAATCCTGGCCGAACTATGTCCGGCAGGATTGGGATGCGGATGACAAAGAAATTCGCCTCCCACCCACCACCCACTTAGTAGCCACTGTCGACGACTTAACCGACATGCTCGACTTCGACTCCAAAGACATCGACGGTATGGATGATGATGCAGGAGAGGAAGAGGAACCACTGCCCACAGGGCACTGGACAGCCACCTCATCATATGATATATACATGGTGGACACACCCAAAGAAGGCAATGGCGACGAGACAGCAGAGGATGACCCCTCCAAGAAGCAACCCAAGCGCCGATGTCAGCGGCGCCGCTCTAAGTCTCGCCAAAGCAAAAGCGGTGACACCAGCACAGGAGATAATACCACTCCGGACAGTGCCGAAGACAACAACAATCCCCTCCAGCAAGATTTAGGGTAGGAGGATGGAGAAGCCAGCCCTCCCGAGAGAGTGGCAGATGGAGAGGCGGAGGATGATAATTACATGCCTCCCTCCGAAGATGAGGCAAGCCTCGATGATGACGAGTTCGTCGTGCCTGAGGATCCCGTCGAACAAGAGTGCTTCAAGCGCCGGCTTATAGCCACGGCAAATAGCCTTAATAAAAAGCAACAACAGCTTCAAGCTGATCAAGATTTGCTAGCTGACAGATGGACCGAAGTCCTTGTGGCCGAGGAATATAAACTCGAACGCCCCTCCAAGAGTTACCCAAAGCGTAGGCTGCTACCCCAACTGGAGGAGGAAGCACTCAAACCTACATCTCCAGCATATGATGCGGCTGACCGGCCACCTCATGGCCGCGATAGAGAGGCATTTCAGCCAAAAGCTCAGCCCGCACTCCTATGTCACTCAAATAAAAATGACAAGGCACGGGGAAACATGCTAGACCTGCAAGACATATTGGAGGACAAAGCAAAACATACAAGATGGATCTACGGATCACGAGGGAGAGCCACTATGCGAGACGATAACCGTCACGCCGGATACAGTAAAAGTAAATCTGGCCAGGCCGAACACAGCGCGCAAAACTCATTTGAGCTGCGTCGCAATATAGCCCAGTACAGGGGCGCCGCACACCCCCTATGCTTCACAGACGAAGTAATGGATCACCAAATCCCAGAGGGTTTCAAACCCGTAAATATCGAATCATATGACGGCACAACAGATCCTGCGGTATAGATCAAGGATTTCCTCCTGCACATCCACATGGCCCACGGTGATGATCTACACGCCATCAAATACCTCCTACTCAAGCTCAAAGGACCAGCTCGGCATTGGCTCAACAGCTTGCCAGCAGAGTCCATTGGCTGTTGGGAAGATCTGGAAGCCGCATTCCTTGACAACTTCCAGGGCACTTATGTGCGACCGCCAGATGCCGATGACTTGAGCCACATAATTCAGCAGCCAGAGGAATCGGCCAGGCAATTCTGGACACGGTTCCTAACAATGAAGAATCAAATCGTCGACTGTCCGGATGTAGAGGCCCTAGCAGCTTTTAAGCACAACATCTATGACGAGTGGCTCGCCCGGCACCTTGGCCAGGAAAAGTCGGAATCTATGGCAGCACTCACGACACTCATGACCCGCTTTTGCGCGGGAGAAGATAGTTGGCTGGCTCGCAGCAATAACATATCAAAGAACCATGGTACTTCGGATACCAAGGATGGCAATGGCAGGTCACGTCGCAACAAACACAAGTGCCGCATTAACAGCGACAATGCCGAGGACACGGCAGTCAATGCCGGATTCAAAGGCTCTAAACCCGGTCAGCGGAAAAAGACATTGAAAAGAAGCACTCTGGGCCCATCCAGTTTGGACCGTATACTCGACCGCTCATGTCAAATACACGGCACCCCCTTCAAGCCAACCAATCACACCAACAGGGATTGTTGGGTGTTCAAGCAGGCCGGCAAGTTAAATGCCGAAAAAAAGATAAGGGGTCACATAGCGATGATGAGGAGGAGCCCCGGCAGCCGAACATCGGAGGACAGAAGAGGTTCCCCCCACAAGTGTGGACGGTGAACATGATATACGCAACCCACATACCCAAGAGGGAGCGGAAGCGTGCGCTAAGGGACGTATATGCGTTGGAGCCAGTCACCCCAAAGTTCAACCCATGGTCCTCTTGTCCGATCACCTTCGATCGCAGGGACCACCCCACTAGTATCCGTCATGGCGGATTCGCCGCACTGGTCCTAGACCCAATCATTGACGGCTTTCACCTCACTCGAGTCCTTATGGATGGCGGCTGCAGCCTGAACCTACTTTATCAGGACACAGTGCGCAAAATGGGTATAGACCCCTCAAGGATCAAACCCAAAAAACGACCTTCAAAGGCGTCATACCAGGTGTAGAGGCCCATTGCACAGGCTCAGTCACACTGGAAGTGGTCTTCCGATCCCCGGATAACTTCCGAAGCGAGGAGTTAATCTCTGATATAGTCCCGTTCCGCAGTGGCTATCATGCACTGCTCGGGCGCACCGCATTTGCGAGATTCAATGTGGTACCGCATTATGCCTACCTTAAGCTCAAGATGCCAGGACCTCGGGGGCCATCATAGTTAATGGAAACACAGAGCGCTCTCTGCGTACGGAGGAGCACACTGCGGCCCTCACAGTAGAAGTGCAAAGCAGCCTCTTAAGGCACTCCACCAGTTCGGCGATTCAAGATCCGGACACCTTCAAGCGCGTGTAACACCCTCGATGTGGCTATATCTCCCACGTGTCGAAGCACGACTTAGAGGCATAACCGCATTGAAAGCAATGTCGCAAGTGAGGTAATCTTCACACAACCCAGGCAATACATAAGGGAAAGAGAAACATAGTTGGCTTACAATTGCCACTTCACACAATACATGATTAAAGCATTACATTCATCCAAATACACTCAAGGTCTGAATACGGAACCAAAATAAAAGAAGACTACCCCAAAAGCTACACAGATCCCCGATCGTCCAAACTGGGCTCCACTACTGATCAACTGGAAAACGGAACAACATAAAGAACACGATCTTCATAGAGCTCCTCCTTGAGCTTGGTTGCGTCATCTGCATGGTTCAACGGCACCTGCAAGCTGGTTTTGGAAGTATCAGTGAGTCATGGGGACTCAGCAATCTCACACCCTCGCGATCAAGACTATTTAAGCTTATGGGTAAGGTAAAGGTATGAGGTGGAGCTGCAGCAAGCGACTAGCATATATGGTGGCTAACATATTTGCAAAAGAGAGCGAGAAGAGAAGGCAAAAGCACGGTCTAACAACTATGATCAAGAAGTGATCCTAGAACAACCTACGTCAAACATAACTCCAACACCGTGTTGACTTTCCGGACTCCGCCGAGAAGAGACCATCACGGCTACACACGCGGTTGGTGCATTTTAATTAAGTTAAGTTTTAGGTTTTCTACAACTGGACATTAACAAATTCCCATCTGCCCATAACCGCGGGCAAGGCTTTCGAAAGTTCAAATCCCTGCAGGGGTGTCCCAACTTAGCCGATCACAAGCTCTCACGGCCAACGAAGGATATTCCTTCTCCCAGGAAGACCTGATCAGGCTCGGAATCCCGGTTACAAGACATCTCGACAATGGTAAAACAAGACCAGCAAAGCCACCCAGATGTGCCGACAAATCCCGATAGGAGCTACACATATCTCGTTCTCAGGGCACACCGGATGAGCCAGACGTCGGGTGGGCCAGCCCAGAGTTGCCCCTGGTAGCTCCGGACATCGCTCAGTTGGACCAACACTTAGAGAAGCACTGGCCCGGGGGGTTAAAATAAAGATGACCCTTGAGTCTGCAGAACCCAGGGGAAAGAAAAGGCTAGGTGGCGAATCGTAAAACCATTGTTGGGCCTTGCTGGAGGAGTTTTATTCAAGGCGAACTGTCAAGGGGTTCCCATTATAACCCAACCGTGTAAGGAACGCAGAATCCGGGAACATAACACCGATATGACGGAAACTAGGGCGGCAAGAGTGGAACAAAACACTAGGCATAAGGCCGAGCCTTCCACCCTTTACCAAGTATATAGATGCATTAATTAAATAAGATATAGTGTGATATCCCAACAAAATATCCATGTTCCAACATGGAACAAACTCCAATCTTCACCTGTAGCTAACAACGCTATAAGAGGGGCTGAGCAAAGCGATAACATAGCCAAACAACGGTTTGCTAGGACAAGGTGGGTTAGAGGCTTGGCTCCACAATATGGGAGGCATGATAAGCAAGTGGTAGGTATCGCAGCATAGGCATAGCAAAAGAGCGAGCAACTAGCAAGCAAAGATAGAAGTGATTTCGAGGGTATGGTCATCTTGCCTGAAATCCCGCAAGGAAGAAGAACGAGTCCATGAAGAAGACAAACGGACATAGTTGAACGGGTCCTCACAAACACGACGTTATCGGAACCAATCCAAAAAAGCAACACCGGAAAGAAGCACACAACATAGTAAACAACCAACACATGAACATGGCATGATATGTGGGATGCGGTATATGATGCATATGCATGATATGGCAAGGAATAATTGAACCTGGAATCAACTTGGAAATCCAAGAGTGCCACTGGAAAGGTGAGTTGATTTCGGTCGAAATCGATATAAAGATCACCGGAATCGGATACACGATTTGGAAATGGCAAGCAAAACAAATATGGCACCGGTCTGCGATAAACAGCAAGTAGCCATCTAAATGCATCAAGGTAAATAAGCTACTGCACTCAAACATGGCAACAAAATACATGGCAGGGATCCACTCATGATGCTTGACAAAAGATGAACACTCAGCTATGGCTAATTCACTCATTAACAGGTTCAAACAAGCATGGCAAAACTGCAAACGATAACAGGTTACAGACTTAGTGAAATTAACAGCTTGTCAGGAATTTATCATCAGGAAGCAATCTTTAGAGCATGATAACTACATGCTACAGGAACATATCATGGAAAAGCAAGGCATGGCATGAAGCTACTCTAAGCATATAACAAAAGTCCCTTAGTGACCTTCAGCCAAAAGGGATCAGAAAATACAATTGCAAGCATGTGAACATAGCAAAAACATAAACAGATTTAGACTTAGTGAAAAACTGGAGCATGCAAAACAGTTAACGAGTAGGCATGTTTACGAGCTCGATGCACTCACTACAAAGCATGGCATGAGAAACTAAGCATACACCCATCAAGAGGACATGGCATAGAAGCTAGACATGGCAAGAACAACATCATAGCATGCACGGAGCAACAACAACAAGCACGGAAAAATTGCTAAACATGTTAACAATCTGCCAGGAACATTTTATAGCAAAAGTAGAGCTCGATTGGCTCAAGCTAGGTTGCTCCATAAATGCAAACAAAGACATGGATGCATAGAGCACCACAATATTAACAAAACATCATTACTGACCATCCTCAAAAGAGGCACGAATCACTAGGAAACAACATGAACATATGACATAAAAATAATGACAGGGCAAGGACTTAGTGAAATTCTAAGTCCCTGGAAACTGCATCAACGATTACGCTACTTTGCAAGCTTGTGCTAGTCACCACAAATATCACAAAAATACATGGCATACACCCCTGTAAAGATGGCATGGCATATAGCAAAACACATGTAGAGCTCAGAATCCTAGCATGCACACATTAATCATGGAAAAAATGACAAAAGGCCATTTGCTGAAACAGATCTGACATATTCCTCACATAGCCCTCTTCCAACAGCATTTCGGGCATCAAGATGAGCTCAAATGAAAATGATGCAATGAGATGAAATGATGTACTCGTCGAGACGAATATTTTGATATGCTACACGCACGAATCAGAGCTACGATGAGGAAGTTATGGCATGTGGAAGAATGCAAAAATGCTAGGGTTTCGGGGGGAAAAGTCAACTCGAGGGGATCCAGATCCAGATTCGGATCTCACCGGAAACACTGTAGGAGCAGTTCACCGGAGTTGGACTCGCCGGCCGGAGACGAGGAAGAGGCGGGGAGGCGAGGTGGTGGGGCGGTCGTGGCGAGGTGGGCCGGCGATGGAGATGGAGGAGGGCCGGGGCGGCAACGACCGGGGTTCGGCGGCGCAGGGTGGCCGGAGCAGCGGTGATGCGTGGTGGCCGCTGGCTCGGAGGTCGACAACGGCGGCGAGGCGGCGCCTGCGCGGCTGCCACGGCGCGGGGCGGCATGGTGAAGGGAGGAGAGTGCGGGCGGCGGCGGAGCAGGGCGAAGGCGGTGGCGCAGGCGCGAGGAGGCCGCGCGGCGAGGTCGGCGACGAGGCGCGGTGCGGTGGCGGCGGTCGGAGGACGAGGGCGGCAGCGGCGCATGGCGGGCGGAGAACTCCGGCGAGCCGGGCGCGGGCGGTGGCGCTCTCGGGCGGCGGCGGGTGGAACCGGGTTTGCGCGGGCCCGCGATGGGCCTGGCGGGCCGCCGCGGCGGCGGGCTCCGGGGTGCCACATGGCATGCCCTGGATGGCTGCGGGCGGCGGCGTTGTGCAGGTCGGACGTGTCTGGCCGTCCGGAATTCGTCCGGCGGCGCGAGGGGAGAGGGAAAAATTAGGGTTTCGTCCGCGAAAATGGACGGGGAGGGCATATTTATAGGTAGAGGGAGCTAGGAGAGTCCAAATGAGGTGCGGTTTTCGGCCACGCGATCATGACCAAACGACCGAGATGATGGAGGAGGTTTAGGTGGGTTTTGGGCCACTTTGGAGGGGTGTTGGGCTGCAACACACACGAGGCCTTTTTGGTCCCTCGGTTAACCGTTGGAGTATCAAACGAAGTCCAAATGGCACGAAACTTGACAGGCGGTCTACCGGTAGTAAACCAAGGCCGCATGACAAGTCTCGGTCCAATCTAAAAACATTTAACACCTGCACACGAAAAGAGGTAGAAAAGGACACCGGATGACATAGGAGCGCCGGATTGCAAAAAGGACAACGGGGAAAATGCTCGGATGCATGAGACGAACATGTATGCAAATGAAATGCACATGATGACATGATATGAAATGCATGACACGCAAGCAATGACAAGGCAACAACAGCGAATAACTGGAGGACACTTGGCACAACGGTCTTGGGGCGTTACAACACTCCACCACTACGAGAGGATCTCGTCCCGAGATCTAGAATGGCACCGAAGGGACAACAGAAGAGAAAGAGGAGAGGTAAAGCTAAGTTGCTCCTTTGCCAAACAAGTGAAACCAAAGAACCCTGAAAAGGTTAAGCCATTTCGAGAAAAGAATACAACGGAGATGAACTAAGTTGAAAGCACTCTGTTAAGAAAGGGGAAAAGGAAAGAACCGATTCGGGTAGCACTCCGGTTTAGAAGGGATGCAAGACTTGATAAGGCGAAAAGAACTTGAGCAAAATAGTAACAACACTCCGGTTAAAAGGATAAGCATGAAAAGAATAAGGTCCTGACAAAAATAAGAAGAAGGGTTGAAGGGAGCAACATGACAATGCCTCTGGAAGAAAAGAGAGAATGGAATGGAATGAACGGAGGAGACAACAATATCTTCTATCTCGAAAGAGCTTGAAAAAGGCATCCTTAGGAGAATGGTCGAACAGAGATGTTGGAAATCCAACAACGAAAAAGAGTAAGCTTGTTGTGGGCTTATGGGAAAACATCTCAAGATTATGTGGTGACAACCTGCCACTAACGGGAACAAGATTATATAGATATCAACAAGGAGATGAGAAATTTATTTCACCGGGAGGATAAATGAAGAACTTGGGTCATTTATGAGTACACAATTAGCAACAATCCTTAGGGAAGGCTTTATGTGACCTATAACCCAAGATAACTCCAACGAAGAGGTTGATGGATTTAAAATATCTCATTCTTAACAACCTATGAATCATGAAACATGAACTCAAATTATCAAGAATGACATAATACCACCTCCAATGATACGGAAGAAAGAATTGCACTCCGGATTGCAAGATGAAGAATGCATGAGCTACTCTGAAAAGAATGTTGATGAACACTTCGAGAAGGAATTAAATCCTTAAGGAACCATCATGTAGCGTCTCCATGAGAACTCCGGTAGCAAAAGGATGATCAAAATAAAGGGAGGAGAAGTTGAAAACACAAGGTGAAGCCTTGCAATGATAGGATGAAACTTTGACATGATATAATTGAAAGAGCTTGGAACTCCGGAAAAGGAAAAGATGAAACAAATGAAACCGAGAATTTGATGAGCCTCCGGAATATGGAATTAATCATTTGGGTGAATAAGGAATAAGAATTGTGTTATGCTCATCCTTCACCAATATAGATTGATGACAAGCAACAGATTTGGCATACTACTTATTCTCGTAGAAAGGATTAAGATAGATATGGCGCAAACTTGGGAAGATCTTCAACGAACCACCGGTAAAATTTGGAAAGCACGAATGCATTGATATGATAAACGAAGGAAGAAAATCTTGGAAGAACCACCGTAAGAATTAAAATGGCCGAAGAAAAGATAAAGGAACACCGGGAAGAATTATGAAATGAACGAAGATACCTGGGAGAATTTAGATACAAGAGGACGAATAGTTCACGAACTTCATAGAGAATATTTGAATGATGCATCGGTAAGATTTGGAGAATGAGAGCTGAAAGCTGAGAATGAATAAATTCTGAGATGATGGCCTCCGGATAAACATACTGAAAAGACTCCTGAATTGCTCTAGATAGGTGGAAAGAATTCTCACAATCAAAAACAGTTATGAGAGGATGACATCAAGCTGGAGCCATGAATCTCTGAGAGAGCGGATATATATGGAGGAAAAATCTTCTTCGTTCTTCAAAATCTGAGAATGACGATGAGAAACATCACCAAGAATTGTTGAGGCACTCCGGAATGAATAATGGAAAGGTTGAACCAACGACGAAAGAATTTGAAAGATCTTGGAGAAACACATCTGACTGATGAAAATTCATTCTTACGTCACACTTCGAAAAGAAATTTGGATAGCTCCGGGAAAATAAGAAGAGTCAGGTAAGATCCTGGGAAAAGACCTGTGGGTTAGGGCCCACTCAAAAGATACAACGTTGAAATGATTACTTGAAAAGGAGAATGCATGGGTTGAATTAAATGGCTTGAATAAGATAAGACAAAAGGCCATTTGCTGAAACAGATCTGACATATTCCTCACATAGCCCTCTTCCAACAGCATTTCGGGCATCAAGATGAGGTCAAATGAAAATGATGCAATGAGATGAAATGATGTACTCGTCGAGACGAACATTTTGATATGCTACACGCATGAATCGGAGCTACGATGAGGAAGTTATGGCATGTGGAAGAATGCAAAAATGCTAGGGTTTCGGGGGGGAAAGTCAACCCGAGGGGATCCAGATCCAGATCCGGATCTCGCCGGAAACACTGTAGTAGCAGTTCGCCGGAGTTGGGCTCGCCGGCCGGAGATGAGGAAGAGGCGGGGAGGCGAGGTGGTGGGGCGGTCGTGGCGAGGTGGGTCGGCGCCGGAGACGGAGGAGGGCCGGGGCGGCGACGATCGGGGTTCGGCGGCGCAGGGTGGCCGGAGCAGCAGCGACGCCGGGCGGTCGCTGGCTCGGAGGTCGACGACGGCGGCGAGGCTTTCACGACCGGTTTTCCGGGGATTAAATTCCAGAAAAGGGCCGTTGTGCTCACCAGCCCCAGGATTACTGTTAGCTGATGAGGCACCAACTTGTTACAGAAATTCCAAGCAAAAGTGCAAAATATATAGTACAAGACCATTGTGGCCTATGAGTACATTAAATGGTTTCTAGTGGTTGAGGGCGGAAGCGGTTTGTGGATCACCATGGTCTATGGGACTCCATTTCCCACAGGAACAGCTGACTAGGTTAACTCCTATCTTCGCGAGGCTGCTATCACCGTTGCTTAGGTCCCGAGACTGTCATCGCCACGCTCCTCTCCAAGCAAGCAATCTGGCCAAGACAATAGCCAGGGACAAGCCAGTGAGTACTTTGAATGTACTCACAAACATTTAGAACACAGGTATAATATAATTGATCAACATACACTGAAATATTCTATGATCACATCGTCAGTCATAAATAAAATCTTGATGCATGCAAGCAGGTTATTTATATGCAACCGGAATATGCAATGACAGAATAGAAATAAAATGCACCGATCGGATGTCTGAAGCGACGTCTTGAAAGGATAGTAAAAGTGAGTATGCCTCAGTCGGGCGTCTTAGCGACACCACGTAAGGGGCTTATAAAGTAAATAAAATAACAAGCATGCCACAGTCGGGCGTCTGAGCGACGCCACATAAAGGGCTTGTAAAGATAAATGAAATAACGAACCTGCCACAGTCGGGCGTCTGAGCGGCGCCACATAAAGGGCTTGTAAAAAATAACTGAAATAACGAACCTGCCACAGTCGGGCGTCTGAGCGACGCCACAAAAAGGGCTTGTAAAAATAAATGAAATAACGAACCTGCCATAGTCGGGCATCTGAGCGACGCCACATAAAGGGCTTATAATCATAGTGAATATCCAGGAGGTGGTACCGTCCCAGGGATATTCCTTATTTCAAACAATACAATCGGTTAGTCCATAATGATAACAATCATAACCATCATATATCACATGTCATCATCGATATTCGAGTTTAGTGGTTTCTCCTCCGAAGACCGACACTAAGACCGACACTTGACCCATCCCAGACTGTAATCCTTAACCATGGACACGGCTATTCGAATAGGTTTAATATCTCTACAGAGAGTGTACTCTTTACCCACGAGTAACGGATTCCTTTAGTCCATCGGGACTAATTCCGTCTACGGTCTTTTAATTGAAAACACACCTGACTTGCACACACACTAGCTTTTACTCGTGTCTGGAATCACCCACGACACTTGTTGAGCAAAACTCTAAGTGGGGAGGCTACAACCTCGCGTAGCATGGGATCAAATTTCTATCGCGCGCTCTAAGGGGTGCCCCCCTCTCGGTCCCAACCAGATACACCCATGCCCCCGGACCAGGTGGCATGCCTACCAGCTACAACCGGTATCTTCCACCATGGCCTCTCTGTACGGTGTGTGCCAAGACAAGGGTTAACAACTTACTGAACCATACCCCACCTACGGTAGGGACCAGTGGCAGTACGAAACAAGTATGGGGGTTACCGGAACAAGACTCAATCTATGGCCGACTCAGGAGGCTTATGAGTTTCCTGCATGACATGTGTAATAAAATTATTTCAACCAACAAATCAACACTCATTATACCTTGCCATGCCATACCGGATATAACCGTCCCGACGGGGACCGGCGACAAGCTCACTCCTACCCAAGGCAGAGGCTTTCCCGGATTCCTTTCCGGCATGCATGCAAGGCACATGAGGATGATTACCATCACAAGTATATTCATTCCCAACAGCAAGGAAAATCACTAATATGCATCCATGCAAATGACCATATCACATGAAATAACAAGTTCTCCGAAATAAGGTGGTGTTATAAACGTGTCAACTAACACATCAAAGATATTATGTCAGGGTTCAAGATGCTTGCCTTCAAGGTGTGGAGAGGTGGGGGTGCTCTCCAAAACTTTTGAAAGTTTTCTTCCTCTCTCCAAAATCCTATTTTCAATAAATTTGAATTAACACACAATTTCAAAACAGCACAAAAAAGTTGTTTGAAATCTTTTTCAAATAAATATAATAAAAAAACTAGACAAAAATTTAAAGAGGACAGAAAAAGAATCAATCAAAAATCATTTTCTGTTTAAAAGTTATAAGAGTTTTAATCCAGGGACTTTTCTGTAATGAAACAGAAACTTTCCAGGGTTCTCTTTATAAAATCAGAAAACGCTTCAGTCCCGAATACGCCAGTTCAGTGGAGAAAGCGTATTTTGCCCGAAGGTGTTTCCAGAAAACGATTCGAAAAGAATAAAAGGCTGACGGGGCGGACCCACCCGTCGGGTTTGAAAACAGAAGCAGAGCTTTGGCGCTAGAGGGCCGCGGCGATCGCCGGCGGCGATCTATGGCGAGGCAGGGGGATCGGAGGTTACCAACGTGCTCATGGCGTCACTCCGCGTCGGTTGGTGGTGGTGGTGGTGGTCGGCGAGCACCACGTCGGCGGTGGCTCCTGCTCCGGCGGACGGTGGTTCGGGCATGGATGGAGCTCGCCGGAGAGTGCTGCGAAGGGCAAATCGAGGAGGGGGTTAGGCCTCTGGTAGCTAGAGGAGGTGATTGACGGAGTCTGGGCGCCGGGGACGGCCTCACTGAAGAGAACGTTGCCAGAGCTCGAGGCGGATGGAGGTGGCCGGAGTCGAGGAAGAAAGGCTCCTCGAGGCTCCTCCAGTGGCTAGGCGGGGTCTGGCGAGGTGGTGGAGTTGTGCGGGGGCAAGAGCAAGCTCGGGGGGGCTATATATAGACGGCCCGAGGCGGTTGCCGTGAACGGGTAAGTCTGGCGGGCGATTACGGCGGCGCTGTGGGTGGACGGTCGGCTTAGGGGCTTGAGCATCGTCTAGGTGAAGGAGCGGTGCCATCCCAGTGTCCAACTCAGCACGGGAGGGAGGATTACGGCCTGCCCTCGACGGAACGGCCGCACGGCACGCCGGCGGTAGAGAACGCGCTCTGCGCGTGCCAGGCCACGGCGACGGTGCTGCATGCGTGCGCTGGCAAGGAGGTGGCCACGCGGAGCTCTCAGAAGGTTTGGGCGGTGCTGAACGGCGTTATGCCGCAGTGTTGCCCCCTGTCGGCCGCTACGGTGGCTCTGCCGCCGCGAGACACGCCGGCGCAGGCGGGCCAGGGTGCCACCGACGCCAGGAAGGCGCCAAGCGCGCGTGCGGGGTGCTGGCCAAGGGGATGGGGCCGTGTGCATCGCGCCAGGGTGCACTGTGGTCGCGTGACCGAAGTCTGACAAAACTGAAACTCTGAACTTTACTGAATTTCTGAAAGTGCAAAGAAACAGTGCAGTTCAGGTGTTCGACAGAATGCTTTTGGCATGAAGGGATTTTTCCTTGAGCTAAAACTTGGTGGAGTGGCCTCTCATTGCACCAGGAGGCTGCCTGAATTTTGGTAGAATTTTTGGAGAAGAGAAAATATGAATTTCACCAAATTTGACAAATCTGGTCCAAACTTGCAGAGGCTGAAACTTGAAAATTTTGAAAAGAAGAAAATTGGCTCTTGATGGTTCTAGGTTGTGGGTGCTAAGGACTATCCAGAGGAGTTGGTTTGAGATCAAAACTCAAAGGAAATTAGGTGCTTGCTTTGCAAATCACCTAGGCTTAAAATAATTGGCAGAATTGTTTTGGGGAATAGAATAAATGAAATAAAATCCAAAAATGGGTTGGACTTGTTGGAACAGAATGAAAATGAGGTTGATTCACTCAAAATTTTCAAATAACACATTGGGTTTTTGCATAAAGTGATTAAAAAAACATCACATGACATCTCCAAATTTTGGTTGGAACTTTAAGTGAATTTATCAAATGGTTGTAGTTCAAATATGGCCATGTAACCTTTAAAAACCATTTTTTCAAGAAAATAAAGATCAAGCAAATTAATTATGTAATTAGTTCTACTAATAAAAGAAAAGTTTTTCTTGAGAGGTTAAACAAGTCCAAAAACATATTTGAAAAGTTTTCACTTTGGGGGAAAAACTCCATAAATCAAGGGAGGAAAAGGTTCAAAAATAAAAAGGTAGCCTAGAAAATAAAAGTTTTAATTTCCTGGCAAAATTTTAATTAATAAAAAAAGGTCAAAAATTTGGGGTGTCACAGAGGCGGCGCCGGCGCGACTGCCACGACGCGGGGCGACGTGGTGAAGGGAGGAGAGCGCGGGTGGCGGCGGAGCAGGGCGAAGGCGGCGGCGCAGGTGCGAGGAGGCGGCGCGGCGAGGTCGGCGGCGAGGCGCGGTGCGGTGGCGGCGGCCGGAGGGTGAGGGCGGCGGCGGCGCATGGCGGGCGGAGAACTCCGGCGAGCCGGGCGCGGGCGGTGGCACTCTCGGGCGGCGGCGGGCAGAACCGGGTTCGCGCGGGCCAGCGATGGGCCTGGCGGGCCGCGGCCACGGCGGCGGGCGCCGGGGTGCCACATGGCACGCCCTGGATGGCTGCGGGCGGCGGCGTTGTGCAGGTCGGACGTGTCCGGCCGTCCGGAATTCATCCGGCGGCGCGAGGGGAGAGGGAAAAATTAGGGTTTCGTCCGCGAAAATGGACGGGGAGGGCATATTTATAGGTAGAGGGAGCTAGGAGAGTCCAAATGAGGTGCGGTTTTCTGCCACACGATCGTGATCGAACGACCGAGATGATGGAGGATGTTTAGGTGGGTTTTGGGCCACTTTGGAGGGGTGTTGGGCTGCAACACACATGAGGCCTTTTTAGTCCCTCGGTTAACCGTTGGAGTATCAAACGAAGTCCAAATGGCACAAAACTTGACAGGCGGTCTACCGGTAGTAAACCAAGGCCGCATGACAAGTCTCGGTCCAATCCGAAAATGTTTAACACCCGCACATGAAAAGAGGTAGAAAAGGACACCGGATGACACAGGAGCGCCGGATTGCAAAACGGACAACGGGGAAAATGCTCGGATGCATGAGACGAACATGTATGCAAATGAAATGCACATGATGACATGATATGAAATGCATGACACGCAAGGAATGACAAGGCAACAACAGCGAATAACTGGAGGACACCTGGCACAACTGTCTCGGGGCGTTACAGCACGCCCGGAGTAATCGACAACAAGACCGCCTGCCATGTTCCGAGCTCGCATAGCAATGCGTCCCCCACCCCAGTACCGGCCAAACGGCAAAATCCGTGCCACGCGTACATAACTACGCATTGAAAATACCATGGGCATAGGTGGGGAGGGGGGCACGACTACGGCATGCCCCAAGACGCGGCTTAACCGCACTAGGGGCTTCCCGCTTTGTTATTTTTATCTCTTTCAGGACTTCATTCTTTGGAAACCCTGTCCGGCCGTATGATGGCCAAACACATGATGCAGCAACCAAGGGGGCAGAAAGCTACGTCGCACCATGGTACTCCCAGGTGGATTATGATAACGAGTGAAATACTTGCTTTAATACCATTCCTCAGCTTGCCCTTGGAGGGGACATGTCAAATAGTCCTACTTTTTGCTTATCACACTACTTGTATCATTGTGCTTTAGCGCACCTTTTTGAATAAACAATGCATAGCACTAGACTATTATTGCATTCTCTATTCTTCTTTTTATATATATATACATATGTTCATTCATGACATCCACCACCCGTACACTCTGGTACGGCCAATACGCTAGGGGCTTAAGCATACCCCATAATACGGCGTGAGAAGTCCGAACACTTTAGACAGTGTGGCACCCTGAACTTATAGCATTATATGCATCAGCTTTGAATCATGTCTTGGGTCAATAGTTGGGTTTGCCCGGCTCCCATGTTTTGGTACCTTACGTTCCGCTATATCGGCTAAGGTAGCACTGGGAGAACTACTGCGATTGTGCCCTGGTTCTGCTGGGCTAAGCACCTCAGTAGAGAAAGCTAAAACTGACTGTCATGATAAGGCGAGAGAGTGGTCGTTGTTCGAGAGGTTTTGAGTCCCTAAAGACTTATGCCGCTTAGAGCGAGGAATCGGCTTTGTCCGGCTTAAGGCGTGTATAGCGCCCCGAATTCGGCCTTCCGAATACTAGGGGCTTCACCAAAAATTAAAATTATAGAATTCTATGGCTAAGTGAGAGTGATAAAGCATTATAGTCCGATTGCCTTGTTCATTGTGCTGAGCACCTCCCTCGAAGGACCCAAATTTGGGAACAAGAGTGCTCAGGTTTATGCTGAACACCCCAGCACTCATGGCACGGGGGCAGAAGCCGACGACTAGCCATCTCTCAGATAAGATAAACAGCCGAACAGAAGGTAATATTTTAAATTCAATCAAGCGTTGCATTGCTCATATGAACAAGTTTTCATAATACAGGATCACACGAGCAAGTTCATTCAAGTATTACATCTTTCGCACACTCGTCCTCTACAAGACGGGCACCCTTCAGGACACCCTCATAGTACATCTTGGGGTGGCGATGCTCCTTGCCCTGCGGAGGCCCCTCCTTCACCAGCTTCTCGGCGTCCATCTTGGCCCAGTGCACCTTTGCACGGGCAAAAGCCCGGCATGCACCTTCGATGCAGACGGACCGCTTGATGACTTCCACCCGTGGGTAGGCATCCACAAGCCACCTCACCAGGCCGAAGTAGCTGTTGGGAAGAGCGTCGCCAGGCCACATCCAGACTATATGGCCCCTCATGGCCTATTCGGCCGCCTTGTGTAGCTCGACCAGTTGCTTTAGCTGGTCGCTCACAAGCATCGGGTGTTCGGTCCCAGTATACTGAGACCAGAACAGCTTCTCCGTTGAGCTTCCCTCCTCGGCCTGGTAAAACCTTGCGGCATCCGACACGCTGCTGGGCAAATCTGCGAATGCTCCTGGAGAGCTCCGGACTCGGGTAAGTAACAAGTAATTTACTGTCACATGATTGCTTTGCATATTGAATGCCTTACCCGCCGCTATCTTCCTCATCGCCTCAATCTCCTGGAGGGCCTTGTGGGCTTCAGCCTTGGCATTCTTTGCGCTCTCAAGGGCCGCAGCAAGCTCAGACTCTCGCGTCTTCGAGTCAAGCTCCAAAGCCTCGTGCTTCGTCACGAGAGCCCGGAGCTCTTGCTGCACCTCACCCACTCGTGCCTCTTGCTTTTCTCGCTCGGCGCACTCCTGGGCCGCTTTGTTTTCGGCCTCGGACAGTGCTTGCTTCAGGGTCGCCACTTCGGTCGTGGCCCCTGGCAAATTCAAGATGATCCTGTCATTTTGCAATCGCATATTTTTTTGTATACATATATATCTATAGACAACGTATCACGTACCTTTGTTCTCCACGAGCTGCCTCTTGGCAAGGCTGAGCTCTTTCTCAGACCCCTCGAGGTCCCGCTTCAGTGTGGCGACCTCCGCAGTCAGTGCGGCAGAGGTCAGCAACGAAGCCTGCATACGCATATAGACATACCTATATTAGACTCCTGCAGATATTATTTGATCCTTTGTTCGGCTTTTCTTCATGAACACCAAACAGAGCATCAGGGGCTACTGTCTATGCGGTAATATTTTCCCCTGTATTTTAAATACTTACCTCAAAGCCTGTTAGAAGGCTGGCATAGGCTTCAGTCAGTCCGCTCTTGGCGGACTGAACCTTCTTAATCACCGCACTCATAATAGTGTGGTGCTCTTCGTTGATGGAAGCGCCGCGAAGTGCTCCCAGCAGGTCGTTCGGTGCCTCTGGATGGGCAGAGGTCACCGGCACGGGCGTCTTACCCCTTTTGGAAGGGGGCCGCCTGCCCGAGTTCGGAACCACTGGAGGTTCCGGCGCGATGTTCGGCTGAGAGCCAAACTGGGAGCCCCCGGGAGCCTTGCTCCCTTTGCTCCTGGAGTCCGGAAGGTCGCCTTGAGGTGCCTCCGGGACTGTCTCCCCCCGGCTTGGTGCCCCTTAAGACAATACCTCGGCATTGTCCGTAGGGCGAGGGGAGGAGGCGGTCGGAAGTGGATCGCTATCCATATCCGACGAATCCAAGGAGCCGTCCGACGAGGATACGTCGATACGGGCTTGGGGCGGTCTGCATAATCATATTCGGCGTTAGGAGAAGTAGTGTGACAAAGGTATGCTATGAGTTACTCTGGTGTCCGAATACTTATGACTTCGCTAGGGGCTTGGCCCTGAGCAGCCACTCGTTGTCGCCTTCGGCGGCGGTGGTGGAGCAGTCTGGAAGAAGAGTCCTTCCCTTCTTGGACCCTTCAGCCTCCCCGATCGGGGCGGCCTTCCTTTTCTTGTCTCCCCCGGCTGGAGGGGGAGCATCTTCATCTTCCTCCTCACCTTCATGGGAGGAGTGCGTCACGGAGTTATCGGACGATGAGTCCGATACCACCTGGCACTGGGAACTCTTTCGGATTCCCTTGGCCTTCTTCTTGGTCTTCTCCGGCACCTTATAAGGAGCCGGAGTCAGCATCTCCGTCAGGAGAGCGTCCGCGGTGTCTTCGGGCAGGGGGGCCGGACAGTCGATCTTCTCCGATGGCCCCACCCAGTACTGTTAAAGGCATGAGAGCTCAGACACCGCACATGGTTAAGCTATGGGAAATAAATATCCTACCAAATTTACAGAACTTACCGGATTCGCAGGGCGCTTCGCGCTTAGCCCGCGGTCCTCAATGAGAGAGGGAGGGACCTCGGCGCCCTCGAACAGCACCCTCCAGACGTCTTTGTGCATCGTGTCGAAGAGCTCGCTTACAGTTTGGTGTCGGGCCGGGTCAAACTCCCATAAGTTGAAATCCCGTTACTGACATGGGAGGATCCGGCGGAAGAGTGACTTGGACTATGTTGACAAGCTTAAGTTTCTTGCTTGTCATGTTCTGGATACATTTCTGGAGTCCTCCAGCTCCACTGATGAACCCCAGGACAGGCCCTTCTCCTTCCAGGATGTGAGCCGTGTGGGGATTCTAGATCGAAACTCGGGGGCTGCCACCCAGTTGGTGTCGCGTGGCTCGATGATGTAGAACCACCCCGATTTCCACCCCTTTACGGTCTCCACGAAGGAGCCCTCGAGCCATCCAACGTTGGGCATTTTGCCCACCATGGCTCCGCCGCATTCCGCTTGTTGGCCGCCCACCACCTTCGGCTTGATATTGAAGGTCTTTAGCCACAGGCCGAAGTGGGGCCGAATGCGGAGGAAGGCCTCGCACACAACGATGAACGCCGAGATGTTGAGGATGAAGTTCGGGGCTAGATCATGAAATTCCAGCCCATAATAGAACATGAGGCCGCGGACAAATGGATGGAGGGGAAACCCCAGTCCGCGGACGAAGTGGGGGAGGAAGACCACCCTCTCGTGAGTTTCTGGGGTAGGGATGGCCTGCCCCGCGGCTGGCAGCCGGTGCGCGATGTCCGCGGCTAAATATCCGGCTCCACGCAACTTTTTGATGTGCCCCTCCGTGACGGAGGAGGCCATCCACTTTCCTCCCGCTCCGGACATGTTTTGGAGAGAGTTGAGGAGGAGGATGCGGACTTGGGCGCTGGAGCTCGAGTGCGCGAGAATGGATGAGCAAGGAGGAAGAAGGCGTGGGTAGAAAAAGGTGAGATCTTATCCCTTTATAAGGGCGGGCTAAACTATACGCCCCCACTTACCTAGTAAAACTCGCTTATCCCCCAAGCACCGTAATTGATGGCGTGGTTGGGTTACCCACGTCCGTATTGATGAGAATCCTGTAATAAGGGGAACACGATCTCTGCTCTGGCAAGACGTGTCAAGAAACCGCCTCGCGTTATGTGCGGGGCTGGTTAAGGAAGAACGGTTCGAATAATTACCGGGCCATGGCATGATGTCATGCTGCCAAAACGTGTCAGCAGATTGGATTTGTGGAAATATTATTCTCTCTACGGTGGTATGTGGAACTTATTTTGCAGGGTCGGACACTATCCTTGTATTCAAATTCTTCCGTGGTGTAATCGGAGGAGGAACCCGCCTTGCAATGCCGAAGACAACACTGCGCGTCGGACTCATCATCATTGAAGCCTGGTTCAGGGGCTACTGAGAGAGTCCTGGATTAGGGGGTCTCCTGATAGCCGGATTATATCCTTTGGCCGGACTGTTGGACTATGAAGATACAAGATTGAAGACTTTGTCCCGTGTTCGGATGGGACTCTAATTGGCGTGGAAGGCAAGCTAGGCAATACGGATATGTATATCTCCTCCTTTGTAACCGACCTTGTGTAACCCTAGCCCCCTCCGGTGTCTATATAAACCGGAGGGTTTTAGTCCATAGCACATTAGACAATCATACCATAGGCTAGCTTCTAGGGTTTAGCTTCCTCGATCTCGTGGTAGATCAACTCTTGTACTACACATATTATCAAGAATAATCAAGCAGGACGTAGGGTTTTACCTCCATCAAGAGGGCCCGAACCTGGGTAAAACATTGTGTCCCATGCCTCCTGTTACCATCCGCCTTAGACGCACAGTTCGGGACCCCCTACCCGAGATCCGCCGGTTTTGACACCGACAACAGTGTTGCTATTGGGTATACTCTTGATGATCTTAAGGGCATTAGTCCCATTTTATGTCAACATAAAATTAATTTGGAAGAAGATGCTAAACCAGTTCGTGATCATCAACGCCGGTTGAATCCTAAAATGAAAGAAGTGGTAAGAAAGGAGATACTAAAGCTCCTTGAGGCTGGTATAATTTATCATGTTGCTGATAGTCAGTGGGTAAGCCCTGTCCATTGTGTCCCTAAGAAGGGGGGTATTAATGTTGTTCCTAATGATAAAGATGAATTGATTCCTCAAAGAATTATTACAGTTTATAGGATGGTAATTGATTTCTGCAAATTAAATAAGGCTACTAAAAAGGATCATTACCCCTTACCTTTTATCGATCAAATGCTAGAAAGATTGTCCAAACATACACATTTTTGCTTTCTAGATGGTTATTCTGGTTTCTCTCAAATACATGTGTTAGCCAAAGATCAATCAAAGACTACTATTACATGCCCTTTTGGTACTTTTGCTTATAGACGTATGCCTTTTGGTTTATGTAATGCACCTGCTACCTTTCAAAGATGCATGATGGCTATATTCTCTGACTTCTGTTAAAAGATTTGTGAGGTTTTCATGGATAACTTTTCCATCTATGGATCTTCTTTTGATGATTGCTTAAGCAACCTTGATCGAGTTTTGCAGAGATGTGAAGAAACTAATCTTGTCTTGAATTGGGAAAAATGTCACTTTATGGTCAATGAAGGTATTGTCTTGGGGCATAAAGTTTTTGAAAGAGGTATTGAAGTTGATAAAGCCAAGGTTGATGCTATTGAAAAGATGTCATGTCCCAAGGACATCAAAGGTATAAGAAGTTTCCTTGGTCATGCCGGTTTTTATAGGAGGTTCATTAAGGACTTTCAAAAATTTCTCGGCCTCTGACTAATTTATTACAAAAAGATATACCATTTGTCTTTGATGATGATTGTGTAGAAGCATTTGAAATACTTAAGAAAGCATTGATTACTGCACCTATTGTTCAGCCACCTGATTGGAATTTACCCTTGGAAATTATGTGTGATGCTAGTGATTATGCTTTAGGTGAGTTTCTAGGACAAAGAGTTGATAAGAAATTAAATGTTACTAGTAAGGTGCCCGTGCGTTGCCACGGGAAAATAAATATAGTTCACATGACATATATACATATAAATAATCGATCAATCTCTCACCGAATCCTCAATTCCCAACCCACCACGTGCCTCCCACAAAAAAATATGCTCCTAAGCAAGGGTAATGGCCATTATTCATCCACACACACACACACCAATAGACGCTCAGATTTGGACAGCTGACAGATTGGAGTGGCGCGGTTGGCAAAACTGTGGACTTTGCCCGCTTTGCAAACGTGTTGGCGAGACGGGTGCACACCTCTTCTACAAATGCCGCTACACCATAAGGCTATGGAACTCGGCCATCCTTGAATTCGGTCTAGCACATTGACACCTCCTCTTGGCACTTGGATGGATCTGTTTTGGAATGATGGGAAAAGCGAACCTGCTTGCAAAACCCAAACCGACGAGCCTTGGCCTCGCTTACAATGCTTGTCTCTTGGACAATCTGGAACGAGCGTAATACTTGGGTCTTCCGACGCAAGAGCGCGCCGCCTCTGGTCCTTCTCCGTGCTATCATCAACAACATTAAGCTTTGGGTTCTCACGGGAGCTAAAAAACCGGGGTGTATTCTTGTGCGCGAGTAGTTGCCATGCCGGGCATGTGGGTCATTTGTAACATTCTAAAACTCTTCTCTCTTATTTAATGAATGAGGCAAATCTTTTGCCTCCGTTTGGAAAAAAATAGACTAATAGACTAACCAATTAAAGTCTTCACCTGAAGACAAAACATGCATGTACATGTCGTTGCATGCCAAATTGAAATATGGAGGTTGTGAAGCCAAATAACCAACTATCGTTTGTAAGGAAAAGAAAATACTTATGACCACATGCTTGTATTTAGACATGCTAGGTCCAACACATGTCCTCCTTTTACATCAATGATCTTCTCTTCTTTACCATTACTGCCGTCCTCTTTTTCTCCCATGGCCATCTTCTCTATCTTACCATTACAGCCGCTTCCATTGGTTCAACTCGCTGTCACCGACAACATGCAACTCATTTCAATCATATATATAGTACAATGTTCAAGGAGCACTCCAGCTTTTAGATACATAATTGTTGATGTCTAAATTGGATCAAGCATACATAGTACCTCTGCACAAATTACACAAGAATGATTCTGTCAAAAGAAATGATGCAACCAACAGAATTCATATTTTGGCTACAATAAACAAAGGTTAAATTAGCACCAGTGCGGTTCAATTTACCCGATCATAGTTCTTCTCTCGCATATGTGGAAATAGTCCTACTACTTCAACATGGAAGCCAGGCACATCCTTCATGTAGTAAATTGTATGTTCACAAACCTTATGAACATTTAAAAATGTAGCCTGCATTTTCACAATCACCTAAACAATATTGTTCACCCAAACTGGATTAAAAAGTAAAAGGGTATATGAAAAACAATCATGCATTAAAACTTAATGTGCGAACATCTCATATATGCTCAGATAGTAGTGTGATTTGATCATCCAAATTGCATCGAAAAGTTGATCTCAATATATCCGTGAATCCTCAATCATTGCCTGGTGTAGAGGAAGAAATGCTCAAGGCACATAGACAGGAAAACGAAATCAACATGCCCGTTCAAGTGATTGGTGCCGGTTCCATCGTTTTATGTACAGAAGTATGGCACTGACACTGCAAGATACATAAGGTCAGCTGAGACCGGTACATTGTTTACCAACTGTTCTTTGTAATGCTTGAGTCATCCTCATTCACCTCCAATATGAATGTTTTCCCAACACAAAAATTTACACATACGTGCAACTTCAACAATGTTTGTGTTCGCTTGTCTAGAACAGTTACCATTCTAGTTGTGCAATTGCAGTTATACCTTTTGCGTACATGGTCCTTGCACTTAGGATTTGAAATTGTTCCTTTTGCATATGGTTGGAGCTGCCCATTCACCATCTTCCTCAACATCCTAGTCCTCGTGACTGGTTAAATCTAAATGGCAATTAACATTTATGTAACAACTTGTATAACTCTACTGAAAATCATATGCATGCAAATTTTCAACAGCTAAGTTATCCCACACGGTATTTCGCAAAATGATTTTTTTAATGGGTCCAAATTGAATGCAAAGTAACCATTGATCCACAAAGAAATCAAAAGGGTAACAAACCATTCCATTTTCTTATTTTGTATGCTAATCATGTAGGTCAGGCATCGTCACTAATTGTAGCCTCAAAGTGACACAGGTTTATTTAACTTTGCAAACAAAGATAGTAAGATGGAGACATCGAGAGGAAGCGAACTATCAAATTTCAATCTTCATTATGCAACTAATAACAAACAAAGCTTAACAATATTTTCTATTTTCTTCTCTCATGTTTGTCCGTGTTTTTATGCAACTACTCAAGGGAATGACCATGTCTTTTTTAGCAGAAAAAGGCTGGAGCTCTGCCATTTAATTAAGCAAGAAAAAAATTTACGTACATCAGACTCCAGGATAACATTCAGGGATAATCCATATGAATTGCTTATTGCCTTCTTCCTACTTCCTTGTTCTGCTATCTAGTTGATACAGTCGTTTACAGGGAGGTCTCCAGGTGAACATGTTGGTCATTTAGCTTGGCAAGAGATTAAATTTAGGGCCTATTATTATGTAGGCAAGCAGAGCAATTGAGGACAAGTAGTTTCTTTGGCTTGTTGGGTTATAGGCCTTGTTCCTTTAAATTCAGAGACGCACTATAAATTTTAACCAATCTCAGCCTCATGAATAGGCAGTTCTCCTGCCCTTTTCTTAAGATTATCTGGTTGTTGCATATGTATGATCAAAGACAGAGAAGCACTATAGATATAACAGAAATAATGCACTCACACCGTTGTCAGGTTCCTTGTACTTCAAGTAATGATGACGCGACAGGGGGTAACAATCTCGTACCATGTTAGGGAGTCGCCGGCGGGCTTGGAGGAGGACCAGAGCATGTTTTTCCTACTCTGCTTTGCGCATCTCTGCCTCCTCGTTCGCTACTGCAACATCTTTCCGTGCCCATTGTAGGGGGTCGTCCTCCCAGGCTGGGTATAAACCATCTTAACCATCGTGGTGCCGCCCCTTCCAGTCATTCATCCACTTGTGCAGGACCGCCATGACCGTTTTGCCTCATAAGCACATAATTCAACAATATGTGGGATATAAGAAGTAAGCACCATTGCTCATGTTACAGAAATATCTCTTAAAAACATCACTTTCTCTATAGACAATGTAAAGAAAAACTGATAACAATTATTTTTAGCAGACCAAGAAAGAACGAGGGTTTGCCGAGAAATACTAATGAAACTAGCAATTACCATTGTGCGCTCTAGCATATTAAAAATTTCATTTCATTTACCATGTAGTACAAAACCTAAGTTATTGTTTGGAAGTATATACGTCAAATAAATATAGTGGAAAGGACCACAATGACATACCTGTAGAAGAGCCACAACTTGAGCAGCAAATTGCAAAATAACTTAGTTTGCTTGAGGAAATATCACATGGTAAAATCTCCATGGTTCCCTAGATGCATAAACATCATCACCCTGCAGGCAAACATGACTTACCAAAGCGGATCAGTCTACAACATCCAAACTTACCAATAAAAGATCTACATATGATGGGCACAAAAACTCCACGGGCATGAATAAATCCAGAAAATGTGAAAAGATCTACACTGTTACGGCAAGCACGACAAACACTTTAGAAATTTGAGCTTTAGTCATGTCGCTGCATATTTGGAACACCATAATGTTATTCCTACTGAACCTTGTGTCAGCCATTTGAATAATTACAACTAAAATGATATGTGACCTTCTATATCTGGCTGAACCTTGTGTCAGCCATTTAAATGTAATACTGTAACAAATTCCTACTGAACCTTGTGTCAGCCATTTAAATGTAATACTCTAACGAATTCTATATGTGGCTAAATTGACTACCTAACGTCCATGCTTATATAGCACAAAAAGTGAAGATTAATGTCCATGCTTATACAGCCCACCTTTCCCCAAACAAGGATGTACACGATTATTTTGTTTCTGGAAATATTGTTGACAGTGTACACATACAACCTCAAATTCTCAACTGGGAAAAAACAAAGCTAATCATCACTGAACTATTGTGCTTCTTTTGCATCACATCTCCGTGAAGAAGCTGCCACCATGGTGGATGGGAAACTCCCATGGTGTGCTACATCTGCATCTGCAGCTGAGGATATGAAGAGAAGGTGAGGTGTAGAGGTGGCATATCCCAGCCAAGATAGAGGGAGGGATGAACCTAGGGCCGCCGGAGACGCGCCGGCAAACCCTTGCCAGAAACCCTAGCCACGGGGGTGGGGTTGCGAGCGGGTGGTAGAGGCCGGGAGCGGAGAATCTGGACAGAGGGGAGGGAGGCGCGGACCATGGTGAGCTTGGGGGCGTGCAGCGCGGCGCCAGAGCTCGCCGGAAGCGGCCGGCTTGGGTGGTGGCGGCGGCGAGGACTTCGTGGGCGAGAGGAAGAGGAGGCGAGCTTGTGCGTGTGGTTGTGTCTTTTTTTTCATTGCAAATCTGATTGGACGGCGGGTTGAATATGACAAATTACAGGGACTCTTTTGCAAGAATGAAACGTTTTCTCTGGTAGTTACTTAAAAAGGGAGTGTGGGTTGAATTCTAAGAAACAGAGGGACTTTTATGCAAAAATGCCCATGACGTACGACCAGAAGCGCTCGCTGGTTTATTAGTAGGTAGAGATTCAATATGCTAGTAAAACCCTAGAGAATGCTCAAAGAAATTATGCTACCACTGAAAAAGAATTCTTAGCAGTTGTATTTACTTGTGATAAGTTCAGACCTTATATTGTTGATTCTAAAGTAACTATTCACACTGATCACGCTGCTATTAAATATCTCATGGAAAAGAAAGATGCTAAACCTAGACTTATTAGATGGGTTCTCTTGCTACAAGAATTTGATTTACATATTGTTGATAGAAAAGGAGCTGAGAACCCCGTTGCAGACAACTTGGCTAGCTTAGAAAATGTGCTTGATGACCCACTTCCTATTGATGATAGCTTTCCGGATGAGCAACTAAATGTCATAAATGCTTCTCATACTGCTCCATGGTATGCTGATTATGCTAATTACATTGTTGCTAAGTTTATACCACCTAGTTTCACATACCAGCAAAAGAAAAAGTTCTTCTATGATTTGAGGCATTACTTTTGGGATGACCCACATCTTTATAAGGAAGGAGTAGATGGTGTTATTAGACGTTGTGTACCTGAGCATGAACAGGAACAGATCCTATGCAAGTGTCACTCCGAAGCTTGTGGAGGACACCATGCTGGAGATAGAACTGCACATAAGGTACTGCAATCTGGTTTTTATTAGCCTACTCTCTTCAAAGATGCCAGTAAGTTTGTCTTATCTTGTGATGAATGTCAAAGAATTGGTAATATTAGTAGACGTCAAGAAATGCCTATGAACTATTCACTCATTATTGAACCATTTGATGTTTGGGGCTTTGATTATATGGGACCCTTTCCTTCCTCTAATGGATGTACACATATTTTAGTTGTTGTTGATTACGTTACTAAGTGGGTAGAAGCTATTCCAACTAGTAGTGTTGATCATAACACTTCTATTAAAATGCTTAAAGAAGTTATTTTTCCGAGATTTGGAGTCCCTGGATATTTAATGACTGATGGTGGTTCACATTTTTTTACCATGTGGTTCACATTTTATTGATGGTGCTTCCCGTAAAATGCTTGCTAAATATGATGTTAATCATAGAATTGCATCTCCTTATCACCCTCAGTCTAGTGGTCAAGTAGAATTGAGTAATAGAGAAGTCAAATTAATTTTGCAAAAGACTGTTAATAGGTCTAGAAAGAATTGGTCCAAGAAACTTGATGATGCATTATGGGCCTATAGAACTGCATATAAAAATCCTATGGGTATGTCTCCCTATAAAATGGTCTATGGAAAAGCATGTCACTTGCCTCTCGAACTAGAACACAAGGCTTATTGGGCTATTAAAGAACTCAATTATGATTTCAAACTTGCCGGTGAGAAGAGGTTATTTGATATTAGCTCACTTGATGAATGGAGAACCCAAGCCTATGAAAATGCCAAGTTGTTTAAAGAAAAAGTTAAAAGATGGCATGACAAAAGAATACAAAAGCATGAGTTTAATGTAGGTGATTATGTATTGCTATACAACTCTCGTTTAAGATTTTTTGCAGGAAAACTTCTCTCTAAATGGGAAGGTCCTTACGTTATCGAGGAGGTCTACCATTCCGGTGCCATAAAAATCAACAACTTCGAAGGCACAAATCCGAAGGTGGTGAACGGTCAAAGAATCAAACATTATATCTCAGGTAATCCCATAAATGTTGAAACCAATATTATTGAAACCGTAACCCCGGAGGAATACATAAGGGACACTTTCCGGAATGTTTCAGACTCCGAAAAGGGATAGGTATGTGGTACGGTAAGTAAACCGACTCCAAAACAGTTTTTAAGGCAATATTTCTCCATTTTTGAATATTTAGAAAAATAGAAAAATAAGCAGCAGTCCGGGAAGGACACGAGGGCTCCATGAGGGTGGAGGGCGCGCCCTACCCTACTAGGCGCGCCCCCCTACCTCGTGGGCACCTCGTGTGCTCTCCGAACTCCGTTTTCATACACGACACGTATTTTGGTCGGTAAAAATTCATTATATAATCTCCCGGGGGTTTTGACTCCCGTATCACGCAAAAATCTCTTGTCTTTGTTTTGAGCTGTTTTTCTGACAGATCCAGGTCGTCTTCACGTGCCCCCAAGGACCAGTTCTTCAAGAAGTTCATCAACCCCTACCTCGCAGAAGTGCTGCAACACCCTCAAACCAACCCCTACCTCGAGCGAAGGCCAACGCGGTGGCTTGCTCACGTGTGAGTCACGCTCGGGCCAGCCTGCCAACCCGTGCGGAGGCCAGCGCGGCGTCCAGCCCGTCTGGCGGAGCGGCGGCCAACTCCCTCGTCACCGGCGCCACCGACGAACACGTATCTATATTGTTTGAAGCAATGTTCAGGAAAAATAATGATTTTGAGGGGGAATATAACAGGATAGAAGGTCTGATGCGGGTCCCTCGTGTCAACGGTCAAACAAAATGTGTTGGTTTAAGCTGCCTCGTCAGCACGGATGTGTGGGCCAACCCTGTCATAAACGGGTTCAAACGAGCCTAATCGGCACTAGGCAGTAGTTTATGGCACGGTTAAGAAATTTTGGGTATGTTTTTGCTATTTTTTGTACAATAGTTTCTTCCTAGGGCTGGTTGAAAGTGGTAGTTTTTTCTTAAATACTCTACATATTATAAGTAGGAGTGAAAGTTAAGCTTTGGAAGCCAATAAGCAAGGCTAGTTACATAGTGCCTATGTGTACGTGATTGAAAGTAAATATCAACCATGAGTGACTAATATCTTGATGGAAAACTTGAAACTATGGAAATACTAGCATTTTTTGGAATGGTTGGAGATACTAGCAATGTTCACGTGCATTGCAACGGATCATAATTAGAATAATACTTATTCACAAACTTGATACAAAACACTCTAATTTTGATATACATATATCACTAGAGATATATTATGTTTCAATCAGAAAATATTCCTTGGGCTGTTTTGGTGAGGTGAGGGAGGGGTGTGGTTGGTTTTAAGATACTAATTATGGGTTTCTCCGCAAATTGGTAGAGAAGTGGGATGTTGGTGAGAAAAGGCAACAGCTTACCTCACAGTCGTTAGATGTAGATCTAATGGTCAGAAATGACGGATGACACACACACCATCATCACCAACTTAGTCTTCTGTAGGAGTACTAGTAAGATGTCTGTGCATTGCACGGAACATCGAGATGCATATTTTTATAAAACACTTGTTGTGATTGACCCATACAGAAGTAATCCCATGTGTAAAAACTAATGATATCTCGAGAAAGAGGAGATAAGGTGAAGAGGAGTGGGGCGTGGTGCTGATTGGTGGTCGGACTAAGCGGAGGCAAGGGGATGGACGACGCCGGCAGTGGCCACCAAGCCAGTTTGTTCTAGAGGCTTCCTTTTTTAATTGCTCAACAATGAGGTTGTTGGAGATAAGGATGAACGAGGGAAGGCCTTGTCTGCAAATGTGGAGAGAGGTGCAGGTATCTTTTAGTTTAATTTCCATCCGTCAGATATAGATTGGATGGTCTATTGCAAGATGGCACGCATACCATCATCACCAACTCGGTTTTTTATAAGAGAAGAAATATAAGTATGGAGATACAAACGTATTATCGATACTTGTTTCCATAAACTAGGATCTACATTCTATTCAATGGCTCAGCATGTGGGGCCTTAGCACAATGACTTCTCGACTGTGTAAAACAAAGGTATTCCCGTCACCGATAAGGAGGGGGATGGCGGCGCGCTTTCGGCTTGCTCTAGTCCTAGTGGTCATACTAGGTGGTCTACGCACGTGTAGATTTATTCTTTTTCACGTCTCGTGTTCGCCGTACTGCCATGACTGTTGATGAATAGACTGTAAGTTATTCACGGGGAAACCCTTGTTGAGCGTGTTTGCGAGAGAGGGAGAGAGTGTGTGTGTGTGATATGTCTAGAGACTAAGGCAATGATAAGAGATTCTTTGTGTCTATGTGTGTCGAGGATAGAGAGAGACATGTACATGGGGCTTTGTGTTGTGTAACGTGGAGACACATAGACATAATCAAAGAGTGAGTGTGTGAGATACACATGTGGACATGGGGGGAGATGTGTGAGTTAGAGAGATGGAGAATTTTGGTGTGCATCTAAGCTAGAGAGGGGGGATATATACATATCTAGAGCTATAGAGAATATGCAAGGGTGTGTGTCTTAAAAAAAGGATCCAGATAGCTAGATGGGTGTTTGTGTGTGCGTTTTTGTGTGAGAGGGGGTGTGTGTATGTGGAGTAGAGACACCACTAATGATGTAAACCTAGTATAATGGAAGGGGTAATGGTGTGACATGTGTGTCAATGAGAGACAACGGCATGTGTAGTAGCGGGATAGCATGGGTGCGGGCGGGGAGCAGACTATTTGGAAGAGACATCGAGTGTGTGGGAGAGAGGTGAGAGAGAGAGAGCTAGAGACGGAGAGAGATAGAGGAAAAGAGGGAGGAGAGAGGGGTCGTTTGTGTCCATAAGTGGCGTATAGATAGGGAGACAATGTTGATGTTGTTCAAAATTGGCCTATGTACAAAGATGCAAGGGAAGCGAGTCATCGTGTGTGTGATAGGGACTTCATGAGAGATCTATAATAGATGGTGTAGAGAACAACGTGCGAGATTGAGAATGATGATACATTAGGGAGCTATGGAAAGAGTCACGGCATATATGTATACAGGGAAGGAGCTGGGGCGGGTCCGCATGTGGGAGAGATAGAAAGAGGAGAGTGGTGCACAAGGAGACAAAGTGTGCTTGTTTGCAGTGGGGGTGGTGTGTGAGGTGAGTGTGCGAGAACCACATAACTAGGGAGATAGACGTTTGGGGCAACATTTTATGCATATGGGAAATATACACTCTACATAGTGCGTGTGCTTGGGAAAGAGAGATGTCGGATGACCTGGAGAGTGGGGGAAGAGATGTGTGCATGCCCGAGAGACAAAGTGATAAGAGACCTATATTGGGGTCTGGACTTTAGAAGAGAGGGGGTGTTAATGTGCTCATGTGTTCGTGTCTGGGGGAGAGAACGGCATGTGTGGGGGGGTGGGGGCGACGGAGGGGCTGGGGTGGGGTGGCTTCAGATAATGAGTTAGGTGTCTATATTTGAGGGACTTTAGTGTAATTGAGATATATATATATGGTCAATAGTGTGTGCACTCATTGTTGATCAATTTGTTTCATGGTTTGGACTATGAAATAATGATATTTTTAAACATGTGTGATATTCCTTGATGTACCAGAATTACAAACCTAAGATTGGAATTTTGGAATTCAACTCCATCATTAGCTTTTGTAATTCATTAAATGGATGTACATTTTTTAAGCCAGGATTTCGTGATTTCAAATTCTTATATCAAACCTAGAGATATACACATACGGGCATGTTCAAACTTTATAATCATTTACTTTATTCATACACATAGACATTTTTGCTTTTGTCACCATATTTAGGATAAACACATTTGGAATTTCATTTGAATTGGGCCGTATGATGGTATTTGCTTGTACTAGCTCAATGATCCATATTTGAATTGAATGGACAATCTAAGTTTCGAGTTGGAGACATTGATTTTCAAAACTTGCACTTTTTTGCGTGCAAAACAAATAAATTCTCGACCATGATATTATAGTCGGCCGTACAAGAGCAGAACACTTATAATTTTAGGCGCCAAAAGCTTTCAAATTTCCCGCTCACATCGAAATATCATGCCCAAAAGTTTAGCCCTGCGATATTCCTGTTTTACCCCTACCACATGAACGAAAAAGGGCTGCTTTGGTAACTCCATTATTTTCCCCTCTTTGCCCCCAACATTCTTCCCCAGAGCCCCTGCGCTTCCCCTCCCCGACCCCCCCCACCCCCCAAACACGGCAAGCCGCTGAATCTAGTCCTCTGCCGCAGCAGTGGACCTCACACCCCGCCGGATCTACCTTCCGCACCTTGGAACCCCCAACTGCCAACTCACCACTTCACCAGAGCCGCTTCACCGACTGGCTTGTCCACCGCTCCAGACCTCCTTAACCGCCATCATGGTCCACCGCACCGGATCTTCTTAACCGGCGCCCTCGTCCACCACAATGTAGGCCCTTCACTGACTCCCTCATCTGCCCCATCGCTGGCCCTTCATACAAGCCCTCGTCCGCTGCAACAAATCTGCCTCACCGAAAGCACTGTACACCGCGCCCGCCGAAGCCTTTGTGCACTGCACTGGACCCGCTCCACGGACGCTATATTCAACTCCACCGGCCTTGCTTTACTGACGACGCAGCCTCATCGGATTATTTCGATTTGTACTCCTTCAATTTTTCTCTTCTTTATCGTGCAACTGTTCACTTACCACAGATGAGCTTTCTTGTATGTCAACAGGCGCCGCAACCAAAGCACCAGAACCGCTTCAGCGACGGCGACATCCGGCCCAAACTCAACCGCAACACGAGCACCATCGACGATCCTTAGCTATCAAGTATGACAACGATACCCATACTGATGTGACCAGTCATGCGAAAAGAGATCAAGTTATCAACTCAAATAGTTTGACAATCGCCAAATTACAATGAAAGTACCATCATCAGAACCACCAGCTGAAGAAGTCATGCCTAATTTTCATACTCCAAGTTGGACATTGGTCGATGCTATTCCAATTCAAGTAGCGTAATTTTCTTTATTTTTTAGTAAGTTTCATCCAAATAGAAACTACAATGGTACAGTCTTGTTTTGGTTGGTTAGATCCTGCGTGATCTATTTTGGTTAGGCTTGATCCTGCATGATTAACAATGTTGTCGGATTATTTTATTAGTAAAGTCCTAGTTATATGGATGAGAGAGAGAGAGTCCTAGTTTTCCTTCTCTTTGTTTTGCACGTTAGGATAGAGTCCAGGTCGGTTTGTGAGCTTAGAGTCGCCCATAAATATGGCTGGCTTCGGCCATGTAACGGCAGATTTGTTTTTTGATCGTGAGTCAATAAAGTTACAGAAAACGTTCCATGTCGAGGGACACCAAATATCGTCTTCACTGCTGATCAGTGAGGATTTTATTGTTGTTGTGCGTGGAGTCGATCCAATCTACTTGACACAAGTTTTTGATCTTACGGTCTTGCATCTTTGCTTGACCAGAATTTCTTGTTGTTGCTAGTATCGTGAAAGATTGGGCTGACGAACGACTCGCCATCTAGTCGAGTCTTCGTCAAGTGGTATTCAGAGCTAAGGTTGTTCACGGTACTGTGTTGATCAAGATGTCAACCTCGGTCAACAAGGGTGATGAGGTTGCCGCTGATTCTGAGGAAATAGTACGCCCAGTGTATGCGGATGATATTCTGCAAAATATTCGGGATGGTTTTGACCACACATGCAACTACATCAAGCAATGTCATGATGCGCTCGGCAAAAGGATAGATGTCCTGATCACTCAGTTCGGTGGTTTGGCAGACATCATCAATATGCCGGCAACGAATTCTGCACCACCACAGACTGCTCTGGCTGCTCCATTGCGTTATGCACCACCGGCTCGCGAGGGACATGCCGGCGTGCATGATCGCCGTTTGGCGGCACAACCTCATGCTGGAGATGATGGCGTCAAAGACGGAGTTGACCATGAGGCGGGGTATGCGCCATGACCGCGGCACTATGAGCCCCGTCCTGAAACTCCCGCTCGTGGCGGAGCGCATGACTGTGTGGGTCAAGCTGCGCGTGTTCCTTTGGATGATGGAATTGGGCGCATAAAAGTTTCAATTCCTACGTTCACAGGCAAGTGCGAACCAGAAGTTTATTTGGAGTGGGAGATGCGCGTTGATCAAATTTTTGATGCCCATCATTATAGCGAAGAGAAGAAAATTCAACTTGCTGGAATTGAGTTCACGGGTTACACGCTAATTTGGTGGAATCAAATTTTCCGGTCGCGACATCGTCCAATGACTTGGCGAGAGATGAAAGAATTCATGAGGCGGCGTTTCGTTCCTGAGCACTATAAAAGAGATATGTATAACAAGTTGCAGCGGCTCTCTCAAGGAAATATGAGTGTAGATGAATATTACAAGGAGATGGAATTGCTTATGATACGTACAAGGACAATGGAGGATCCGGAGGCGACTATGGCACGTTTCTTCAATGGTCTAAATATTGAGGTGCAGGATCATGTTGAGATGGTGGTCTACTACAACATACAAGATCTTGTGCACCAAGCTGTGCGTGCGGAATAGCAGGTTATGCGGCGCCAAGTCAGCATAGTTCCTAGTACCACTTTGAACACATGGCGACGCTCGTAACAAAAGAGTGAGGATGTCGGTTCTAGCTCTAGGACAGCGACATCTAATCCCTCTCAAGCTTCCGTGCAAAAGGATGCTTTAAAATCAGGATTGTCAAGAGTTGATTCTAGTGCACAGTCGGCCACACATACTAGTAATATAGAGTGTTTCAAGTGTGGAGGAAGGGGGCATATGAGGCGTGAATGTCCTAATGAGAAAAGAGTGTTGCTCACAAGAGATGGCTATGCATCCGCTAGTGATGAAGAGGCAGTTTTTGACACTTTTAGTGAAAAATCTGAAGATGTTGAAAATGTGGTTGCGAGTTTTGAAGCTGCTGAATCATATCCTTCTTTGATGGTGCAACGGGTGCAAGAAGATCGCACTGAGGATAAGGGGTAGCGATCGAATATTTTTTAAACTCAGTGCAAAATCAACAACACTAATTGTAAGTTGATCATAGATGGAGGAAGCTACACCAACGCGGTTAGCAAGGACTTGGTGGATGCTTTAGCTTTGCCTACCTGGAAGCACCCACAACCCCACTGCGTCGAATGGTTATATCAGTCGGGGAAACTGAAAGTTACTCACAAGGTGCGTCACAATTTTTCGGTTGGTGACTATATTGATACAGTGATTTGTGATGTATTGCCGATGGATGCATGTCACTTATTGTTGGGGAGACCGTGGCAAAATGACTGTCGTGCCACACATGAGGGACGGTCCAATACATACTCTTTTTGGAAAGCCGGAAGACGACATGTTCTGCGATCTATGTTTATGGGAGAAACCATGGTGGACACAACTGTTTCACTGAAGAATTACATGAAATCTACCGCAAAACTGAGGACGGTTTTTTTCAAGGAGGAGGGGATGATGTGACCAGCCGTGCGAAAACAGATCAAGTTATCAACTCAAATAGTTTGACAATCGGTCAAATTACAATGAAAGTACCATCATCAGAACCACCAGCTAAAGAAGTCACGCCTAATTTTCATACTCCAAGTTGGACATTGGTCGGTGCTATTCCAATTCAAGTAGCGTAATTTTCTTTATTTTTTTAGTAAGTTTCATCCGAATAGAAACTACAATGGTACGGTCTTGTTTTCGTTGGTTAGATCGTGCGTGATCTATTTTGGTTAGGCTTGATCCTGCATGATTAACAATGTTGCTGGATTATTTTATTAGGAAAGTCCTAGTTATATGGCTGAGAGAGAGTCCTAGTTTTCCTTTTCTTTGTTTTGCACTTGAGTGTTTTGCACGTTAGGATAGAGTCCAGGTCGGTTTGTGAGCTCAGGGTCGCCCATAAATATGGCTGGCTTCGGCCATGTAATGGCAGATTTGTTTTTTGATCGTGAGTCAATAAAGTTAAACGACCCATGTCGAGGGACACCAAATATCGTCTTCATTGCTGATCCGTGAGGATTTTGTTGTTGCTGTGCATGGAGTCGATCCAATCTAGTTGACGCAAGTTTTTGATCTTACGGTCTTGCATCTTTGCTCGACCGGAATTTCTTGTTGCTGCTAGTATCGTGAAAGATCAGGCCGATGAATGACTTGCCATCTAGTCGAGTCTTCATCACATACGCTGTCGAGAATCAGGTACTATTATCCAATGGCCTGCGCCTATGTTCACTTTCTTAGCATAAGCACCGCACCTTTGAATTTCTTCGGGGCGTCATTCAATTTTTCAGGAGACACGTTATTCTGCTTGCACCTGTAGGGTCATACTTCTGGCAGTGAACATGTTACATGTGCTAAATTACATACCAGTGCACATATAGTTAATATGCTTTAGTTTTGTCCTAAGTATTACTATACTTTCTAGATATCACTGCTTACTATTTTACTTCTTGCATACTATATTTATGATAATGGTGTTGTTCTGATGCCACCTATTGGTTCTATCAGACTGCTTCATGTTCTCTATGCTTAATTACACATCAGCAAACTAGCATGTGGTTCCGCTGCTTTTTATTTGTTTTACCCTACATTTTGTGATGCTAGCCATTACATCACTGCTCCGAGCCTCTGTTTATTACTTTTTTGTGTGTTCTTGATCTTCCCAAGTGTCAGGACCCCGACTCAATGCCACACCGATCTAGCATGTAACACATCATATCACTTTGCGGCCTCACGCAAGGTATTCCCACGGGTGCCACCTTACCTGGCCCGGGACCGTTTGCGCCTTTTGGCTCACGTATATGATAGTGTCACTAGCATCCATATGACAAAGAACCCGGGCTGACATGACTAGTCGTGAACCCAAAGTGGCACTAACTTACAGGGACAGGCATACATGACCCAGCAACGAACGTGTCGGTCATCAGCGAGTGAATCCAGGCTGTAGCACTTGGCTAGCAGGACTCCGGTGAATCGGGCTGTAGCGGGCTAACAGGACTCCGGTATTCATCGCGTGACATTTCCCCGAAGGAACAGACACAGGAACGAAGAAGGACACATGCCGGCCAGCCTAGGTGTTCCGGAGCAGTAGCAAGCTACCATGGCTCAGTGGAAACACCAGGAGACATTTCCCGGTAAGAGAGGCTACTAAGGATAAACAACTAGATAGTCAGATCCCACACATACCAAGCATTTCAATAACATACACACAATATGCTCGATATGTGCAATACAACATGGCGTCACAACATGACTCTACAACTCAAGTATTTATTCAATAGGCTCCGAGGAGCGAGATATTACAAACATGGGTCTCATGACCCAACAATCAGAGCATACAAGTCAAAGCACATGCGGAAGCTTAACATGTCTGAGTACAGACAACTATAAATGAAAAGGCTGAAAGGCCTGACTATCTACCAGATCCTGCCGAGGGCACAAGATCGTAGCTGAGGTAACAAGCTAAACATCGAAGTCCAAGCGGAACTACTAGTGAGACTGAAGTCTCTCTGCAAAAACATAAAATAGGCAAACGTGAGTACAAATGTACCCAGCAAGACTTACATCAGAACTAACTACATATGCATCATTATCAACAAAGGGGATGGTGGGGTTTAACTGCAGCAAGCCAGCTTTGACTCGGTGGCTATCCTGAACTACGACTGCAAGTAACTCTCTTGAGGTGGCGCACACGAGTCCACATATTCACCATATCAATACACCACTATGGATCCGCTCCCGTCTCCCTACGAGAATGCCATCCATAGCACTCACGCTTATCTTGCGTATTTTAGAGTATCCACTTTCACTTGTCTATGAACTATGCAAGGGGTCCAAGTTTCCATATCCGAGGAATCCTGCTATTCGAATAGATAATAATAACCCTGCAGGGGTGTACTTCTTCACACACGCTTTCGCCACTTATCGCCCTGTACACGTCATGTACCTCGGCAACCTTCAAGCGGAAGCCGGGCGAGGGAGTCGGCCACGACCTGACTATCCGAACAAGTCTCTAGTCCAGGTTTATCGCCTATTCGGGTTCCATCCGCAAGGAGATCCGGCCGGGGTGTCGCTCACGGCCCCAAACGATGTGAGCAGGGTTCCCAAGCCCACCATCTGGGTGCCACTTGGTACACCGTGCCACTGTGCCTAGTCTGTCCCAAGCCCACCTGTACCGGGTGCCACTTGGTAGACTACTAACACTACCTACAAACACCAGAAACTAGTTGCAACTCCTGGACAGAGATCAAGTTGATTAATAAGTCGAGAGGGGCACTTAAGCATTCCCATGTGTGGTAGTAGCTGGTCATGGATCACAAACACAGAACTCAGTTCCTGAGGACGGCTGCAATGAGACAACCCACCATGTACTCCTACATGGCCTCTCACCGCTACCTTTACCAAATCGTGTTCACACACTTAGCTCTCAACAGTAGGACATGTTTATACACCTCCGATTCATTCCCGATGAATCAGACCTGACTCAACTCTAAGCAGTAGCAGGCATGACAAACAAGCATGGATGAGTAGGCACAACAGGGCTCGAACAACTCCTACTCATGCTAGTGGGTTTCATCTATTTACTGTGGCAATGACAGGTCATGCAAAGGATAAAGGGGTTCAGCTACCGCAGCAAGTAACAAATATGTCGTTGTTGTCCTAATGCAGTAAAAGAGAGCAGGAGCGGGAGAGTGGGATTTTATCGGAATGAACAAGGGGGTTTTGCTTGCCTGGCACTTCTGAAGATAATATAGCTCTTCATCGGTGTCATCGATCACATCGCCGGTACACGTCTATCGAGAGGGGACAATTACCGGCAAACAAGGAAGAACACAATCAATGCAATGCGACAATATGATGCATTAATGTGACATGGCAATATGATGTGATTTGAGCTGATGCAGCTAAACCTGATTAAATGAAGTTGGTTTGAACACTAGGTTCAAATTCAAACTCCACATGTGGTTATTTAAATGCCATTTATATGATTTGTGCTAAACAGCAGCTATAAGTTGTTCTAACATGCATGAAAATGGTACAGATGGATTCCTTGAATTTTTCTGATAATTTTTCATATATAAATTATTTCATTTGGAGTTACGGTTAATTTTCTATGATTTATTGAAGTTTTAGCTATTTTCTGGAATTTCCTGAATATTTATAATTAAAATAATTCCAGAAAATTGTTAATTGCGTCAGCATGACGTCGGGGTGACGTCAGCAGAGTCAACACGGCAGCCTCGGGTCAAACCTGACCAGGGGGGTCCACTGGTCAGTGACACACAGCTGGCATAAGTCACTGACGTGTGGGGCCGGTCAAAGGCCACGTCAGCGAGGTCAACGCCGACGCGTGGGGCCACTGTGATTAATTTAAACTAAACAGGAATTAAGCTGTGATTAATTAGGGGCATGGGGCCCATGAGTCAGTGGCCTAGGGGGTTGGTTAGTGTGGTGGGGTTAGCCGCTAACGACGGCCATGTCGGATTCGCCGGCGGTTGGACGACGGCGATGACCCAGAGCGGCGGTGGCTCGCCGGAGTTGCGCCAGAGACGACGGATCGACGTGCCAAGGGCACCAGGAGGTAGCCCGTGCCCGTGCGCATCTAGGGGGACCAACGGGAGGTGCGGGGGTGGCCGGGGTTCGCCGGAGTGGAGCCCGAGGCGGCGGCCGGAGCTCGGGGGTTCGCGGGACCGACGCTGCGGTGCACGGGAGGACGAGTGGTTAGGTGCTTTGGGTTCCTAAGGTTGCGGTGAGCACGCTGGTGGGCTCGGGAGCGAGCTGCGGTGGCTGTGGCCACGGCCACGCCATGGCCGGCGGCGAGGAGCAATCGGCTCCGGTGAAAAGGGCGGCTAGAGTACGGGAACGAGTGCGAGGAGGAGGGGGAATGGAAGAGTAGCTCACAGCGGATCCGGTGGAGGCAACGGCGAGGCCGGGGAGGGGCTGGAGCTCGCGAATCCTCGAAAGTTCGCCGGCGGCCGAAGGTTGGGGGCGAGCTTGAGGGCGACGCTGCAGGGCTTCCGGAGGGCCGTGGATTGGTGGGAAGGAAGAGGGGGTCGAGGCGGAGCTTCCTGGGGCGTCGGTGAGGCGTGGGGGTGGCGGTGGCCGCGAGGGAGCTCGTCGGCAACGACGGCTGCGTTCGGCGAGTGAGAGAGAGGAAGCAGAGGAGAGAAACGAGGGAGGGGGAGAGGGCGAGGGGGTCCAGGGGGTCGCGCTGGCATCGTCTAGGCGCGACGAGGGGAAGCCAGGCAGGCTAGGAGGGAGGAGGTGGCCGGGGCGCGTGGTCGCGCGCGCCGGGCGCGTGCCCGTCCTCCTGGCAGGGAGGAAGACGACAGGGGAGGGAGGCGGCGGTGGGCTGGGCCGGAACAGAAGCTGGGCCGGCTCTGCTGCAGGTGAGCGCCAGGTAAGTGGCTGGGCTTCTCTCTTTTATTTATATTTCTGTTCTGTTTTGTTTTTATTTAATCTTTTGCCACTATTTTGAATTTAAAATAATTCAAACAATGCCAGAAGCTCCTCTGAATATTTTTATTTTGCTAGATGGACTTTTCCAAAAGCTCATAAAATATTTCAGGGGTATTTGAAATTATATTCTAGTTATATGAATATAATTCAAATTCAAATAGCTAATGATTTAAATTCAAAGTCCCAAAAAAATAAATCCTTAAAAATGTTCAATATTTTTGGTTTGGATCAAAACCCTTGCCAAAAATATTAAACATCTAAGAAGAGCATTTTGGAACAATGAATGAGATTTTAGGGTTTTTGCCCTTCTTTTATTTAGGGTTTTGAGGCTTCTAAATTCCTCAGTTCAAGTTTCAGAAATTTAAACATGATGCAAGCAAGATGCAAACACTAGACAACACCAGAAGCTAGGGATGTGACAACTCACCCCCACTAAACAAAAATCTCGTCCCGAGATTCAAGCGTAGGGTAAGATGAAGGGGGGGACACGACTAACACAATCTTCACGATCCAGGTTGCACTTCAAATGAACGTTGATTTGATCACCATCATTGTCCCGTCGTCTTGCTCTGAGAACTTCAGCTAATCATGACAAGAATGGGAAAGGAAAACTCTAGAAGGATCGATCTTCTCAAAGTTCGAACAACTTAGGATCAGCTCACAATGTGAGTCATAGCAACATCTCTTGAGCTGAGACACGAAGCACACATCTAGAGGGATGGAGTGGAACAGATGACGAGGGTTCACTAGGTAGACAACAATTCCACACCTAAGAAGGTGGTAAACGATTGTCAACGTAGCGAGGAGTTGAGTTGCCATGATACCACAACGAAACATCCTGGAGGAGGGTGATTCGTGGATTATTACCTTAAGTGGCAAAAAGAATTACCTTTGATCCAGAGATCATTGAAACTCTTTAAACCAGCCTAAGGCAATTCTCGAGCGATCGTTTGGAGGGGTTTGGTAGAATGGCATACTCGGATTAGAATGGATGATGTGGATTACCTTGTTGAAAACAACGTAATGGATGAATTTGCTTACCACCGGAAATGGAAGAGACCCATGGTAGAATGGCACATTGGCGGTGCAAGCTGGGAACAAAATGCAAATGCTGGGAATGATTCTGGTAACTGGGGAAGAACCCAACAATAGAGAGTGAATTCACTGTTTGAGAAGGTCATAGCATTGCCGAGGAAACTGAGAGCAAACCCAGTTAGTGTTGATGATAACACGTAGCGCTTGTGCGTGCTCTCAAGAACTTGAGCATTTCCATAATCATCGAGATTTTACCAATATCCATGTCAAGGATCCTGGCAACACAACTTACTACCATGATGAACAGCGATGGATGATGCAGATACAAAGGGAGATAACCTTCTCGGATTTCACCTTAGCGAGGCCAAAAGATCGAAATCCGGATGATCGACCGAGAGACATTTAGCACTCCGCTTCTGATGTTCTCCTTGATGTGCTAACGTAATCCACCCATAGATATGGTTTGATATCTAGAACATCAAGTAAAAGGTCGGACTTCGGAACGCAACAATCATAAGGCACAACTAGGGAGTAAATCCTACGAAGTCCTTATGGGAAGGTGGCCAACTTCTTCAATCAAGATACTACAATAATAGGTCTTCCGGCTGGGTGTGTTGGTCATGACATCCACTTTACCGGTTATCGAGGGATCAGGATTATAGTTCTTGGGAAATGTTCCAACCATCATATCTGCCTGAGATTCAGATCTGGTTGGTGTCAGGATATTCCAGACTCATCGAGTCTAGGAAGAAAAACAAAAGTTTGCAACACAAATCGACGAGATGACATTGCGAGATTCTCGGGGAATGAACTACGATAGTAAGCTCCAAAATATGAGTTGGTTCTGCTACAAACATGTGAACACGTTGTCCCAGACAAGAATGACCACATAGTAGTCTTATCATAAAACACTACCGAGTTCAGGTGGGGAATCAGCATCGAGGATATCGAAGTCCTTGTGCACTTATCGATGAACTTCTTATCCTTGAGCAAGTCAATCAGTGGCTTGGCGTGCTAGGGACACATATGGAATGGAGGTAGCTAATCTCACAGTCCAATGTATACTTCGCACATGCATGACTGACTTGGGATGATTCCAAAGGAAACAAAAACAATCTTTCTCGGATCCATGGCGGCAACTTACACCAAGTGCATGTGAATTAAAGAAAGTCACTTCTTTCCTCCGAACATATACCTCATGAATGGAACACGAAGGTAATGTTTACAAAAGTTTCCAATACTAGATGGATGTTCAACATAATCATGGAGAGGTTAAATATCTTGCTGATGGGCTCAACAACAACTCATCGGAATTTCCATATCACTGGACTTCCACCATCATGTGAACACGGTGGTAGTATTGGTCAGACCCGAAAGATATAATGGTGTATGCTCGAGGAACAACCACGAGTAAGACAGCATTACGAATATCGTTGGTTCTGATTTGATTTGACGATAGCCCAAACTCAATCAAAGGTTTGGGTAAGATAATAGATCCAACAATTGATCACAAGGACCAATTGATGAAGATATCATCTTTCTTCAACACACACACACACAAAAAGATATCCCTTAACATGAACTAAGTCGGACAAGCTTTTATCTTCCAACTCTCCAAGTTGTTGTTTAGCTTATCCAACTAGCTCAGGGTATCCAACACCGATTCTTGGAGAAGGGGTGGTTTACAGGAATAAACCAACTTGATCACGAACTCAACATAGCGGTCAGGTGACAACCTGGTAATACTTCTGAGAAGATATTCAGAAAATCACGAACCACCGATATGTTACTAAGCTCGAGAACAACCTTGCTTTTCAGGGCAAGATGATATGATCACAATAGCGAGGGACTGACTCAATCCCAACTCATTGATCGAAAGGTGCACCGGAAATAAGGACTAGGTAGCACGACCAACCTTAGGGCGATGATTTGAAAAATCAACATGCTAAGAATGAGGTTATTGTCCATTTAACTACCCAGCAACAGAGTTGCTAGGAGTATAGATTTCACACATCACGATTCACTTGTCGGCATTCCGGTTCAACAACACGGGGACCGAGAAATGAATAATGATGGCGAGAAGTATCACTGCACCAAGAATTCACAAGAGCCGGTGCAATTCTCATGAAAATCCTGATATAAAAGATGGTAATACTCCAAGGTAGAGCAGAACAAAAGCTGGATTAGCAATTTGATCTGCGGAGCACAACTTCTTTGACCCAATCCTGGATATGGAAGAGGTACTGGAGTTTGTTTCTCCTAGTCATTCCAGAATAGAATGGCTTGACGGACCACAAGAGTAATAGGCATCGATAAACGAACGCACGCATACTCTTGACTACCAATTGATAGACGAGGGTTGGAATACAGCTAAAGAGGGACAACTCAAAAGAACATAAGATTTTCTGAGTTGTGGATGCATGGATTAGCATGTCGAACGAGTTCGACATATTTCTTCCGGACAATCCATGCGGAAAGGTAGAACTGGCAGAGTCACAATTATGAATGGAGAACCCATCGAGAGCACTCCTGTTATGATCTTTTGATCCAACAAACTACTGCCATAAGTGGTTCATAGTATTTGGAAGAAGGAAATACCACGGACCTCGAGGACTAATGCAAAGGTTACTAATAACCTAAAGGAACGAGCAAACACTATCAACATGAGGTAAGTAGGGTGAATCTCGGGTTCAAAACCCAGAAGTGAAATGCCTACTAACTAAGTGGCATCACGGGATGCTTACGAGAATGATGGCCAGAATCATCACACTGGGACACAAATCATGGCTAAATTACTAGATGATCCCCTAAGACACCTAGGGTCATAATACCAGCTCCAACATATATGTCAAGGCAATAAAGTACCTCAACTCACTGATTTGTGTGATTAATCTGACCAAAGGCACATCGGAAACAGAAGGAAGGGATTTGCAAATGCATCGGACTATTTAGAAACCTGGGATGACTCGGACAGCATAACGGCTGTAATTGCTCAAAAGGTTTGGAGACATACTACAAAATGGTGGCATAACCACTCAGAAGCACAATATCAAGGTTTCGAGATCAACAATTAACATACGGAAGTAGTAGGAACTGAACTGAGACTTAAATCCAACAATCCTATAAGTCTACGGATTAGTAACACGTCATCCTGATAGATAGATGAGAAGACCTAGTTCCTTAACCCCGTAGGAAAGATAAGATGACTCAGATCAGAAGGGCATAAGGTAAAGGAGTAAAAGAGCCTTACGTTCCATCCCACAATCAATTCCCTTATATAACTAAAGAATTTCTAGACTCAACTTCGACCAGTTTGGCTTGGTAATCCTACAGGCAGTCAAGCTCTGATACCAACGCTTGTCAGGACCCCGACTCAATGCCACACCGATCTAGCATGTAACACATCATATCACTTTGCGGCCTCACGCACGGTATTCCCACGGGTGCCACCTTACCTGGCCCGGGACTGTTTGCGCCTTTTGGCTCACGTATATGATAGTGTCGCTGGCATCCATATGACAAAGAACCCGGGCTGACATGACTAGTCGTGAACCCAAAGTGGCACTAACTTACAGGGACAGGCATACATGACCCAGCAGCGAACGTGTCGGTCATCAGCGAGTGAATCCAGGCTGTAGCACTGGGCTAGCAGGACTCCGGTGAACCGGGCTATAGCAGGCTAACAGGACTCCGGTATTCATCGCGTGACATTTCCCCGAAGCAACAGACACAGGAACGAAGAAGGACACATGCCGGCCAGCCTAGGTGTTCCGGAGCAGTAGCAAGCTACCATGGCTCAGTGGAAACACCAGGAGACATTTCCCGGTAAGAGAGGCTACTAAGGATAAACAACTAGATAGTCAGATCCCACACATACCAAGCATTTCAATAACATACACACAATGTGCTCGATATGTGCAATACAACATGGCATCACAACATGACTCTACAACTCAAGTATTTATTCAATAGGCTCCGAGGAGCGAGATATTACAAACATGGGTCTCATGACCCAACAATCAGAGCATACAAGTCAAAGCACATGCGGAAGCTTAACATGTTTGAGTACAGACAACTATAAATGAAAAGGCTGAAAGGCCTGACTATCTACCAGATCCTACCGAGGGCACAAGATCGTAGCTGAGGTAACAAGCTAAACGTCGAAGTCCAAGCGGAACTACTAGTGAGACTGAAGTCTCTCTGCAAAAACATAAAATAGGCAAACGTGAGTACAAATGTACCCAGCAAGACTTACATCAGAACTAACTACATATGCATCATTATCAACAAAGGGGATGGTGGGGTTTAACTGCAGCAAGCCAGCTTTGACTCGGTGGCTATCCTGAACTACGACTGCAAGTAACTCTCTTGAGGTGGCGCACACGAGTCCACATATTCACCATATCAATACACCACTATGGATCCGCTCCCGTCTCCCTACGAGAACGCCATCCATAGCACTCACGCTTATCTTGCGTATTTTAGAGTATCCACTTTCACTTGTCTATGAACTATGCAAGGGGTCCAAGTTTCCATATCCGAGGAATCCGGCTATTCGAATAGATAATAATAACCCTGCAGGGGTGTACTTCTTCACACACGCTTTCGCCAATTATCGCCCTGTACACGTCATGTACCTCGGCAACCTTCAAGCGGAAGCCGGGCGAGGGAGTCGGCCACGACCTGACTATCCGAACAAGTCTCTAGTCCAGGTTTATCGCTTATTCGGGTTCCATCCGCAAGGAGATCCGGCCGGGGTGTCGCTCACGGCCCCAAACGATGTGAGCAGGGTTCCCAAGCCCACCATCCGGGTGCCACTTGGTACACCGTGCCACTGTGCCTAGTCTGTCCCAAGCCCACCTGTACCGGGTGCCACTTGGTAGACTACTAACACTACCTACAAACACCAGAAACTAGTTGCAACTCCTGGACAGAGATCAAGTTGATTAATAAGTCGAGAGGGGCACTTAAGCATTCCAATGTGTGGTAGTAGCTGGTCATGGATCACAAACACAGAACTCAGTTCCTGAGGACGGCTGCAATGAGACAACCCACCATGTACTCCTACATGGCCTCTCACCGCTACCTTTACCAAATCGTGTTCACACACTTAGCTCTCAACAGTAGGACATGTTTATACACCTCCGATTCATTCCCGATGAATCAGACCTGACTCAACTCTAAGCAGTAGCAGGCATGACAAACAAGCATGGATGAGTAGGCACAACAGGGCTCGAACAACTCCTACTCATGCTAGTGGGTTTCATCTATTTACTGTGGCAATGACAGGTCATGCAAAGGATAAAGGGGTTCAGCTACCGCAGCAAGTAACAAATATGTCGTTGTTGTCCTAATGCAGTAAAAGAGAGCAGGAGCGGGAGAGTGGGATTTTATCGGAATGAACAAGGGGGTTTTGCTTGCCTGGCACTTCTGAAGATAATATAGCTCTTCATCGATGTCATCGATCACATCGTCGGTACACGTCTATCGAGAGGGGACAATTACCGGCAAACAAGGAAGAACACAATCAATGCAATGCGACAATATGATGCATGAATGTGACATGGCAATATGACGTGATTTGAGCTGATGCAGCTAAACCTGATTAAATGAAGTTGGTTTGAACACTAGGTTCAAATTCAAACTCCACATGTGGTTATTTAAATGCCATTTATATGATTTGTGCTAAACAGCAGCTATAAGTTGTTCTAACATGCATGAAAATGGTACAGATGGATTCCTTGAATTTTTCTGATAATTTTTCATATATAAATTATTTCATTTGGAGTTACGGTTAATTTTCTATGATTTATTGAAGTTTTAGCTATTTTCTGGAATTTCCTGAATATTTATAATTAAAATAATTCCAGAAAATTGTTAATTGCGTCAGCATGACGTCGGGGTGACGTCAGCAGAGTCAACACGGCAGCCTCGGGTCAAACCTGACCAGGGGGGTCCACTGGTCAGTGACACACAGCTGGCATAAGTCACTGACGTGTGGGGCCGGTCAAAGGCCACGTCAGCGAGGTCAACGCCGACGCGTGGGGCCACTGTGATTAATTTAAACTAAATAGGAATTAAGCTGTGATTAATTAGGGGCATGGGGCCCATGAGTCAGTGGCCTAGGGGGTTGGTTAGTGTGGTGGGGTTAGCCGCTAACGACGGCCACGTCGGATTCGCCGGCGGTTGGACGACGGCGATGACCCAGAGCGGCGGTGGCTCGCCGGAGTTGCGCCAGAGACGACGGATCGATGTGCCAAGGGCACCAGGAGGTAGCCCGTGCCCGTGCGCATCTAGGGGGACCAACGGGAGGTGCGGGGGTGGCCGGGGTTCGCCGGAGTGGAGCCCGAGGCGGCGGCCGGAGCTTGGGGGTTCGCGGGACCGACGCTGCGGTGCACGGGAGGACGAGTGGTTAGGTGCTTTGGGTTCCTAAGGTTGCGGTGAGCACACTGGTGGGCTCGGGAGCGAGCTGCGGTGGCTGTGGCCACGGCCACGCCATGGCCGGCGGCGAGGAGCAATCGGCTCCGGTGAAAAGGGCGGCTAGAGTACGGGAACGAGCGCGAGGAGGAGGGGGAATGGAAGAGTAGCTCACAGCGGATCCGGTGGAGGCAACGGCGAGGCCGGGGAGGGGCTGGAGCTCGCGAATCCTCGAAAGTTCGCCGGCGGCCGAAGGTTGGGGGCGAGCTTGAGGGCGACGCTGCAGGGCTTCCGGAGGGCCGCGGATCGGTGGGGAGGAAGAGGGGGTCGAGGCGGAGCTTCCTGGGGCGTCGGTGAGGCGTGGGGGTGGCGGTGGCCGCGAGGGAGCTCGTCGGCGGCGACGGCTGCGTTCGGCGAGTGAGAGAGAGGAAGTAGAGGAGAGAAACGAGGGAAGGGGAGAGGGCGAGGGGGTCCAGGGGGTCGCGCTGGCGTCGTCTAGGCGCGACGAGGGGAAGCCAGGCAGGCTAGGAGGGAGGAGGTGGCCGGGGCGCGTGTCCGCGCGCGCCGGGCGCGTGCCCGTCCTCCTGGCAGGGAGGAAGACGATAGGGGAGGGAGGCGGCGGTGGGCTGGGCCGGAACAGAAGCTGGGCCGGCTCTGCTGCAGGTGAGCGCCAGGTAAGTGGCTGGGCTTCTCTCTTTTATTTATATTTCTGTTCTGTTTTGTTTTTATTTAATCTTTTGCCACTGTTTTGAATTTAAAATAATTCAAACAATGCCAGAAGCTCCTCTGAATATTTTTATTTTGCTAGATGGACTTTTCCAAAAGCTCATAAAATATTTCAGGGGTATTTGAAATTATATTCTAGTTATATGAATATAATTCAAATTCAAATAGCTCATGATTTAAATTCAAAGTCCCAAAAAAATAAATCCTTAAAAATGTTCAATATTTTTGGTTTGGATCAAAACCCTTGCCAAAAATATTAAACATCTAAGAAGAGCATTTTGGAACAATGAATGAGATTTTAGGGTTTTTGCCCTTCTTTTATTTAGGGTTTTGAGGCTTCTAAATTCCTCAGTTCAAGTTTCAGAAATTTAAACATGATGCAAGCAAGATGCAAACACTAGACAGCACCAGAAGCTAGGGATGTGACACCAAGTTGCATGACTGATTTGATGCTTCTATTAATTATGGAGCTGCCAACCCCATCAAGAAAAATATTTGTTTTTTTGGGGCTGGCACCTCGAACAAGCATAAAAATAGAGTGAAGCGGATATATTGTCGTGTAAGCACACATTCTTCTTTCATTAGTTTATATGAACCATTGATGATCAATTCGAACTAGTGCATATGATTAAAATTAATTTTACCTAAATAGAGGGTGCAGAATAAACTACAACAACTAGATTTGCAACCACGGGATGGTGACGATATCTTCAAAGAACATTGCAACAGCAGCGAGGCTTCACAACAACATATGGTAAGCTAGTGTGTTTTAGTACATGTGAAATGCAATGCATGTGGGCTGCTTTCTTGGCTTCTGGCCTCAACCTGTAATCCTACAAAATTACAAATAGTTCAGTTCTCTGCTTTGCTCTATTGCTTGATTCGAATGCTTGTTTGTTACTTGTTAGGCTATAGCTGAGTTGGCCAATATATATGTCAGCAGTGCCTGCTGTACTATCGTAAAGAAATGCATGCCTAGTTTATTTAATTCCTTAACTTTTCCTCTAAACTTCATCACAAGACTGTCTTCGTAGTTTATATGAGGCCACACTGTTAAGTGCTTTCTCAGATTATTTGAACTGCTTAGATGCCTTGGCAACTTAAATATAGCGGTGGTACACTCCCTTTCAACTAGGGATGTCAACTGGGTCCCGTTTAATCCCGATTAAAGTCCACTAGTGGTATGATAGTTCAAAAGAGTTTTTGTTTTTTGAGGAAAATGAACTAGGGAGCTAGCAAAAACTAACTAGATGGGACTGGCGGATGTCGTTTATTTGCCACTTACATCCCTAGTTTCATCTTACCATTTTAATTTCTTTTTGGCTGGTGCTGATTTGAACCATTTAAATATAGCTTGCCATGCTCGACAATAATGCGTATGTCGTTTACTATGTAAGCTTACTGCCTTGATCATGCAATAACTATCTCTTACTTATGTCCAGCGGAAACCTTTCAGGATGCCGTTCACACTAGGACACAATGTACAACCCCAGAATCTATTTGTGGAAGCAGTGTGCCATCCATGTTACCAGATGGTAGCAGTTCAGAGGCAACACCGCCGGGGAGCAGTCTGAGCATAGATATTATAGTTCTTGAGGATCTACTAGAGGCAGAAAGAGATGGTGAGGCTATAAATTATGCAATTAGCTGCACACATTATGCAAGCAACCCAAGAATTGGAGGAAGTAAGAATGCTGCATTTGAAGATGGAGGAGGTCCTATTGTTTCTGCTATCTGAAGCCCAGGGCAATCCCAGTTCTTCTTTAGATACCAGTTGAAATTGTTAATAGATTTTTGTACTTGCATGTTGTGTCATGTCTCTGAATGGATTACGTTGTAAGACCCCCTATGTTCTCCACGTGTTGTAATGATCCGAATTTTTTAGGCGAGGTAATCCTCAGTACCTGTATGATTGACATAAGGTGAACTGTTTTCATGTGAGCATATTGTATTGGATGAAATAACTGTTTGACTCAAAGTGTATCCAACCTACTAAATTCGAAGATCACGGCATTTCTAAATCATAATCATATATAAAGGTGGAATAAATCTTTGTTGTGGTTTCGAAGAAATAAATAATAAAACGTAGAATTATCGGTGGATATTCGTAATCGAATACAAATTGGATTCGAATTTAGTTGCCAGGGCCCAGGACAAACGTGAACGCTAATTCTCCCAAGTTTTGAACGAAGTGGATAAACATCCACTATCATTTGTGGGCTGCCCGAAGAAAGTGTTCGCGAGATGGAAATTACTGTCTACCCCTAACACTTTGACATCCTTATCGACCAGATTTACACCGTTGTCGATAGGGGTAGACTAGTAACTTCAATCAGACATGACACGGCCGCCTCTGAGCCCATTCAGACACGGTGGGCGCCAAACATGGGCGGCAAAACACATTTGATTCAAGCTCGTCCGAAAGACCTGTGTCTCTCCCTCCATTTCCCCAGTCATACACGGTGGGCGGCAAAACAAACTCTCCTCGCCCGAAATCGATGTAGGCATATATTTTAAATAGGGGCAGATGTGTAACTTCCCTCAGACGTGACACAACCGCCCTACCTGTCAACCTTGTTCATACACCGTGGGCCCCAACTGTGGACAGCAAAACACCCTCTCCTCACCCAAAACGCTACCGACAAATATTTGGGAGATGCGAGATTACCGTCCTATCCCCAACCGACGTGATGTCCAAAATTTTAAACGGGGGATAAGTTCATAACTTTCCCACATTTCAGACAAGCGCGTCCCAAAGTTTGAGATCACCCCCTCCCCCTCCATTTCCCCATTTATACACCGTCAACGCCACAACAACCTCCCCATTGCGACTAGCCTCCTCCGTCCGCCACCCCATCCTCCACCTTGCCGGAGCCGCTACCCCGCCATCCACTACAAGAGATGGACGTCTCTCATCCACGGCGCCGGACCTGGATCCTTTCATCGCGTCCTCTCACTTCATCGGCGCTGTCATCCACCTTGCCGTTGCCGCTCCTACGATCGCCTCGTCCACGGCAACGGGATTTATCCCCTGATACGTCTCCAACATATCTATAATTTTTTATTGTTCCATGCTATTATATTATCTGTTTGGATGTTTAATGGGCTTTAATATGCTCTTTTATATTATTTTTGGGACTAACCTATTAACCGGAGACCCGGTGCCAATTTCTGTTTTTCCCTATTTTAGTGTTTCGCAGAAAAGGAATATCAAACGGAATCCAAACGGAATGAAACCTTCGCGAGGATCTTTCTTAGAACAAATGCAATCCAGGAGACTTGGAGTGGAAGTCTGGAAGTCCGCGAGGCGGCCACGAGGCAGGAGGGCACGCCCCCACCCTTGTGGGCCCCAAGAAGCTCCACCGGCATACTTCTTTCGCCTATATATACTCTTGTACCCTAAAAACATCTAGGAGAGCCACGAAACCACTTTTCCACCGTCGCGACCTTCTGTACCCGTGAGATCCCATCTGGGGCCTTTTCCGACGATCTACCAGAGGGGGAATCGATCACGGAGGGCTTCTACATCAACACCATAGCCTCTCCGATGAAGCGTGAGTAGTTTACCACAGACCTTCGGGTCCATAGTTATTAGCTAGATGGCTTCTTCTCTCTCTTTGATTCTCAATACAAAGTTCTCCTCGATGTTCTTGGAGATCTATTCGATGTAATACTCTTTTGCGGTGTGTTTGCTGAGATCCGATGAATTGTGGATTTATGATCAAGATTATCTATGAATATTATTTGGTTCTTCTCTGAATTCTTATATGCGTGATTTGTTATCCTTGCAAGTCTCTTCGAATTATCGGTTTAGTTTGGCCTACTAGATTGATCTTTCTTGCAATGGGAGAAGTGCTTAGCTTTGGGTTCAATCTTGTGGTGTCCTTTCCCAGTGACAGTAAGGGCAGCAAGGCACGTATTGTATTGTTGCCATCGAGGATAAAAAGATGGGGTTTATATCATATTGCTTGAGTTTATCCCTCTAAATCATGTCATCTTGCCTAATGCGTTACTCCATTCTTATGAACTTAATACTCTAGATGCATGCTGGATAGCGGTCGATGTGTGGAGTAATAGTAGTAGATGCAGAATCGTTTCGATCTACTTGACACGGACGTGATGCCTATAATCATAATCATTGCCTATATATTCTCATAACTATGCCCTCTTCTATCAATTGCTTGGTGGTAATTTGTTCACCCACCATAATTTATGCTATCTCGAGAGAAGCCACTAGTGAAACCTATGGCCCCCGAGTCTCTTTCTTATTATATTGCATCTCTTTTATTTACATCGCGTCTCATTTTATTATTTTGCAATCTTTACTTTCTTATCTATACAACAAAAATACCAAAAATATTTATCTTATTATCTTTATCATATCTCACTTTTGCAAGTGGCTGTGAAGGGATTGACAACCCCTTTATCACGTTGGTTGCAAGGTTCTTGATTGTTTGTGCAGGTATTGGGTGACTTGAGTGTTGTCTCCTACTGGATTGATACCTTGGTTCTCAAAACTGAGGGAAATACTTATGCTACTTTGCTGCATCACCATTTCCTCTTCAAGGGAAAACCAACGCATGCTCAAGAGGTAGCATCCCCCAACCCGGCCGTCTTTCATCTAAAGTCTTCTTCCCCGTCGCCGACAGCCATCGCACCCGCAGCACCCTCAACGTATCAGCAGGGGCCTACACAGCATCGCAAGAGAGGTGGTACTCTTCCATATGTGCTTAAGTAATTGATCTCACCCGGAAAATAGATCGTAAATTGTTTACTGTACTTTTCTTGTCCGTACCAAATCGTAGTGGCTAGTTGAAAGCAAACATTGGTTGCTAAATAGCTTTGTCTGGTTTGCACCTTCAGATCCGCCATGGCACGGTCACTATACTCATAAAGCTTATGGTTTTCCCCCTTTATATTCACTACCATCATCATAGGTGCTTCGTGTCGTGCTAGCACTGCTCCTCAAGATCTCAACCCATCAAGCGAAACAACATGCCACTCATAATTCCAAAGCTTAGGTGTTGAAATACGAATCTGATATGATGCTCATATTAAGAACGTTTAATTGGTCACCTAATGTTCCTATATTCATTTCGAAAAGCATGTGCGCCACCCACTAGTCCAGCTAGTTCCACTTTCCTGATTTTACTCTTGATGCCTAGGGTTTCCCCTTTTATCTACTCTACTATGATCTACGTAGGTGCTTTCTGTCGTACTAGCATTATTCCACCCTTCAAGCTACAAAACACAACACTCAGAATTCCAAAGCTTAGTTGTTCAAATATGATTGTGATATGATACTGATATTAGTTAACAGACACATTTAATTTGTTAGCTAAAGGTCCCACTTGAGTTTCCAAATGCATGTCGCGACATATAGAGAGACAGCAGAATTGCATTTCTTTGTCACTTGTTGATTGTACTTTCTTGTCCATACCAAATCTTAGTTGTTATTTCAAAGAAAGCATCGGTTGCTAACTACCCTTTACGCGGTTTGCAGCTTCAGATTTGCCATCCCACTGCCACGGTCAATACTATACTCATCATGCTTACGGTTTCCCCATTTTATGATGACCACAATCAGCCTACATGGTTCGTGTCGTAATAGCACTTCTCCACCCATCGAGCTAAACAAGCTTAGTTGAACAAATTCAAATATGATATTATGCTGATATTAGTAAAACTGAGAGATGTTTAATTGGTCAACTAAATGTTCCTACTTTAGTTTCGAAATGCATGTGAGCCACATATGGAGAGACTGGAAGGAATACTATTTCTCTGTGCGCTCTGGTTCATCCTGGGTGGGCAACCGACATTGTATAGAAAGATGTATAATATATTCAATATGCTTGCTCTTCTGCTCTTCTTTAAGATGATCATCTTCTCTTCTTTAATAAGTATGTTCCTTGTTGGGAAGAGTAGCAGATACATTTGTGGTCGACTAGTCAGGTCGAGTTGTTCTCCCTTAGTATATTTTGAATCTGTCAGGTCAGGTCGACTTGTTCTTCTTTACTATATGTTGAAGTTTTCATTTGGAAGTATCATCACTTCTGGAGCTCTCATATTTTGAGTAGTAGGCCACATTATATTAATTCACACACCAAGTTACAGCATGCATGGCATATCTCAGAAGAATTGCAGAGATAACACAAAGGGGTTTACAGGGAGGCAGTGTTGGATTAGAATCACTTCTGCATTACAAAAATAATCTCACTTGTTTTTATGTTTTCATTCATGTCAGGTACTGAACATTATCAAAATGAATATGAGAATGGGCGCATGAGAGGAATATTGCGGAACAATCCACTGGCTAACAAACTTGGCATGGTGGAGGATGGCCTATCTTATTCACCCATCAAGGTGCTTGCTCTAACTTGGCAAGGTTGTATTGGTCGCACATATTTTGCATCTGACCTCTTGCATTACTTCTACTTTGTTACACCATCTGCTTAGTTTAAGCATCATATATGAGTATATGCCATACCTATCCATTTTCTGTACCTATTCCATGTGTCGTCAGACTATGTTTTTCCAGTCAAATGTTGTTCTTTCGTAATAGATGTCCAAAAGGAAGAGGGTGAGTGCAGATCCTCAAGGAGTACAAACTAGGTATTTGGAAAAGGTAGTGATACCTAATAAATCAGATAGATCAGCAGCCACAGAAAACACAGGCCCAACTGTACCACACTCTACCCCTACTCCACTGGCCAAACCCCTATTAGAACTGCTGAGAGCCCAGCGTCAGGTACTGTCTATGATATCAATTCAAAATTTGAACTCCTAAATTTCTGCATGTGCCTTACCTTCTCTCTTGTATGAAAACTAATTTCAGCTGAAGCTCCTTGCTCAAAGGATCATAGGATCTCACAACAATACTGAGCTCTGCATTTCTCTTGTCAATACCTCTTGCCCTTTGTCAGCATACTTACACTCATTGCTGTTTGATTATGTAGCATCACTGTAAATGTTCGCTTCTTTATCCTCCCTTTGCTTGAAATAATAAGATCTATATTTACTCTTAGATAAATGTAGAATTAACACAATGGTTATGAAGTTTTGGATTGCTCATGTAAGTACCTATTGTCATGTACTCCCTCTGTATCGAATTAATTGTTGATCAATTGGATGTATTTAGAACTTAATAGTGCTAGATACATCCATTTGAGCGACAAGTAATAACAGACGGTGGTGGTATTACTGTACTTGCATCGCAAGATAGTTGATTGTCTAGCATTACTCTGCATCTTATCTGCCCTGCCCTCCACTTTCTCCAAATTATCATATATACATTTATTCTTACCAAAATGTTGAATAAAGCCAATGCCACTGCACACGTTGATGTCTGCATTCCTCTTGTTAGTACCTTTTTCCTTGTAACCCTATACTTAATTAATTGCTATTTGATTATGTATCATCAGTCTGCACCTGAGCTTCACTATCCTCTGTTCTTCCAATATTATTTGATCTATATTTACTCTTTGCAAAATGTAGAAAAATGGCAACGCTTATAAAGAATTTTCTTTGGGGAATTTATTGAATTATCCTTCTGTCAACATGGAGATGGGCTTTGTCCATCCCATGTTAACATGTAATGTAAGTTCATCCTTCTCAAGCCTTCAAACTTTGTTCTAGTATAGAGTTGGATAGGCATCATTTCCTCCACTGCTGTTTACTTTGCTGTTTACATCTGATTGGATGTTTGCAACAACTACCAGTTTTAAATTGTAGTTGTAAAAACATGTTCCAGAACAAATCCATTTATTTGCTTATAAAATTGTGAAACATGTTATGTGTCTCCTTGTTTCTCTTCAGAGTTGTATCTCTTATGACAGGCAGAACTTTAGGGAAGATAGTGAGCCAAATCATATTGAGGACAGCGAGATGACCCCAAGGTCCTTTCTTGATGAAGACAGTGAGTTGAAGCTACTCACCAGGAGGTGTGAGACAACCTCTATGCAGTCGTTGCCTCAATCAGTTCGACTTCTTCAGTCTCAACTTAAAGCGAAAAGGCTTGCTTCAGCTCAGCTCTGACTTGAATTCAAAGATGCAAGGAAGATGTCAGAGGACTGCCTTGCGCACTATGGTGCCATACAGCTAGGGATGGAGCATCTATCGTTGACACAACTGAGGTCTCATCAGCTTGTTCGGCTTCTTGCGGGGCCCGCCCTGGCCAGGCCTCATGCCTTCTGAAGTGCTCTCAGTTTTGTATATTCTTTTGTCGACGCGTTTATATGCACTAGTGGTGACCTTTGATGCCCAGTGTATGTAATCCGCGGTCACGTTGCGCTTTATTATCACCAGTAGTGAACTTTGATTCCCAGTGGATGTAATATGTCGTAATTTCTTTATTGTATAGTCTAGGTTTATTCTTTGGTCGGTATGTTGTAATTTAGGCCGGAAGGTTCAGTGGATCTCAGTGTTGTCAGTCTTCAGGCCGTCCCGTTACTCATATGGGCCAAAATGTGGGCCTATAATCATCTTGGGCCATTAGCAGGTCTAAACCTATAGTAGTTTCCCGCCTTTAACAGGCCGAGTAAAGTTCTAGCCAGCTGGGCCAGAGAATACCATGGGCTTTTAACAGTCTAAAACCTAGATTGGGCCAGTTTTGGGCTGAAAATTCACTGGCCAATACAGGCCGAAACTGCCTAAGGCCCATGTTTGGCCCAAATAGGACGAGCAGTTAACAGGCCAAAATATATCTCGGGCCAGTTTGGCCCAATAAAATTATGGGCTTTAAGCAGGCCGGTATCCACGCAGGCCATAGGCCCAAAAGTATCATGGGCCATTATCAGATGGGCTATAAGCAGGCCTGGTTCAACGCGGGCTGTAATTAGGCCCAATTGTTCCACGGGCCATTAACAGGCCGATAGGCCTGTTGGGCTGAAATTTATCCATGATGACTATGGGCTGTTAAGAGGCCTAAAATAACTTCGGACAAGAAATAGCCCAGTTTTTGTATGGGCTGTTAAAGTGCCTAAAGTTAAACCGGTCCGACAACGTCCCAGATGCACCACGGGCTGCTAACAGGCCGAAACTATTATCGTGCCGAACTGGTTAACGGGCATTTAACAGGCTGAAATACAAACATGTCTTAGAATGGGCCCAAAAGAACAGTGGCCTGTTAACGGGCCTGATCCGATATGGGCCGTAATTTGGCCCAAAACACGGCAGGCTGTGAATGGGTCTGATCTGCTATGGGCCTCAATTTGGCCCAAAACATGGCAGGCTGTTAACGGGCCAGCCCACTAGTGTCTGAAAAAGCATGGTGGGCCTTTAGCTGGGCCGGCCTTTTCACCGGAATGGGCATCTGTTGGGCCGTGCCATGTGTCGATATATCATAGGCGCCTCCTGTCCAATGAGTGGATGACATCTGTCCCATCGGTGAGCAAACACGTGTTTCCTCCGGCCAATAAGAATTTTACACATGGAAAATCCCCACTGGTACGGGCTGTTAACGGGTTATCGGATCCAAAACCGGACCCGATAGCTTAACGGCGACCCGTTACAGTCGATGCCACGTGTCGGTCACCCTTGACGAAAGCACTTCTATGACGCGGGATTTATCGTCATGGAAGTGGACACTTCCGTGATGATAATTTTGGTAATGTCATGGAACACTTATATGACAGCACATATATGACTATCTTGATTCTGTCATAAAATCTCATGGATGTGCATGCATGACAGAAAACGTGACCTACTGTGACAAACATGTATCATCACGGAAGTGTATTTTTTTGTAGTGCAAACACGTGTCTTGTTCCCTACTTTGTCACTGGGATAGAGCACCGCAAGATTAAACCCATTACAAAGCACATCTCCCACTGAAGATGAATCAATCTAGTTGGCCAAATCAAATGGATAGATCGGAGAGAAAGCTATAACAATCATGAATAATAAAGTTTAGAACAGACTTCATTAATATTCACAAATATTCAGATCATAAACACACAATTCATTGGATCCCAACAAACACACCGCAAAAGAAGATTACATCAAATAGAACTCCAAGAACATCGAGGAGAACATTGTATTAAAGATCAAAGAGAGAGAATAAGCCATCTAGCTACTAGCTATGGACCCGTAGGTCTGTGGTGAACTACTCACGCAACATCTAAGGGCAGCAAGGATGATGAAGAAGCCCTCCGTGATCGATTCCCCCTCTGGCAGAGTGCCGAAAAAGGCTTCCAGATGGGATTGCGGAAGAACAGAAAATTGCGTCAGCAGCAAAGTATTTCGGGTGGCTCTATGATATATTGAGAATATTTGGGAATTTATAGAAGCGAAATTAGGTCAAGAGGTGCCACGAGGGGCCCACAAGCTTAGGGGTGCGGCCACCCCCTGGGCGTGTCCCTTGAGCTTGTCGCTCCCTCATGACTCCTCGGGTCTTCTCCCGAACCTTCATGAGTCTCTTCTGGTCCAGAAAAAACAGACCAAAGTTTTTTTCTCCATTTGGACTCCGTTTGATATTGATTTTCTAAAAGGCCAAAGATAAGCAAAAAACAAAAATTGTCACTAGGCACTAGGTTAATAAGTTAGTCCCAAAAATGATATAAAATAGCATATAAATGCATATAAAACGTCTAAGATTGATACTATAATAGCATGGAACAATAAAAAATTATAGATACGTTGGAGACGTATCACAGATCAAAGAGCTATATATCACCTATTGGGAGTTAGAATTGGTGCTTGCCTACAAACATAACCTCGTTGGCCATATCCCTTTAAGAGGCGCTCTTTTCGATTTTGATTAGAGATCTTGGCTTTCCACTATATTGTTGGTCTATTGCAATGCTATATGATTTTTGGTGTTTTTGTTTTGTTTTGGTTATAGCACTTGTTTCCGTGTTGTGGCAGCAATTGTGTTCAATTTTCTTCAATTTTTCTTTTTCTTTCCTTATTACTTTTATATTATTTTAAAATTGTTGTTTCATTATGTTTTCTTTCTTTCTTTCTTCTTCTTCTTCTTCTTCTTCTTCTTCATTTTTTACTTATTGATGCGATCTTTTTCAGGTTTATTTTTTTCTGCATGAATATATCTGAAATACCCAATGACCACTTTTGAAATACATGAAGAGTATATTTTAATACACCTAACTTAAGCAAAGCAGTCAGCAGAGCAAGAAAGAAACAGTGCTGCTAGATCAACCCATCGCCTCAGATCCTCACCGACGTGCAATAGCAATCACGTAAAGATCCTGAACAAAATTCTCGAAGGCATTCAATTCCTAAACTATTTTCAACAACCTTCAGTCTTTCATTGGCATGGACATATGATTTCCCCGTTCTCCCACCTCCCCCCTCCGTCCTTAAGAATCGAAGCGGCAAGTCACATAGAACAGAGGGCGTGAAGCGGTCAGAGAGAATGCCTTTTCAAAATTTAACTACCATCAATGAGATGGCTAAATCCCCATGCAATCTCGCTCCCAAGCGTTCGCTCTCCCTTCCCCCTCCCGATCCACCACTGTCGGATCGATCATGGGCGATCTTTGGGGAGATGGATGAAGACGAGTTCCCTCTTCGGGGGTTGGTTCCATACCACACATGTTTCCTCGTTCATGAGTATACCTAGCCATCCGTCGGGCCAGGCCGGGCTTTGGTCCGGGCCTACCAAAGACCAACATAGAAACTTAGGCCCGAGCCCGGCCCGACATGACCATCGAGCCTAAAAATCATGCCCAAGCCCGGTCCATCATGCAAAAAACCCATCGGGCCTCTGGCCTCAGTCTGGGCCTCTTCCTTAAACTCCAAATCCGATGGTCCCGGCCCGGCCCGACCTGGCCATCGGGCTCAAAATATACAATGAAGATTTTTTATACTAAAAAACGTTAATATACAATGAAGATTTTTTATATATAGCGAATCATTGAACTTTTTTCCCTAATAAAATCTAAACCTTTTAAGAAATAGGATTTGATCACTTTTAAAAGTCCAACAATCGACTCTTTTTTCGAGACACGTCAAACAATCGACTACTTATAGAAAACTAAACAGAGATAAACCCTAAAAAAACTAAACAAAGAAAAGAGCAAAGCAAACTGATGTAACTAACTGCGTCAGAGTGAGCCGGGCCATTAAAGGCTCGGTTAAGGGGTAGCCTCCTCTATTGGACACTAATGGGCATCCACTAGGAAGTCTCCTAGCCATCGCCTAAAAAAAACAACTATCAACACGCGTACATGGATCGTTCCATTCCGTGTAGATTTTTGTTTTCGGTTATTTCTCGGTTTGTATTTTAAAAGATGAAATATGTATTAAAAACCCGGCAGCGAGGAGCACACCATAACTGGTGTAGTAGAGGGAACATTTTTCAAATTTTGAAAACATTCTTTTAAATTCTAAAATATTTTTTGAAAACACAAACATATATTCAAAGGAACAGTTTTTCTAATTCCTGCACGTTTTCCAAAACTTTAAACATTTTTTTGAAAACCTGGAGATTTCTTGAAATTTCTGAATAATTTTGGAAACACAAATATATTTTGACAGTAAGAACATATTTTAAAATTACAAACCTTTTCTAAGAATTCGTAACAAATAACTTTCTTGAAATTTGTGAATATTTTTTGAACCAAAAACTTTTTTTGAAAATAAGAATATTTTTTAATTCCAAAAGATTTTCTGGAAATGATGAACTAATTTATAAATTTGGTAATTTTTGAACATGATTGTTCTTAAAAATTTCTGAACATTTTTTAAGAACATGAACAATTTTTGAATAAGCTAACAACTTTTGAAATCCCGAACATTCTTGCTAAATTTTTACAAGTTTTGAAAGCGAACTTTTGGAAAATTCATGAATAATTTATGAAAAGGAAAAAGAAACCCGTTAAGTAGAAGCAAGAGGAAGAAGAAAAACAAGAAATCGGACAGAACCTTCCCGAAGGTTCCATAACCATGAAAAATTGAAAAGGTAAACGGGTTGGCCCCGTTTAAGTTGCTCGCTCCCCTCCCCCCTTGCGGTTTGGCAGCAGTTTTGCCGCAATGCATGGTAGGACTTCCCTTGGTTTATCTCGTGCAGAAAAGGCGGTTGACTCTCTACTTACCTTAAAAGAATGGAACAATCCATCTCCCGTCCTTCGTTTCGTCTGCCTTCATCCGTCCTCCCTTCCACTGGTTTTTTCGTTCGTCACATCATGCTGTTTTTTTACTCGTCTCACCATGGTTTCTCTCCCTCGCTTTCTCTCTTTGGTGACTCTTGCCATGAACTTGATGCAACTTCCAGAACCCTAGACATGCCACCATCGCCAAGGACCATGACCCATATCGCTCGATTACGCCATGACCAACGGCGGCTCCGCTTAGCCTGCGCCTGAGGTCATTCTAGGTGTGATGGACAAGCACCGCCGCAATATCCATGGCCACTGGATCGACCTCCCCGTTGTCTTTGTCGGTGTCGCACCTTTGGGACCAATCTCCATGTTTTCCTCTTAAGCATTGCATGCGGGGTCAAGAAAGACTTCTTCCTACTTGCCTTCACCCTGACTGCTCCAGGATGGTTACCTCCCGATCCCGTCCTTTTCATATCACCGCATCACCCCTGGACGCTACACTGCCACGAGCACGCACGAATCATTATTTTAAGTTAGTTTTTATTGGTAAATGCAGCCTTTGAAACAAAAAGGATGACATTGAATTGGTTTTCTGTAAATGTTGATGTTTTACATTGAAATTGAATTTGTGATATGTAAATTATAATGATTTAGGTTGAGTTCACTCGGTAATAAGTTTATTTGGCTTTTATGTGTTATTTGCGAAAAATACATGGTTCGTGCTTATCATGCTTATTTCATATGAGAAGGCTGTTTTGGTGCCCGGACTCAGCTGCTCCAAGAATGTTGTACATTTTTTGTATTCGCTAATATTTCTTTGGATTTTGTTTAAATGAATAAAGAAGAACTAAAAAAGAAAAAAGAATCAAAACATAATGAAAAAATAGGCACCCCATCCGTGCAGGCCGAAAGTTCCCTTATGCGGTGACGGGACCTCCTATGTGTCGCTTATTGTTGTGAATTGTTCGAGTTTCGCAGAGAAGAGTCCCCCACCTGGGTGGCCCATGCGGTAGAAGCCGGGCACAGTGGTGTAAAATTCCAAAAAATGGAGCCATCGACACAAACCAAAATCGCGACCCTCGACTTCTGGACACATATAGCTAGCGAGTGAAGCTAGTGACTGTTTCTCACTAATAAGAACTAACTGTAGTAGCAGATCCGTTTTTTATATGTTTTCATATTTCTTAAAATTTAGAATATTTTTTCAGATTCCAAAAAATATTTGATGAACCCAATGTTTTTTTGAAACGGATGAACAAAATTTCAAGCTTTATATATTTACCAAGTTTGTGAACAAAATATTAAAAATGTGAACATTTTTCGCTTCCCGAACAAATTCTGAGAACACAATTTAAAAAAATAAAAATGGACAAATTATATAGAACATGATATTTTTCTGAAAACATGATTTTTTGTGATTTTGTGAACAAAAAATTGAAAACATGGACTTTCGAACTCAATTTTTGAAAAGTGCAAACCGTTTTTCATATTCCATGAACATTTTTTAAAAATGCAAGTATTTTTAACATTTGTGTACAAATTTTGAAAAGAGAAATGTGTATTGAAGTTTTGAACGATTCACAAAAAATGCAAACAATGAGCGGCACATAGCAATTTCCCGCGGTCACCAAAAAAAAAACAAAAAATGAAAGTCTTGACTATTTGCCACACTAAGCGGCACATAGGAATTTCCCGCAGTTACAAAAAGGTCCTGAGGACCTCTCGCTTGGGCATTTTTAATTCCCACGGCTATGGATGCGAGAACTATAAATAACGTATAGGTACAATAGGCTCCGTCTGACTACATGGTTTTCTTCCACTCGAGCATACTAGCGTGATCGATTTAGACCTTTTTTGTTCACTACGTTTTTTATCTAAGGTGCTGGCTCGCGGGTTGTTTTTTCAATCGTTTTTACTAGTTTTGGCATGGTTTTCTTTGGGTTTTTTCTTTTTTGTTACTTTTTTTTCTTCACTAGCTTTCTTTGTTTTCTTCGTAGTTCTTGGTTTTTTCCTGCTTTCCTTTGTTTCTTTATCGGTTTTCATTAGATTGTTTTCTTTCTTTTTCCTATGTTTTCTTGTGAATTCTTTGTTTCTTTCTCGGGCTTTCACTGATTTTTGCGTCTTACTTTTATATCAGCTTTCTTTGATATACCTTGTTTTTATGTTGTTTTACTGTTTTCTATTCCTCTAGAATGGTTTTCTTAGGTTTTTCTTTTACTTTCATTTCCTTTTTCTTTTTTTTGGTTTTCACTATTTTTCTTCGTTGCTTCCGTTTATCCGTTTCTTCATTTTCTTAGAAGTAATCAATTTATTTGATTTTTCCTTGGTTTTAGTTTTTTTCCTTTTTCTTTTGTTTTTTCCTTTCCAGTTTTCACAGTTTCCCTTCATTTGTATTTATTCTCACCGGTTTTCTGTTTTCATTTTACATGTTTTCTTCTTTAGCTTTGGTTGGTTCTTGTTTACTTTACCGGTTTTCATTGGTTACTTTTGTCTTCAACAGATGTCTACTTTTTTAGTAAACAATGTGCATTTTTAGTGTGCATGTGAAACATTTTTGTTGACATTGAACTTTTTTTAAATAGACGATGTACACTTTTTTCAAATACAACTTCTTGAAAACTTGTAATTTAATACATGGTTAATATTTTTTTAATACAGGATGGACTCTTTTCATAATGACAATAAAAATTCAACACACAATTTATATTTTTTAAAACATTAGGAACATTTTTATATACATGTTTAATATTTTTGAATACAGAATTAACTTTTTCAATATATATTTTCTGATGTATACATTTATTGAATGTATGTCGTACATTTTCGTATACATCAGGAACATATTTTATACATGTTTAACATTTTTAAAATACATGGTGAACAACCTTTCATACACATTGTATATTTTCCATGTACATTAGAAAGATTTTGTTTTTCTCTAAACACATTTAACAGTTTTTAAAATGCTTGGTTAAAAAAATTCAAACACTTGGTTAACATTTCAAAAATACATCATCAACTGTTTTCATACACATTGTTTATTTTGTAATGCATTTTTCGTATAAATGAGAAACATTTTCTCTATACACAATTAAAAAAATCAATTGCATGATTAGCATTCTCAATGTTTTATGTATAGTGTTTTTTGTAGTATAATAATTTAGAATATTAGGAAGGAAAATAGTAAAACATAGAAATCAAAAAATGAAAACAAAAAATCCGATAAAATAGAAGAAATAAAACGAGGCAGTGGCCTCCTGAGCGCTGGGCCGACCATGTCTTCCGGTTGCCCAGGCGAGGCTTCCTATTGTCGTCGATAGCGACACAACTACACTCTCCATACCCCCACGGCTTCGTTATGGGCTGACCATATGGAAACATTTCTTATATTCTCAACCATTTTTTGAATTCAGAAACATGTTTTGAATACCTAAAGATGTTCTCAATTTGCGAACCTTCTTTGAATTCATGAACAATTTTTTTTCAAACTCATGAATATTTTTTGATTTTTTTAAAAAAAATTGTATTTCATGAGGATTTTTTTATTTAACACATATTTTGTATCCATGATAATTTTTTGAATCTGTGAAATTTTGTGGAAATTCGTGATCATTTTTTATAAACTTTCAATTTTTTACAAACTGATGAACATTTTCTGTAATAAAGAACATTTTTGGGAATCATCTGCCTTTTTGAATTTACGAATAATTGAATTTTTTTTCCAGGAACATCATTTTGATTCACATACATTTTTATAAATTTACGAATATTTTTTCATACTTGAATTTTTTTTAAGGAATTCATAGTATCTATTTGCCATAGGACGCCCGCATGTGTCCAATAGCTGAGTTTTCGCTGTAGGCACATGCCAATAGGCTGGCCCGTTCGCAAACATCTAGTCTAGGGAATTTATATATCATGAAAAATAAACTGCTCCTTTTGGGACTCAGCGTTTCAGCTCTCGGCAAAGGAATTACAGAATTCTACTTTTCTGTGCTGCGAGATGCTCAGGTGAGGGGTTATCGTGCCAATTGTCATGGATTTTGGACATGTCAGTAGCTCTCAAAACAAGTTAAATTCCGAGCTTGTGAAAATAACACTGCTCGGAAGTTATTTTGTCTTTTTTGCCATGAGCTCGTCGAATGTCATTTACCCACAAAATTTTGCACGCACCTGGCGCACTCAAGCATCTTGCAGACAATAATAACCAAAATTTTCTGCATTATTCTCTTATTATTTTTATTTTGTTGTTCATCAGGTGCACATGAGCCCGGGCTTGGATTGAATTACTGCTTCCTTTTGTACTAAATTAGCGACACATATTTTGGGACGGAGGGAGTAGACGCATGGAGACAAACTCCCGACCTGACGTTGGATAGCAGTATTGCTTAGCAGTCGAAATGGCGATTGAGATTGCCTCAAACGCAACCCTAAATTTGAAGTGCTAAGAACAGCGGGCAGATCCATTTCTTAAACTCATTATCAACATTTCTTGCGATAAATGTGAACAATTACCTTAAAATATGTTAATTTGGTTTTAAACTCATGAACACAATTTTAAATTTGAAACTAAACTTTCAAAACATGATAAAAAATCGAACAAATGTTAAACTTATGGACAAAATTTTGAAATTCCGAAATGTTTATATCACAGAACAATTTTGAAATATAGTTTGAAAGTTTCTGATATAGGATGAACAATTATTAAATACACAGTAAAGATTTTTATTATATCATTGAACAATTTTAAATGCAGACCATACAATTCTTTATATACATTGAACAGTTTCTAAGTACACAATAAATATGTTTCTAAAATACATTGATCATTTTCTTAATATAAGATGAACATTTTCTTAAATAAACAATGTCAATTATTAAACAGAAAAGCTAAACAGAAGAATCACAGATTGTTCGTTTATTAAATATTTTAATGATAAAATATATAAAGAATTTTTTTAATTTTTTAAAGGAAGAAAAAGGAAAGAAAAACCCAAACCAACAAAGAACCAGAAAAACCAAAAAGAAAAAATGATAAATCAAAACAAAAATGCAATAGAAAAGCTACTGCTGTCACTGCGAAGCACGCGCTGCCGAGAAATGGCCGGTCCTCCTCTGGGCGCTGAGGGTGACGCCGCTGCTGTTTGCTGCCCAAGGGTGGCAAATAGGATCTGTCTTAGGTCTTGCAGTAAGCGAGACATAGGCGCGCCTGGCTATGAATATCAAGAAACGTTTTCTAGGCCAACCCAATTGGCTGTTTCGTCTGTCTTTTCCTCGTTGTCTTTCTATTTTTCTTTTTGCGTTTCTTATGAAGTCGTTTTTTTTTGTTCCCTCATTTTTCTCTATTTTGTAGCATGTTTATCGATTTTCCTAAATGCACTAAGAGAACTAAAAAAGCGAAAAAAACAAAATAAATGTGTCCTGTATGTTGTAACCTCCTGAACATTTTCTGAATTACAAAATATTGCTAAAACTTACATTTTTTGAATGATTAAATAATTTTTTGTTCATGCACATGCTTTTAATTCGTATTTGTGGACATTTTCTGAATTCATGGACATTTTACAAATCTCTGAATAATTTTTGAATTCTCATATATTTTTCCAATATGAAAACATTTTATGAATGCACAAACATTTATATAATTTATGAATATGTTTCAAAATTAACAAACAAAAGTCAAACTCACGAGCATTTCTTACATTCAATAATATTTTTTTAAATATATGCATTGTGAGGTTCACAGATATTTTAAATTCCTGAACATTGTGTAACTTTGGAAGTATTTGATATAAAAGAAACAACCAAAACAACTGAATGACAAACAGTGATAAAAAAACAGAGAATAGTTTTTTCTAGAAATAGTAGACAATAGCACATAAGTTTTTTTTACGAGTAGCCTAGTATGTTTATTAGGTATGCCCAGTTTGCGCCATCGGAGGCCCCTAGGTATGCAGTTGGCAGCTATCCAACGCATAACGTGAAATAGGTGACATCCTTATTTGATTGTTTTTTAGACATGAAATCCTTATTTGATGGGCTTAGCGTCAAACTGCTGGGCTTCACATAGGAGCTTGCCAGCTGGGTCGGCCCATTGTCCGATTTTGGAAACGTTCTAGAATGTTTAGGTTAGGTCTTCAAGTTTTTTTTTCTCTTTCTGTTATTTCTTTCTTCCCTTTTTTGGTTTCATTTAAAAAAAACTAATCCTATAAAGAATATTAAAATCAAACAAAAGTTCTTCTGAATTTCAAAAATAATCAGGAGTTTGTAAAAAAAGTCCGTGTTTCAAATTTTGTTAGGAATTTTTAGAAAATTTTCCTTTTTTCTAAAAAAATATTTCCATTCTCTAATATTATTTAGAATTTCGATAAATGTTCCCGCTTTCAAATTATTTCATTAATTGAAGAAATGTTTAGGGTTCTTGGCAAAATCTTCTCTATTTCATACATGTTTAATATTTTTAATAATGTTCATGTGTTTCAAAAAAGAGTAGTATTTTTTCAAAAATAATTTATGTTTCCAAAACAATTCGTTTTTTCAAAAACATACAAATTTTGAAAAGGTTCGCGTTTAAGAAAAAAACATTCACTTTTTTCAAGGGTTGGCCCCATAAGGGTGCTCCCTTTGTGTGGGAGGCGACTATTAGCCCATGAATCCCAGGACAGATTAGATCTAGCAGATTTAAGAGCTACAGGGTGAGACAAGCTAAACACTATTAGGGCCCAATTGATATTCACTCATACAAGCCGAACCCGACCCAACATATCCTATCCTACATATATAAATAGATGATTCTCACCAACTGCAATCTCTTTATCAAAATGTGATATGACGAAGACAGTGTTTTCAAAAGATTTCATTGTAATTCTTAGTCACAGGAGTTACTTTGTATTTTCTTGAAATTTATATCCAAACCACTGTACCTATAATTGTTATGAGTATGAATAAAACTACAAGTGTTTCTAAAAAAATCTAAATAGTTGATCCTCATCAACTCAATTATCTTTTTTAGCACGAAAAAAGGAGATTGTATTAAATTAGGGGGGCATAATATCTTTCATACAAAGGCTAGCAATCTCCTCTAAGCTAGTTCCTCCACCCCACAATATAAGATCGGTTTTCAAGTGGCATTGTACGCCTATACACAGCAAGGGCATCACTCTATTTTTTATTGCGGCTGATAAGCTTGACAGTAACCTCTCCATCATTCTCCAACAACGCCTTGATTTCCTGGATACAAGTCATATTGTTGGATCGATCTATGCCTGGGATTGTTATCATCAACTCAATTATCTTGATATACAATAATGCCAACCCATTATTCCAACTTGATTATCTTAACATGCAACAATGTCAACTCATCATGCCATCATTTGTGGCTCACTAAATTTAATTCTCTCAACATTCAACTACGTCAACTCACTATGGCACTATAATAATTCTTCTACAACTATGTAATAGTCAAATATATTAAATCAATTTAGTTATATGTAAGTTGCCTGAAAATTCTATTTCGGTCAGTGGATTTTATGGGCCATTGATTTCTGCTTTAAGATTCGTGCTCGGTTGTCTTGTTTTCGGCCCAGATTTTTGACTGACCACTGTTTTGGGTCTGTCGATTTCTTATTGGGCTGAAGCCCATTTCGTGTTGCCTCTTTATAGGTCTAGAGCGCTTCCCCATTTTTTGCTTGTCTGCATTTTTGCTTCTTTAGTCAAATTTTATGGGTATTTGTGGATGTTGGGTGAGTGCAAAATGTATACATGTAAGTAATATATAACATTTGTACAAATTATACTAGAGTGTGAAAATTGCACTATTATATGTTTATTTTTACATATTCAAAAGTGTAAAGTTGTGTGCGAGTTTTTTTTTCATTTTCTCTCTTAGAGGGTAATAATACCAATGCCAATGCCACTAATTCATTCTAGCTTAGAAAAGATTGTTTTTGTTTTGTTTGGTTTTCTTTCTTCTTTAAGGGTAATATCAATGTCACCATTCATTCCTTCTTAGTAACCTTTTTTTAATCCCACTATTATATGTTTATTCTTGCATATTATAGAAAAGCATAATTTCGGTGTATATTGTGTGCATTTTTTTCATTATGCTTAATAATTTTAGTTTTCTTTCTTTTTGCAAGGTAATACTAATGACACTAATTCTTTCTTTCTTAGAAAACTTCATTATTTTGATTTTATTTTAGTTTTAGTTTCATTTTTTTGATAATATCAATGCCACCATTTCATTCCTTTTTAGGATTTTTTTTCAAAATTTTATGATTATATGCTTATTCTTGCATATTATAAAAAACGCAATTTCTGTACAAACTGTGTGCAAAATTTTGTCATTATTTGATTCTTTTATTTTTTACTCTTAATGGGTAATACCAATGCCACTAATTCATTCTTTTTAGAAACTTTATTATTTTGATTCAGTTTTAGTTTTTATTTCATTTCTTCCTTCTTAAAGGGTAATACCAATACCACTAATTTATTATTTCTTAGAAAGCTTGATTTTTTTTATTTTTTTGTTTTTGTTTCATTTTTCTCTCTCTTTTAAGGCTAATACCAATGTCACTAAATCATTCCTTTTTAGGAATTTGTTTTTGCGAAATTCCACTATATATGCTTACTCTTGCATATTATAAAAAGGCACAAATTCTACGTAAGTTGTGTGCAATTTTTGCGAGTATTTGAATTTTTTTCATTTTCTTTACTCTTAAAGGGTAATCAATGCCGCTAATTCATTCTTCTCAAAGGACTTCATTATTTTGATTATGTTTTAGTTTATTTTTTATTTTTCTTAATGGGTAATACCAGTGCCACTAATTTATTCTTTATTGGAAAACGTCGTTCTTTTGATGCTTAGTTTTTGTTTCACTTTCTTTCTTCTTCAGGGGTAATACCAATGCTACTAAATTAGTAATTCTGAGGATTTTTTTGTGAAATTCCACTATTAATTGCTTATTCTTCCATATTATAAAAATACGATTTCTGTGTAAATTGTGTGCAAATTTAGTCATTCTTTCATTTATTTATTTATTTTCAGTTCTTTCCTCTTGAAGGGTAATGCCAATGGCACTGGTTTCTTCTTTCTTAGAAACTGCATTATTCCTCTCTTCTATAAGGGTAAAACCAAGGCGACTAATTCATTCCTTCTAATAAAACTTCTTTTTGGCGAAAAACTCTATTGTATTCTTGTTCTTGCATATTATAAAAAGTTGTAATTTATGTGTTGCATACCAATTTTGTCATTATTTTTTATTTTCTTTTTAAAGGGTAGTATCATTGTCACTAATTCATTTTTTTTCTTAGAAACTTCTTTTATTTTTAGCGTTGATTGAATAGTGACGTGCATGATTACCACTTGAAATCTTAAACACGAGAATTAGATCACGTTACGTACGTATGATTGCCACCATGAGAATATGATTAGGTACACGCAGTTTTCACACAGAAAAGGTAGTTCATGCAAACGCAGGAAGAAATAAATACATGCATGCGCTAAAACTAACGAATTAACGTGTTAAAATATTATCCAGCTTTAGCAGATATCCCTAGCCAGATATTCTACTCCACACGTTTGACATGTATGTGTGCTAGTTCAATTCATGAATAAGCCCATCCATTACTTTCACATAAAAAATTTCCTTATAGGTGATTGTAGTGATCAGACCTCAAACAGTCTGATCTCTATGCTCCGGTGTCATCCCTGGATCAGTAATGCTGACACCACACAGTACTCGGAGGATTTATAGCAGAGTAGCAATCACACACTTATTACATTGAGTGTCTCAATCGAGAACTTATTACAATAAATATGGCTTAAGGCCATCTAATAACGATAACAGCGGAAGGCTTGGAAGATAAGTGAGTCCATCAACTCCAACGGCATCACTGAGTATAGAACCACGACCTAAAAACTCCTTAATCGTCGTCTGAAAAGTCTGCAACATTAACGTTGCAGCCCGAAAACGGGTCAGCACATGGAATATGCTGGCAAGGTAACACATAGAGAGTAATGGAATGAAACAACTATACTATATGCATATTTGGCTGGTGGAAAGCTCTTTGGTTACAATTTTGCGTAAAGCCAATTTTTCCCTACTTCAAAGGAATAAAATTTAATTACTATCATGGTGGTTGTTAAACATTAAGAATGGTTGGCAGTATTCTCAATCCCAATTAAGCATCAACATTAAAACCCAACAATATTAATTTAGAGTAACATGTTGAGATTCACATGAAAATCCAAGTAGTAGATACTCAAGATGTCCATAACCGGGGACACGGCTAACCATGATTAGTTTATTACACTCTGCAGAGGTTTGCGCACTTTTCCCCACAAGACTCGACCGCCTCCGTTTGTTTTTTCGCACTACATGGTATTTGAAAAGACGGATGACCGAGACATAGTCTTGCAGAAGCGCTAGCACCTTACGATCGGGTAGACCGTACCACCTACATCCCCTACATCTGCTAGTCTAGCACTGTAAGAGTTCGCACGACTTAGTCAACTATGCTAGAGCCCATAATAGCTTGTGGCTGCACACGGAAGTTTCTAGTATGAATAGTCTCATGATCCCTTTGAGCCTGGGTGGCGGTCCAAAAGAAAACAGGCAAGTCCTGGAATACCCAGGTGGCTCAATCCACTCAGATGTGTGTTTAAGTTGCCACCTTAGATAAACCATTAATTAACAATCTCACATCTGTCATGGATTTCACTCACCCAATCCATGTCTACTAGCATAGCATGTCACAATAAGCAAACGTAGAAGTAACTCCCAAAGGTTTGATAATAAACAGGTAATAGGTACCACCTCATCTACTTCCCATCCCATAATTTAATTAGATCCTAATTATGCAATGTGTGAGGATTGATCTAATGCAATAAAACTAGGTAGTAGAAAAGGTATGATCAAAGTGTTACTTGCCTTGCTGATGATCCGCGAAACCTAACGATTCGAAGTAACAGGCGGCGCACTCCGGGTATTCTATCGCAGACAAACAAACAAACATACAATAAGCACTCATCTAATGCACAGGTAAAACTCAAATAAGATATCTAACCAGAAGGTTCAACTTAAGAACTCCGGTTGGCAAAAAGAATCAAATCGAACAAAGCAACGAAAGTCAAACTGCGAAAGAAAACAACTTCGTTCTACTAATCTGGATCTAGGGCAAATTTTACAGTAGCAAAATCTTGTTTAAGTTGGTTAAACGGATAAAGGGTTTCGAGACGAATCCCTAGGCGCTTGAATCGCCTGATTCCGATAAACGAGCGAAAAGTTAAACTAAAACGAAAATCGGATCAGGAATCGCGATCAGAAAAATCGCGGATTTAATCCAAGAAAAAGAAAAACGACGAACGCTGATTTTTTTTCTCTCTTTTTTTTCGGCATGGAAATCGAGGCACGACGAACCTCGGGCGGCGGGATCGTCGGCGGCAGCAGCTCCGGCGGCGCGCGCGGATCGAGGCGGGGCTGATGGGCTGGGGCAGCTCGGGACGGCGCTATTCAAAGGCTGCCCCCGGGCGGTGTCCCGCTCGGGTACGGCCCGAAGTCGGTTCGTTTTTTTATTCCGCTCGGAAGAAAAATAAAAAGAAATACTAAACGGACTCCAAAAATTCCGAAATAAATTTTCACGGGCTTCCAAAATCAAGCCGCACAAGGTGAGCATTTATTTGGGCCCTAAATGCAATTTTTAAAAATGCACTTTTTTTCCTAAATTCAAATAAAACACCGAAAAACTCCAAAATAAAATCTTATTTGATTTTTTATTAAATCCTTAATATTTATTTATTTTGGGAAAGTCATTTTATTCCCTCTCTCATATTTTTGTAATAGAAATAATTGATGATAAAATAAATAAAATCAAATCATCCTATTCTCAAAATTTGAGAGAACTCAAATATGAAAATAACGAAATCCCCAACTCTCTCCGTGGGTCATTGAGTTGCGTAGAATTTCTAGGATCAACCAAAATGCAAAATAAAATATGATATGCATGATGCACTAATGTATAACATTCCAAATTGAAAATTTGGGATGTTACAAACCTACCCCCCTTAAGATGAATCTCGCCCTCGAGATTCGGGTTGGCTAGAAAATAGATGAGGGTGGTCTTTGAGCAAATCTTCCTCTCGCTCCCAGGTGGCTTCATCCTCTGAGTGGTGGCTCCACTGAACTTTGCAAAACTTGATAACCTTGCTGCGAGTAACTCGGCTGGCAAACTCGAGAATCTTGACTGGTTTCTCCTCGTAGGTCAAATCGTTATCCAACTGAATAGTTTCCAAAGGCACTGTGTCTCTCAACGGTATGTCAGCCATCTCCGTGTGACATTTCTTTAACTGAGAAACGTGGAACACATCATGAACTCCTGACAATCCTTCGGGCAATTCCAACTTGTAGGCCACTTCTCCCATACGCTCCAAAACTCGATAGGGTCCTACAAATCGTGGTGCTAACTTCCCTTTAACTCCAAAACACTTTGTTCCCCGAAGTGGAGATACTCGAAGATAAGCTCTGTCTCCAACTTCGTAAACTGTCTCCTTGCGTTTAGAATCTGCATAGCTCTTTTGTCTGGACTGGGCTACTTTGAGCCTATCGCGAATCAGCTTCACCTTCTGTTCAGACTCTTTAATCAAGTCAGGACCAAACAACTGGCGGTCTCCAACTTCGTCCCATGACAACGATGTCCTGCACCTCCTTCCGTACAAGGCTTCGAAAGGGGCCATCTTTAAACTGGTTTGGTAACTGTTGTTGTAAGAAAACTCTGCATATGGCAAATTATCGTCCCAACTAGATCCGTAATCTAGCGCACAAGCTCTCAGCATATCCTCCAAAATCTGATTGACTCTCTCGGTCTGTCCATCTGTCTGTGGATGAAAAGCTGTATTGAATTCTAGCCTGGTACCCAAAGTTTCATGCAACTGCTTCCAGAACTTTGAGGTAAACTGGGTTCCTCTATCCGATATGATACTCCTTGGAACTCCATGCAGACATACGATCCTGGTCATGTATATCTTTGCCAACTTAGCACTGGTGTAAGTGGTCTTTACTGGGATGAAATGAGCTACTTTTGTCAATCGATCAACTACAACCCAAATCGAGTCATAGCCTGAACGAGTCCTGGGCAATCCCGTGATAAAATCCATGCCTAGCTTATCCCACTTCCATTCGGGTATCGGCAATGGTTGTAACAATCCTGTTGGCTTCTGATGCTCTGCCTTTACTCTCTGACATACATCACAAACTGCTACATACTCCGCTATATCCTTCTTCATTCCGGTCCTCCAGAAAATATCCTTTAAATCCAAATACATCTTGGTATTTCCTGGGTGAATTGAATACGGTGAGTCGTGTGCCTCTTGCAAAATCAACTTCCTGATCTCCGGGTCATTGGGCACATAAACGCGGTCTTCAAACCATAAGGTGTCGTGCTCATCCTCACGAAATCCTTTAGCTTTTCCTTTGCTCAGTTTCTCCTTTATAGCGGCAATCTCTTTGTCAGCTTTCTGAGCTTCTCTAATTCTATCCATCAAAGTTGACTGAATCTCCAATGCTGCTACATAGCCTCTCAGAACTATTTCCAAACATAGTTCACGAAGATTTTCTGCTAACTCCTTGGGTATTTCTCCCGTCATTAACGTATTGACATGGCTCTTACGGCTTAATGCATCAGCTACTACATTAGCCTTTCCGGGGTGATAATGCAATTTTATATCATAATCCTTGATAAGCTCCAACCATCTTCTTTGTCTGAGATTCAACTCCTTCTGTGTGAAAATGTACTTCAAACTCTTATGATCCGTGTACACCTCACAATGATTTTCAATGAGAAAATGTCTCCATGTTTTCAAAGCATGCACTACGGCTGCTAACTCCAAATCATGCGTAGCATAATTCAACTCATGAGGCTTCAGTTGTCTTGAGGCATATGAAACAACTCTCCCTTCCTGCATAAGCACTGCTCCAAGTCCTCGACGTGAAGCATCATAATACACCTCATAATCTTTGGTCTGGTCTGGAAAAATCAATACTGGTGAGGTAACCAAACATTTCTTCAACTCCTGGAAACTAGCCTCACATTCCTCTGTCCATATGAACTTGGTATCTTTCTTCAACAACTCAGTCATAGGCTTCGCAATCTTTGAGAAATTCTCAATAAATCTCCGGTAGTATCCTGCGAGTCCAAGAAAATTCCGGATCTTTCCAACTGTTGTTGGGGCTTCCCACTTGGTCACGGTTTCAACTTTAGCGGGATCTACTGCTATACATTCTCCAGATATAACATGTCCGAGGAATCCTACTTCCTTCAACCAAAACTCACATTTGCTGAACTTGGCATATAATTGATGTTCTCTGAGCTTTCCAAGTACCAAACGCAAATGCTCCTTATGTTCCTCTTCATTCTTCGAGTAAACCAGGATATCATCAACGAACACTACGACGAACTTATCCAAAAACTCCATAAACACTTTGTTCATCATGTTCATAAAATAGGCAGGTGCGTTAGTCAGACCAAATGACATAACGGTATACTCATACAACCCATACCTGGTGGTAAAAGTTGTCTTCGGAATATCCTATTCTCGAATCTTCAACTGGTGGTATCCTGATCACAGATCGATCTTGGAAAATACCTTAGCTCCTTGCAATCGATCAAATAGATCATTGATCATTGGTAGCGGGTACTTGTTCTTGATCGTTACTTCATTCAATCCTCGGTAATCAACAACCATCCTTAATGATCCATCCTTCTTCTCCACTAGTAGTACCGGCGATCCCCAAGGCGAAGAACTTGGGCGAATATATCCCTTATCCAGTAACTCCTTAATCTGCTTCTTAATTTCCACCAAATCCTTTGCTGGCATCCTATATGGTCTCTTTGATATTGGACCTGTGCCTGGAAATAGCTCAATCAAAAACTCAATATCTCTATCCGGTGGCATCCCTGGCAACTCCTCTGGAAATACATCAGGGAAATCCCTTACCACTGGTACTTCCTCCTGCACAACTCCTGTTAAGCAATTTACTTGAGTCCTCTTTGGCACATGCCGGGATACATACTTGATCCTTCTCCCTTCTAGGGTGGTAAGCAAAATTGACTTACTAGCACATTCAATATTCCCTTCATACTTTGATAACCAATCCATGCCTAATATCACATCCAATCCTTGAGATTCCAATACTATTAGGTCTGAGGGAAAAACATAGTTACCAATCCTTAATGGTAACCGATCACACCATAGACTAGCCACATACTCTGCTCCGGGCGAGGTTACTAACATGGGTGACCTAAGGGCTTGGGTTGGTAGGTTATACTTATCCACAAATCCCCTTGAGATGTATGAATGCGATGCACCAGTATCAAAAAGAACGAGTGCAGTAAATGACTTAACCAAAAACTTACCTATTACTGCATCGGGCTGAGCTTCAACCTCCTCCACGCTAACGTGGTTCACCTGTCCCCTATTAAAAGGGTTCGGCTTCTTCCCTGAACTTCCATTGCCATTTTGGCCTTCAGGACATTCATTGGCATAATGTCCGGTCTTCTGACACTTAAAACAAGTGACTTGGCTCAGGTCCTTCTTGGCTGGGGTTGATGGGTTGGTGCGGTTCTGGCTGTTGCTTCCTCCATTGCCATTTCCATTCTTGGTGCCATTGTGGTTGTGCGAGCTACCTCCTCCATGGGTATGCTGAAAATGTCCTCCCGGTCTAGGGGTAAAACGTGGCTTCTGCTGAGCTCCTGAATTATACTTTCCTTGTACATACTTCCTCTTGCGATTCTCAATTTGCTGCTGCTTCCCTTCAATCATAAGAGCATGATCTACCAACTCCTGGTAGTTGTTGAAGGTGGCCACCATCAACTGCATGCTCAACTCATCATTCAGTCCTTCTAGAAATTTCTCCTGCTTAGCTGCATCCGTAGCGACATCATCTGGGGCATAACATGCTAGCTTACTAAATTCCTCCACATACTGGCCAACTGTCCTTCCTCCTTGGCGCAAGTTGCGAAACTCATGCTTCTTCATGGCCATAGCTCCTGCTGAAACATGTGCAGTACGAAAAGCCTGCTGAAACTAGTCCCATATGACAGTGTCGACTGGAAAAGTGGCTGTGAAATTTTCCCACCATGATGCTGCGGGTCCTTCTAACTGATGTGCGGCAAACTTCACCTTCTCCGCATCTGTGCATCCTGCTGTGGTCAACTCCCTAGCTGTCTTGCGGAGCCAATCATCTGCTACTATCAGCTCGGTGCTACTGGAAAACACCGGCGGATTCAGCCTAAGAAAACGGGCTAAGTGGTCAACAGGTGGTGGAGGTGGTGGTGGGTTGTTGTTGTTGTTCCCCTGATTCTGATTCTGGACTAGTAACTGCATCAATGTGTTCTGCTGCTGGATCAACTGGGTGAGCTTCGGTGGAAAGGCAAATCCGGGGTCACGTCTCGGAGGCATCTAAGGGTTTAGAAAAGATGAGATATAAGAATATAGGGGGTCTAAAGAGAAAACACTACCCATATGCACATGAGGCAAAAACAAACAATTCACTTCAATCAATCAAACAAAGGCATACAATCGATCTAACTATCGCAAAAGTGCTCGGACTACTATATTTACATGGTGGACTACTACTACTGATGAGGTGGTCTACTAGAAATATTCTACGGTCGTTGACTCCATGATATCTGCTCCGGCTTCATCAACATAGTCATCACCGCTACTATCTGGATCCGAGTCGGTGGCGTCGATGATGATGTAGTCTTCCGGGCTAATCTCCTTGGGTTCTTCGTCTTCATCTACTGGCGTAGGGTCTCCCATAAATATTCCAATCTTCTTGATCAGGTCGTCATTCTTCTCCACCAATACTTCAATTTCCTCTTCATAATCTTCACGTGTAGCCTTGAGTTCTTCCTCCAGTTCCTTGATTCTAGTCTTAGCCTTCTTCAGATCTATCATGTCGGCGCACATCTGGTTCTCCTGTCGTCGAAGGTGCTGATTTAACTCCTGGATAAAAGCTGCGATTGATCTATCCTTCCTGGTGCTGATCATCTCCCAGTGTTCATCTCGGCGCCCACAAATCTGGTAGATAGTATCCTTGAGATCCTTGCGGTAGACTTCTCCAATGCGTCCCATGGCGATGTGAGCTGCCATGCTCTTTCCTAGACTCCAAGTTGGTGCATCAAAAGAAAACTCTATGGGCTCAGTGACTGGCATGAACGTCCTTCCTGGAATTTGAACTTGAATCATCCAGCACTCTTCTTCAGGTAAAGTGGCGTTGTAGGTTCCGATGAAGCTTGGTACTCCTATGTTCAGGTATCTAGTGACTTCCTTCAAGTGTCGTCCAAAGGGTGTATCTTCATCCGGTTGTGTGAACTTATTACTTGCATCCGCCATCCTAAAGAGTAGAAAAGATGAGAGGTCAGAAGAGGAGAGAGTGAATAGTGATCTAGGTCTTTAGCTTAGTGGTCGTGTCCTATAGTCAGCGTGTGCTCTAATACCATCTCTGTAGTGACCAGACCTCAAACAGTCTGATCTCTGTGCTCCGGTGTCATCCCTGGATCAGTAATGCTGACACCACACAGTAGTCGGAGGATTTATAGTAGAGTAGCAATCACACACTTATTACATCGAGTGTCTCAATCGAGAACTTATTACAATAAATATGGCTTAAGGCCATCTAATAACGATAACAGCGGAAGGCTTGGAAGATAAGTGAGTCCATCAACTCCAACGACATCATTGAGTATAGAACCACAACCTAAAAACTCCTTAATCGTCGTCTAAAAAGTCTGCAACATTAACGTTGCAGCCCGAAAACGGGTCAGCACATGGAATATGCTGGCAAGGTAACACATAGAGAGTAATGGAATGAAACAACTATACTATATGCATATTTGGCTGGTGGAAAGCTCTATGGTTACAGTTTTGCGTAAAGCCAATTTTTCCCTACTTCAAAGGAATAAAATTTAATTACTATCATGATGGTTGTTAAACATTGAGAATGGTTGACAGCATTCTCAATCCTAATTAAGCATCAACATTAAAACCCAACAATATTAATTTAGAGTAACATGTTGAGATTCACATGAAAATCCAAGTACTAGATACTTAAGATGTCCATAACCGGGGACACGGCTAACCATGATTAGTTTATTACACTCTGCAGAGGTTTGCGCACTTTTCCCCACAAGACTCGATCGCCTCCGTTTGGTTTCTCGCACTACATGGTGTTTGAGAAGACGGATGACCGAGACATAGTCTTGCAGAAGCGCTAGCACCTTACGATCGGGTAGACCGTACCACCTACATCCCCTACATCTGCTAGTCTAGCACTATAAGAGTTCGCACGACTTAGTCAACTATGCTAGAGCCCATAATAGCTTGTGGCTGCACACGGAAGTTTCTAGTATGAATAGTCTCATGATCCCTTTGAGCCTGGGTGGCGGTCCAAAAGAAAACAGGCAAGTCCTGGAATACCCAGGTGGCTCAATCCACCTAGATGTGTGTTTAAGTTGCCACCTTAGATAAATCATTAATTAACAATCTCACATTTATCATGGATTTCACTCACCCAATCCACGTCTACTAGGATAGCATGGCACAATAAGCAAACGTAGAAGTAACTCCCAAAGGTTTGATAATAAACAGGTAATAGGTACCACCTCATCTACTTCTCATCCCACAATTTAATTAGATCCTAATTATGCAATGTGTGAGGATTGATCTAATGCAATAAAACTGGGTAGTAGAAAAGGTATGATCAAAGTGTTACTTGCCTTGCTGATGATCCGCGAAACCTAACGATTCGAAGTAACAGGCGGCGCACTCCGGGTATTCTATCACAGACAAACAAATAAGCATACAATAAGCACTCATCTAATGCACAGGTAAAACTCAAATAAGAGATCTAACCAGAAGGTTCAACTTAAGAACTCCGGTTGGCAAAAAGAATCAAATCAAACGAAGCAACGAAAGTCAAACTGCGAAAGAAAACAATTTCATTCTACTAATCTGGATCTAGGGCAAATTTTACAGTAGCAAAATCTTGTTTAAGTTGGTTAAACGGATAAAGGGTTTCGAGACGAATCCCTAGGCGCTTGAATCGCCTGATGCCGATAAACGAGCGAAAAGTTAAACTAAAACGAAAATCGGATCAGGAATCGCGATCAAAAAAATCGCGGATTTAATCCAAGAAAAAGAAAAACGATGAACGCCGATTTTTTTCTCTCTCTCTTTTTTTCGGCATGGAAATTGAGGCACGACGAACCTCGGGCGGCGGGATCGTCGTCGGCGGTGGCGGCTCTGGTGGCGCACGCGGATCAAGGCAGGGCTGATGGGCTGGGGCGGCTCGGGGCGGCGCTATTTAAAGGCTGCCCCCGGGCGGTGTCCCGCTCGGGTACGGCCGGAAGTCGGTTCATTTTTTTATTCCGCTCGGAAGAAAAATAAAAAGAAATACTAAACGGACTCCAAAAATTCCGAAATAAATTTTCACGGGCTTCTAAAATCAAGCCGCACAAGGTGAACATTTATTTGGGCCCTAAATGCAATTTTGAAAAACACACTTTTTTCCTAAATTCAAATGAAACACTGAAAAACTCCGAAATAAAATCTTATTTGATTTTTTTATTAAATCCTCAATATTTCTTTATTTTGGGAAAGTCATTTTATTCTCTCTCTCATATTTTTGTAATAGAAATAATTGATGATAAAATAAATAAAATCAAATGATCTTATTCTCAAAATTTGAGAGAACTCAAATATGAAAATAACGAAATCCCCAACTCTTTCCGTGGGTCATTGAGTTGCGTAGAATTTCTAGGATCAACCAAAATGCAAAATAAAATATGATATGCATGATGCTCTAATGTATAGCATTCCAAATTGAAAATTTGGGATGTTACAGTGATGAAGTGAGGTGAAGTGAGCAACTATACAACGCTTGAGTAGGAAGCATGCATGCACGTACAGTAGGAAGCTTGAAGTGAGCAGCGAATCGACCGACAGAAATTTTTGGTCAGTCGTGTGAATGAACAGTAACGATTTACCGTTGATTGACGTTGATGATTTACATATTTATATCCCTGAAAGGAACGTGCCTTACAGACTTGACGTTTACAAGAGATGAGATTCGAGGGGCGTGTCCGTTACAATAGGGCGCGACCCATCGGGAGAGAAAACCGCATGTCGCTTTGCTAAACAAAGATTTCCATTAATTAAACTAATTAATTAATCCTAACACTTCCCTTAATCTCTGCTTCAATTATTCTTGTAAAAATCATCATCATCATGATTAGTCTTCTCCAAAAACACTGTAGGAAAAATATGAGGAGATATGTACAATATGCCATCAAAAACTCCTTTCAAAAACCCAGTGGAAAAATAAGGAGAAACCGACATATCACAATGCATGCAGTACTATTGCCTCATTAAAAACCTTCCACAAGAAACCATTTAGAAAAAACTTATAAAGGAAAAGGGTGCAATATCAAAGATCTGAGGATCACAAACAGATTATCATTCAGGGAGACACTCCCCTGAACTTTGCAAGTCCCGAAGTCGTTTCATACCAATTCCATTGATGTACTTCTCAAATAAAGAACCTGGTAATGACTTTGTAAACAAATCGACAAGATTGTCACATGACTTTGTTTGCAAAATATTTATCTCCCCAGTTTCCTGTAACCATGGGGATAAAATAACTTAGGAGAAATATGCTTTGTAATATTACTCTTTAAATAACCTATTTGCATCTGTGTAATACATGTAGCATTATCTTCATAGATAATAGTGGGTGATTCCAATGATCCAATCCCACTTGAACTTTCAATAAAGTTAATCATTCTACGAAGCCATGCACATTCACATGATTCTTCAAACAAAGCAATAATTTCAGAATGATTCGTGGACGTAGCCACCAGAGTTTGTTTTGTCAACTTCCAAGAAAAGGCCATACCTCCACTCAAGAAGACAAAACCAGTCTGTGATCTGGCATTATGGGGATCCAATAGGTATCTAGCATCACAATATCCCACCATGGTCTTATCTTGATTTTTCTGATAGAACAAACCAAGATCTCTGGTGCCTTGAAGATATCTGAAAATTTTCTTCACACCAACCCAATGCCTCTTTGTTGGTGATGCATTGAATCTAGCAATAAATTTACTGCAAATGATATATCAGGCCTGGTACAGTTTGCTAGATACATTAGTGCTCCAATAGCACAGAGGTAAGGAAACTCAGGTCCTAATACCTCTTCATCATCACCCTTAGGTCTAAATGGGTATTTATCTCTATCAAAATATCTAACAACCATTGGTGTTTCCGATTGATATGCTTTATCCATATTAAATTTCTCAAGAATCTTTTGGATATAAGCAAACTGGTGAACAAGTATTCCTAAAGGAATATGTTCAAGTTGTAAGCCCAAACAAAATTTAGTCTTACCTAGATCTTTCATCTCAAACTCCGTCTTAAGATGATTACTTGCCTCATGTATTTCTTGTGTAGTCCCAATGATATTCAGATCATCCACATACATAGAAATAATGCAAAATCCATTCTTAGATTTCTTAATAAACACACATGGGCAATCATTATTAGTTGAGTAACCCTGCTGAAGAAGAAATATACTTAGTTGGTTATACCACATTCTTCCCGACTGCTTCAAGCCATACAATGACTTCTGAAGCTTTACGCAATACATGTTGCGATTAGCCTTTGGATTCAGAAGCTTCATTCCCTCAGGAACTTTCATATAAATATCCGAATCCAGTGACCCATATAAATATGCAGTCACAACATCCATCAGTTGGATGGACAAATTCATTTTCACTGCCAGTGATATTAAATATCGGAACATTGTTCCACTCATAACAGGAGAATATGTTTCATCATAATCGATGTCGGGTCTCTGCGTGAACCCCTGTGCTACAAGCCTCGCCTTATATCTCACCACCTCATTATTCTCATTCCTCTTACGAACGAAAACCCATTTTGCTCCCACGGGGAACACATGTTGAGGAGTGGGTATTACTGTAGTAAATACCCCTCTTTTTATGAGCGAGCGCAATTCATCCTCAATTGCTGCCTTCCATTTGGACTAGTCTGAGTGCTTCATGCACTCTGCCATGGACTTAGGTTCGCAATCCAAATCAAGGCCTTCTGCAATTCTAGAGGTGAAATAAATGTCGACAATTGTAGTCTTTCTATTGTATGATTCTCCTGAGTTAATATAATTAATGGATATCTCATCAATACCTTTTGATCCTTCGTGATTTCCCTCAACAATTTGATCAAGGTCTTCCTATGTTCCAACACCAAAATTTGTGTGCACACTCGTGTTGGGTTTTGGATTTCCAACATCCTTCAGGTGTCCTTCAACCCTATATTGAATATCAACATTTTGTTGACTTGCATTTACTTTTTGAGGATTCCTCATTCCCCTTGGATGCTTCTGCAAAGCCTTGTCCTTTGTGTCCAGATTCCTCCCCCTCTTAGGTGGCTGAGTAGATCTATGGGTCACATCCACTCTCTCTGGCACATTCATAGCGGGAACATTTGATTTTGTGACACCTTTATAATCATTAAATGCATCTGATAGATTATTTTCAATATTTTGCACATTTATAATCTTCTGAACCTCCAGTTCAAACTCATTTGTACGTGGATATAAGGACTGGATGCCTTTCACATCCAAATCTATTTCTCAGCATTCTTTGTGGTTATTCTCTCCCCCTAATGCCGGGAAATTGTCGTCATAAAAAATGCAATCAGTGTACCGGGCTGTAAATAAATCCCCTGTCAGGGGTTCTAGGTACTTAATAATTGACAAAGATTGTACCCCACATAGATCCCCATTTGTCTACGAGGGCCCATTGATGTACGCTGCAGTGGTGATATTGGTACATATACCGTGCAACCGAATTGCCGCAGATGGGAAATACTTGGCTGGTTTCCACGTACTAACTGCAATGGTGAGACCGTATGATATGTAGTTGGTCGAATTTGTATCAATTCTACAACATGTAAAACTGCATGACCCTAACATGAAGCTAGAAGATTACTATTCTGCAGGAGCGGTCTTGCTATCAACTTGATCCTCTCGGTAAGTGATTCTGCAAGACCATTGTGGGTATGTACATAAAGTACTGAGTGCTCCACAGAAATGCTTAGAGCTAGGGAGTAATCATTAAATGCCCGTGAACTAAATTCCGCAGCATTATCCATTCTAATGGCCTTTATCCTATGCTCAGGATGATTTGCTCTCAATTTAATTATCTGAGCAATTAGCTTTGCAAAAGCATGGTTCCTTGTTGACAATAGACACACATTTGACCATCTTGTTGATGTATCAATTAGGACCATGAAATATCTAAATGGTCTAGATAACGGTTGTATTGGACCACAAATATCTCCTTGAATGTGTTCAAGGAAATTAAGTGGCTCACCCTTTAATTTCACATAAGATGGCCTTGTGATCAATTTCCCCATTGCACATGATGTGCATACAAATCCGATGATTTTAGAAACTTTCTATCCGTTATGTTGTGTCCAATAGAACCATCAATAATTTTTCTCATCATCCCAATACCAGGATGACCCAGGCGACCATGCCAAATCTTGAACTTATCAAGATTCTGAAAAACTATCTTGTACGCCATATGCGTCTTTGGTTTAATGTATGTATAATACAACCCAGAAGATAGAGAAGGAAAATTCTCAAGGACTTCCTTTTGAAATCCCTTTTGTTGAGTTATGAGTAGGTATTCAGCCCCACTCTCTTCATTAGTTTCCACATGGAAACCATTTTTGCGGATATCCTTAAAACTCAGCAAGGTACAAGTAGAATCTGGATACAGTAGAGCATCCTGGATTACCAATTTAGTACCCATAGGGAGTGTAATTGTAGCTTTACCAGAACCAACAATTACCGTGTCTCGACCAGCAATTGTCATGACACTTCCATTACTCTTCTTGAGTGTCTGAAAATACTTCATCTCCCTAACTATCGTGTTAGTAGATGCACTATCCACTAAACACATTTCCTCCTCCATTGTATTATTCCTTGAAGTTCTATAGAGTAAAAGAACAAAGTTCAGTATATAATCAAACTCTTATAGAATCAATACATACATTACAAACTATATATGTCTTGTACTTATTACAAGCCCTATGTCACACGACATAGCTAACACATTATGTCTAAGGACATAACTTATTTTATAACACATGTAATATGTCTAATAACATCATTACAATACTTAGACAAATGAGACTAAATTTGGCCTCCATATATGTCAGTAGAACCAAATTCTGCTAGCATGTCATCGACATCTAGTATTGGATCTTCCACTTGCTGATTCTGCTCCTGGTTGTCCATGTTTGGAGAATCATCTCGAGAACCATCAATCGTAGGGGTACCATCTTCATTGCCAGTGAAGTGTGCTTCATACTGGTTCCCTTGAGCCTTCTTGCCCTTTCCAAGTGACTGTTGGTATAATTCCACCAAATGCCTCGAAGTGTCACACTTCTTTGAAATATGTTCCTTACAACCACACCTGAAGCAACCAGTGTTGCTAGCCCTTTCATTCTTCTTGAAAGAACCTTTGCCCTTTTGGACTCCATACTTATTTTGCTTCTCATTACGCTTCCATGTTCCATTGAATGTCCTACGGTTTTTTTGGAACCATTGAACTTTTGAGTATTCTTAGAGTTGAAGTGTGATTCAGGTAGAGGCATCATTCCTGTTGGAAGAGCCAAATTGTTCTTCTCAAGAAGCTTAGTGTGCTTCTTTGCCTGAAGCAATGAGTAAATCAACTCAGAATACTTCTTATACTTTTGCTGACAATACTGTTCAGCAAGTATCCTGATAGAAGGATGGAAAGTAGATAGTGTCTTTTCAATAAGACCAGCATCAGAAACTGCACTATTGCAGAATCTCAACTTGGAGTTGATCTTATGAATAGCAGAATTGTATGCAGCTATAGACTTAAAGTCTTGGAATCGGACTAGTACCCATTCTCGTTGTGCTTCAGGAAACATCACCGCCCTTTGTTGCTCATACCTCTCCTTTAAGGAGTTCCAGAGTGTCAGAGGGCTCTCCTCCATCAGATACTCTGTCTTTAGGTCAGGGTGAAGATGATGTCAAATGAAGTCCAACGCTGAATACCTTATTATGTCTGTTATGGATGAAGTCCCTTAGGCAGGTGTGGTTATAGCGGAATTGAGTCCCTTGGCCATCAAATTGATTTTGACATCCATTGCCCATGTCAAATAGTTAGAACAATCGATGGCAAGTTTAACAAACTCTTTTTTAGATATGTCAGCCATATCCTGCATGCAATCATCATGCTTATTAATTTAGTCTCATAGCAAATTAATTGTGTTGTAAATAAAACAATGCATGTATATAAATCAACATATAGCAATTGCCAAATTGCTGGAACATATATGTTGACATACATTGTGCTTGTATAATACAGTAATATACACTAATTACTGAACAATACAATATAGTAATTTACACAAATTACTAAATAACTAGTCACAACTTCAAACTGCTAGTTAAAGAACTAAACAGAGAAAGAAAAACGAAAAGATGGTCCTGGGTTGCAAACAGGAAGACCCAAACCAATAGCACATCCCACTGCTACAGTACTACTATAGTAAATTTCCCGGCTCAGAACGGGGCATGGGACGAAGCCCATTTGGCCTTTCGGCCCAACTGGCTCGGCGTCATTTTAACCATCACATAAAACAAGCTAACGGTTAGGGTTTCCCCTACCGCCCCAATCCTTCTTCCAGGAGGCGCCACCCACCCATGTCCCTGCCATCATGTCGGATGCGCACTTGTCGGCGTTCTGGGAACGGGGGTCCCCAGACTTGCCTGCCTGTGGCCTGCGGCATGGCTCAAAGGGGGGCCCAGCACAGCCCGTCTTCACCAACACAAACCCAAGACCCTCGCGAGGGGTCAAGCCTCGCGGGGCGGACGACGCGGAGCTTCCTTAAGCACGGCCTCGTCAGGCTGGCTCACGAGGAGGCGGAGAGATCAAGGCGGGGTACCTCACGAGGTGCCCGTGACGCAAGCCATGACGACTCAGGGCGCCAGGCGGGTGCCAGCCTACGCAGCGTCCTCCTTTCCTCTTTGGTGCAAAGGGGGCAAGCGCAGCCGCGGAGTACCAAGGCATCAGGAAAAGGTTGCCATTTTGGTGCAACGAGACCAAGACCAGGAGGACTACGAGACGGAGGTCACCGTGGAGCCCAAGACGGCGTCATCACCAGAGCTTTGCGCAGGTGAAGACTACTTTTGTCAGGATAGCTGATACTTGCTGTCCCCCTTCAAATTAGCCCGCCATTGTTGGCTCCCTTCCCGCTCGATATTTGGGAAGAGGACTAGGGCCTCTATAAATAGGACCAGCCACCCACATAGCGAGGGGGTTCGGTCGGTTGGAGGAAGCAGAGAGAGAGAGAGAGAGAGAGAGAGAGAGAGAGAAAGGTGACTGAACTCCTCCGAGCAGTTCATCGCCCTAGCTAAGAACAGACCCTCGCGAGGCTGTTCTTCCTTGTATTCATCATCATCATCAGCCCAAGAGGCAATCCACACACCACGCACTGGAGTAGGGTATTACACCACAATGGTGGCCCGAACCAGTATAAACCCTGTGTCTCTTGTGTTGTTCTTTCCTTAGTTTTAGATCCTAGCATGGCGGAGGGGTGCAGGTAGGTAGGAGGCGAAATCTCCGCGCGCACCCCAGTGTTCGAACCTCAAGGGTCTGCCGGAACCCGAAATCCGACATTTGGCGCGCCAGGTAGGGGTGCGCCGGGATTCGTCTTCCACCACCCCGTTCTCCTCCGACCATCACGCCCATGTCTGACGCTCGTCGGGCCCGCGCCGAGCGCCGGGCCGCACTCGCTTCCCGCGTCGCCCAGACGGCCCCTGTCAGCGGGCATCCACGCTGTTCCCCGTCACCTGCCGTCAAGGCCGCCACTGGCCCGACGGGGGACAAGTGGCAAGCATCGTCCCAGCATCCGTCCGTGCGGCAAGACAGCCGCACCGCAACTCCCTCGTTCGCCCCGGCTGGATCTTCGTCCCGTGCGCTTCGCGCGTCCATGGAGGCTCGGGCCACGCTCATCGCGGCAAACGAGCTCCTGCGCTACCATCCCGTCGACGACGTCTATGAATGGCTCGACCGCGTCGCCGAGCTCGTCCGCGCCGCAGGGGGCTCTCCTGCGCCGTCCGTTCCACTGCACCGCACCCCGCCCCGCGCGGGCGACGAGGCTCTGGCGGTGCCCTGGCCTCCTCCTCCTCAAGAAGACGCCATGGATCCAAGGTGCGTGGCCCCTGGGCGGAACCCGCTTCGTCAGGTGCTAGCGCAGAAAGAACAGAGCTGCCAAGAAGTCCCTCGCCCGCAAGAAGCTGCCCGGGCGCTCCCTGCTCCAACACGTCGCAACCATGCTCCTGCTCCCGCGCGTCAAGACCCCGCGATGTTCTCAGCTGTAGCGCGTGGGGACATGCAAGACCAGGCTCTCCGTCACCCAAGGCGTCCCGTGGCCACAGCAGGCTGCCGCGCCTACACCACCGAACTACGCAGCGTCGCATGGCCCAGCAAGTTCAAGCCAGACCTGCCTCCTCGCTACGACGGCACGGCCGACCCTGCAGAGTTCCTCTAGCTGTACGAGCTGGGCATCGAAGCTGCCAACGGAGATGAGAAGGTCATGGTGAACTGGTTTCCCATGGCGCTCAAGGACAGGGCCCGCACCTACCTCCTGAACCTGGCTCCAGGCACAATCTCCTCCTGGGACGAGATGCGCACCCGCTTCATTGCCAACTTCCAAGGCACTCGCGACCGGCCACCCGCCGTGAGCGACATGCGCCGCATCAAGCACCGTCGTAGTCCAAGTGGATCGCGAAGACGCCCCTTGTCCTGCAAACCCGGGCGATCTCTCTCCAGCCCCGAGTCATGTAGACCTCGCCCGGGGCGACGACCGCGACCTCTGCCTCGGTCGCGAGGGTGCTGCAGCCGGCGTGCTGCAGCCAGAGCTCCAGGGGCTCCCCCCGTGGGATGATGGAGGCGAAGAAGGGAGGCAGGCGGATCCAAGACTGAAGAGGAATGGCGACGTGGAGCACGAACTCTTGGGAGGAGCCCTCGGTGTGGACCCCAGGGGGACGACCCACACCTTCATGACTCGTCGGCGCCGACGGCGGCGCCGCCCGTGGCGGTCAGCATCAGCTCCTCCGGGGCCCTCGACATGGGCGTACAATGGAAGCAGGAACCCCGGCGACGCCTGCTCGCACAAAGGCCTCGACACCACCTGAAGGGCCCCCTCGTCCGGGCCACGGGGGATGAGCCGTTTCTTCAGCGGGAGTGGGTTTGGCCCCTCTCGGGGAGCCTTTCCCTTCTCTGTCGTCGAGAACCGGCGGATCGGAGCCATCACGGCAAGACAGAGCAAGGATCGGGAAGAAGGAGAAGCAAGGAGGGATGGACTGGAAGGGCGCGTGCCATTTCGTACTTATAGCCGGCGAAGGCCAACCGCCGACCTCCACGATCGCAGGTAATCATGACCCATTTTTGCATGCAGGGACTTGTCCCATCCGTGCAGTTGCCGAGGCGTCGTGGGGAAGTGGAGACGCCCATGTCCAATCAACCGCCACGTGGCGCCCAAGGCCGCAGGCTGTTAGGGCCCTCGGCGCTTCGCTCTTGCCCTTCCGCCTCCCTGCACGGCCAAGTCCGGGCGCGCCTTGGGCCCGAGGGCTACTGTCGGCATTCTGGGAATGGGGGTCCCCAGACTTGCCTGCCTGCGGCCTGCGGCGTGGCTCAAAGGGGGGCCCAGCACGGCCCGTCTTCACCAACACAAACCCAAGACCCTCGCGAGGGGCCAAGCCTTGCGGGGCGGACGACGCGGAGCTTCCTCAGGCACGGCCTCGTTAGGCTGGCTCACGAGGAGGCGGAGAGATCAAGGCGGGGTACCTCACAAGGTGCCCGTGACGCAATCCATGACGACTCAGGGCGCCAGGCGGGTGCCAGCCCGCGCAACGTCCTCCTTTCCTCTTTGGTGCAAAGGGGGCAAGCGCATCTGCGGAGTACCGAGGCATCAGGCAAAGGTTGCCATTTAGGTGCAACGAGACCAAGACCAGGAGGACTACGAGACGGAGGTCACCGTGGAGCCCAAGACGGCGTCATCACCAGAGCTTTGCGCAGGCGATGACTACTTTTGTCAGGATAACTGATACTTGCTGCCCCCCCCTTCAAATTAGCCCGCCATTGTTGGCTCCCTTCCCGCTCGATATTTGGGAAGAGGACCAGGGCCTCTATAAATAGGACCAGCCACCCACATAGCAAGGGGGTTCGGTCGGTTGGAGGAAGCAGAGAGAGAGAGAGAGAGAAAGGTGACTGAACTCCTCCGAGCAGTTCATCGCCCTAGCCAAGAACAGACCCTCGCGAGGTTGTTCTTCCTTGTATTCATCATCATCATCAGCCCAAGAGGCAATCCACACACCACGCACTGGAGTAGGGTATTACACCACAACGGTGGCCCGAACCAGTATAAACCCTGTGTCTCTTGTGTTGTTCTTTCCTTAGTTTTAGATCCTAGCATGGCGGAGGGGTGCAGGTAGGTAGGAGGCGAAATCTCCACGCGCACCCCAGTGTTCGAACCTCAAGGGTCCGTCGGAACCCGAAATCCGACAGTGCTCACCGGTGACCCGCCGGCGGTCGAGGAGCGAAGTCCTCCTTGTCTGAGGAGGGGATGTAGTCAGCGGTGTCCATGAAGGAAATATGCCCTAGAGGAAATAATAAAGTTGTTATATTTCCTTATATCATGATAAATGTTTATTATTCATGCTAGAATTGTATTAACAGGAAACTTGATACATGTGTGAATACATAGACAAAACAAAGTGTCCCTAGTATGCCTCTACTTGACTAGCTCGTTAATCAAAGATGGTTAAGTTTCCTGACCATAGACATGTGTTGTCATTTGATGAATGGGATCACATCATTAGGAGAATGATGTGATGGACAAGACCCATCCGTTAGCTTAGCATAATGATCGTTAAGTTTTATTGCTATTACTTTCTTCATGACTTATACATATTCCTTTGACTATGAGATTATGCAACTACCAAATGCAGGAGGGATACCTTGTGTGCTATCAAATGTCACAACATAACTGGGTGATTAGAAAGATGCTCTACAGGTATCTCCAAAGGTGTTTGTTGGGTTGGCATAGATTGAGATTAGGATTTGTCACTCTGAGTATCGGAGAGGTATCTCTGGGCCCTCTCGGTAATGCACATCATGATAAGACTTGCAAGCAATGTTACTAATGAGTTAGTTACGAGATGATGCATTATAGAACGGGTAAGGAGACTTGCTAGTAACGAGATTGAACTAGGTATGAACATACCAACGATCGAATCTCGAGCAAGTAACATACCGATGACAAAGGGAATGACGTATGTTGTCATTGCGGTTTGACCGATAAAGATCATAGAATATGTAGGAACCAATATGAGCATCTAGGTTCTGCTGTTGGTTATTGATCGGAGATGTGTCTCGGTCATGTCTACATAGTTCTCGAACACGTAGGGTCCGCACGCTTAAAGTTCGATGACGATTTGTATTATGAGTTATGTGTTTTGGTGACCGAAGATTGTTCGGAGTCCCGGTTGAGACCACTCACATGACAAGGAGTCTCAAAATGGTAGAGAGGTAAAGATTGATATATTGGACAATAGTATTCGGACACCAGAATGGTTCCGGAGTGATTCGGGAATTTATCGGAGTACCGGGGGTTGCCGGAACCCCCCCGGGGGGAAGTAACGGGCCATAGGGGAGAGGCATGGCAGCTCATGAGGAGGTGGTGCGCCCCCATGGGAAGTCCAAATTGGACAAGGGGAGGGGGCGCGGCCCCCTTTCCTTCTCCCTCTCCCTCTCCTTCCCCCTTTCCCCCTTCGATAAAAGGAAGGGGGTCCGAATTGGACTTGGAGTCCTAGTAGGACTCCTCCCCACTTGGGGGCGCGCCTAGGCCGGCCTCCTCCCTCTCCCTACTTTATATAGGGGGTGGGGGGGAGCACCTCTAAGCACATCAATTGTTTCTTAGCCGTGTGCGATGCCCCCCTCCACCGTTTACTCCTCCGGTCATATTGTCGTAGTGTTTAGGCGAAGCCCTGCGCGGATCACATCACCATCACCATCACCACGCCGTCGTGCCGACGAAACTCTCCCTCGACACTTTGCTAGATCAAGAGTTTGAGGGACGTCATTGAGCTGAACATGTGTAGAACTCGGAGGTGACGTATGTTCGGTGCTTGATCGGCTGAATTGAGAAGACGTTCGACTACATCAACCGCGTTAAGCTAACACTCCCTCTTTCAGTCTACGAGGGTACGTGGACACACTCTCCCCCTCTCGTTGATATGCATCTCCTAGATAGATCTTGCGTGGTCGTAGGAATTTTTTTGAAATTGCATGCTATGTTCCCCAAAAGTGGCATCCGAGCCAGGTCTATGCGTAGATGATATGCACGAGTAGAACACAAAGAGTTGTGGATGGTGATCGTCATACTGCTTACCACCAATGTCTTATTTTGATTCGACGGTATTGTTGGATGAAGCGGCCCGGACCAACCTTACACGACCACGTTCATGAGACCGGTTCCACCGATAGACATGCAACTAGTTTTGCATAAAGGTGGCTGGCAGGTGTCTGTTTCTCCAACTTTAGTTGAATCAAATTTGACTGCGGCAGGTCCTTGTTGAAGGCTAAAACAACAAACTTGATAAGTCACCGTTGTGGTTTTGATGCATAGGTACGAACGGTTCTTACTAGAAGCCCGTAGCAGCCACGTAAAACTTGCAACAACAAAGTAGAGGACGTCTAACTTGTTTTTGCAGGGCATGTTGTGATGTGATATGGTCAAGACATGATGAGATAACGTAGTTGTATGATATGATCATGTTTTGCAAAAGTTATCGGCAACCGGCAGGAGCCTTATGGTTGTCGCTTTATTGTATGAAATGCAATCGCCATGTAATTGCTTTACTTTATCACTATGCGTTAGCGATAGTTGTAGATGCAATAGTTGGTGAGACGACAACGATGCTACGATGGAGATAAAGGTATCAAGCCAGTGACGATGGAAATCATGACGGTGCTTTGGATATGGAGATCAAAGGCACATGATGATGATGGCCATATCATGTCACATATTTTGATTGCATGTGATGTTTATCTTTTATGCATCTTATTTTGCTTAGTACGGCGGTAGCTTTATAAGATGATCCCTCACTAAAATTTCAAGGTATAAGTGTTCTCCCTGAGTATGCACCGTTGCGACAGTTCACCATGCCGAAACACCATGTGATGATCGGGTGTGATAAGCTCTACGTTCACATACAACGGGTGTAAGACAGTTTTGCACATGCAGAATACTCAGGTTAAACTTGATGAGCCTAGCATGTACAGACATGGCCTCGGAACACTGGAGACCGAAAGGTCAAACGTGAATCATATAGTAGATATGATCAACAAAGAGATGTTCACCATTGAAGACTACTCCATCTCACGTGATGATCGGGCATGGTTTAGTTGATTTGGATCACGTGATCATTTAGATGACTCGAGGGATGTCTATCTAAGTGGGAGTTCTTAAGTAATTTGATTAATTGAACTTAATTTATCATGAACTTAGTCCTGATAGTATTTGCATATCTATGTTGTAGATCAATAGCTCGCGTTGTAGCTCCCCTATGTTTTTGATATGTTCCTAGAGAAAACTAAGTTGAAGGATGATAGTAGCAATAATGCGGACTGGGTCCGTGATCTGAGGATTATCCTCGTTGCTGCACAGAAGAATTATGTCCTTGGTGCACCGCTAGGTGACAGACCTATTGCAGGAGCAGATGCAGATGTTATGAATGTTTGACAAGCTCGGTATGATGATTACTTGATAGTTTAGTGCACCATGATTTATGGCTTAGAACCGGGACTTCAAAAACATTTTGAATGCCACAGAGCATATAAGATGTTCCAAGATTTGAAATTGGTATTTCAGACTCATGCCCATGTAGAGAGGTATGAGACCTCTGACAAGTACTTTGCCTACAAGATGGAGGAGAATGGCTCAGCCAGTGAGCATGTACTCAGAATGTCTGGGTAGTACAATCGCTTGAATCAAGTGGGAGTTAATCTTCCAGATAAGATAGTGATTGACAGAGTTCTCTAGTCACTATCACCAAGCTACTAGAACTTCGTGATGAACTATAATATGCAAGGGATGACAAAAACGATTCCCAAGCTCTTCGCGATGCTTAAATCGGCGAAGGTAGAAATCAAGAAATAACATCAAGTGTTGATGGTTAACAAAACCACTAGTTTCAAGAAGGGCAAGGGAAAGAAGGGGAACTTCAAGAAGAATGATCCTTTTTAGTAGCTTTATTTAATTTGCGAAGTGTTGGTGGATAATCTTTCTAGCATTTGATCAATAAAAGGTAAAGGCTAATGATCCTTTTTAGTATCTTTATTTAATTTGCGGAAATCAATTACCATTCTATAACCTGTAACAATTCTTTATGGGATCAATTCATCTTTATCATTAGGAACAATAGTAATACCCCCTTCTTAGGGACACAATGGACAAGACTTACCCACTGACTATCAGCAACAGGATAAATTATACATGCCTCTAGAAGCTTTAGCATTTCTTTTCTCACCACTTCTTTCATCTTAGGATTTAACCGTCGTTGGTGATCAACAACCGGTTTCACGTCTTTCTCCAATTTTATTTTGTGCTGGCATAGAGTGGGACTAATGCCCTTAAGATCATCAAGAGTATATCCAATAGCAGCACGGTGCTTCTTCAGAGTTTTCAATAATTTCTTTTCTTCATGCTCTAAAAGGTTAGCACTAATAATAACAGGATATATCTCTTTCTCATCAAGATAAGCATATTTAAGAGTATCAGGTAAAGGCTTAAGCTCAAACACGAGATCACCCTTGGGTGGAGGAGGATCCCCTAGGATTTCAACAGACAAGTTGTGTTTCAAAATAGGCCCCTGTTTAAAGAATACTTCATCTATTTCCCTTCTTTCATTCATAAACATATCATTTTCATGGTCGAGCAAATATTGTTCTAAAGGATCACTAGGAGGCACGACAATAGAAGCAAGACCAATAATTTCATCTTCACTAGGCAATTCTTTATCATGGGATTGTCTATGAAATTTAGCAAAATTAAACTCATGAGACATATCCCCCGAACCAAAAGTAACAACATCCTTTTTGCAGTATATCTTAGCATTAACAGTATTCAAGAAGGGTCTACCAAATTTAATGGGACAAAAGTTATCTTGTGGGGAACCAAGAACAAGAAAATCAGCAGGATATTTAACTTTCCCACACAAGACTTCAACATCTCTAACAATCCCAACTGGTGAAATAGTGTCTCTATTGGCAAGCTTAATTGTAACATCAATTTCCTCTATCTCAGCAGGTGCAATATCATGCATAATTTCTTTGTATAAGGAATGAGGTATTGCGCTTGCACTAGCACCCATATCACATAAACCATGATAGCAATGATCTCCTATTTTAATAGAAATAATAGGCATGCCTACAACAGGTCTATGCTTTTTAGTATCAGGTCTAGCAATTCTAGCAGCTTCATCACAGAAGTAAATAACATGCCCATCAATATTATCAGCCAAGAGATCTTTAACCATAGCAACACTAGGTTCAACTTTAATTTGCTCAGAGGGTGTAGGTGTTCTAGTATTACTCTTACAAACCACAGTTGAAGCTTTAGCATGATCCTTAATTCTATCAGGGAAAGGTGGTTTCTCAATGTAAGTAGTAGGAACAACAGAATCATTATAAGTGATAGTCTTTTCTTCAACTTTAATAGGTGCAACTACTTTTACTTCAATGGGGGGATTATATTTAAACCACTTCTCAATTCGGAGCTACTCATTGTCTTGTATCCAACAAGCTTGAGTTTGCTCAATTCGGAGCGCTTATGAAGAAGTTATGGCAGTTCTAGTTTTCTCCCTGCGGTAGTACCGTGGTGGGCAGCGGTAGTACCGCTTGTAGTGTCAAGCGGTAGTACCGCTCCAGTACCACTCTACTACCACCTCAATTTTAGGTCCTGCACTTTTCGTGTCGGGTTTAGCAGTAGTTGCACGGCAGTAAGGCATGGTAGTTCCGCCTACCGCCTATAAGCGGTAGTACCGCTCCGGTCGGGCGGTAGTACCGCTACTGTATTACTGCCGCCGTACTCTGCTCTACCCTGCCTCTTTTGGTCCCGTGTTCTGCTCCTCCAGCGGTAGTACCGCTGGGGTGAGCGGTAGTACCTCTTATATGTGGTACTACCGCCCCAAGGTTCATGTTTTGTTGGTCCCTTTCCCTTCTTCTTCCGCCCGAGCGGTAGTACCGCTCGTGTGCGGGCTGAGCACATAACGGTTGGATTTTCTCCCTCCTATAAAAGGGGGTCTTCTTCCCCACTGAACCTTATCCTTTGAGCTCGTGTTCTTCCCCCATTGTTGACCTTCTTCGAGCTTGCTTACTCTCAATCCCTCCATGGATTCTTGCTAGTTTTTGAGGGAAAAGAGAGAGGAGATCTAGATCCACATTTCCACCAATCACTTTCTCCTCTATGTGAGGGGAACCCCTTGGATCTAGATCTTGGAGTTCTTGGTGTTCTCTTTCTTGTTCTTCCTCTCATTTTCCTCCCTAGCATTAGTTGCTTCGGTGGGATTTGAGAGAGAAGGACTTGGGCACTCCGTGTGCCCTTGCCATTGCATTTGGTGCATCGGTTTGAGTTCTCCACGGTGATACGTGGAAGTTACAAGTTGAGAAGCTTATTACTCTTGGGTGCTTGGTACCCTTGAGCTTGTTCCTCTTGGGTGCTTGGGCGCCCTAGACGGTTGTTGGTGTTCGGAGCTCAATCATTGTGGTGTAAAGCTCCGGGCAAGCGTCGGGGTCTCCAATTAGGTTGTGGAGATCACCCCGAGCAATTTGACGGGTTCCGGTGACCGCCCCAAGGGTTGCCAAAGTGTACGGGTTCGGTGACCGCCCCCAAGGGTTGCCATTTGTACGGGTTCAGTGACCGCCCTCAAGGGTCCCTTAGTGGAATCACGGCATCTTGCATTGTGCGAGGGCGTGAGGAGATTACGGTGGCCCTAGTGGCTTCTTGGGGAGCATTGTGCCTCCACACCGCTCCAAACGGAGATTAGCATCCGCGAGGGTGTGAACTTCGGGATACATCGTCGTCTCTGCGTGTCTCGGTTATCTCTTACCCGAGCTCTTTACTTATGCACTTAACTTTGTGATAGCCATATTGTTTCTTGTCATATATCTTGCTATCACCTAGTAGTTTATCTTGCTTAGCATAAGTTGCTGGTGCACATAGGTGAGCCTAGTTGTTGTAGGTTTCGTTCTTGAAAAATTAACCACTAGGTTTATTCCGCATTTGTTCAAGCCTAAACCGTAATTATTTTAAAGCGCCTATTCACCCCCCCTCTAGGCGACATCCACGATCTCTCACTTTCCCAGTGATAGTAGGGGCGGCAAGGCACGTATTGTATTGTTGCCATCAAGGATAAAAATATGGGGTTTATATCATATTGCTTGAGTTTATCCCCTTAGTCCATGACTCCCTCAGTAGCCCCTAACCCGGGCTTCAATGACGAGGTGTCCGGCGCGTAGATTGTCTTCGACATTGCAAGGCGGGTTCCCCTTTCCGAATACTTCAGGATAGTCTTCGGACGAAATGACAGTGTCCGGACCTGCAACACAAGTACCACATCCATAGAGTATAGTATTTTACGAGTCCAATCTGCTGATAATTTTTATAATGTGACATCACACTCGCACGGTTATTTATTTCGAACCGTTTCCTATCCCGCCATTCCACGTTTCGAGGCGTGGTTGTTATTGGCACGTCCTGTCGAAGCAGAGATCGTGTCCCATTATTGCGGGATTCTCATCAATACGAGCGTGGGTAACCCAACAGTTCTGTCAGAAAGATTCCTTAGGAATAGGCAAGTCTTTAGGCTCAGGTGGAGGCGTTCAACACCCGGTGCCTTTATAAAGGAAACAAGGGCCGTCTTTTTATGCCAAACCTCTCCTCAGCCTTTCCAACCTCAAGTTCTAGCACCCAAGGTCTGACTTCATTGCTCCAAGATTCCCCATCATGTCTGGGCCCAGCCCTCAAGGTCGATGGGTGGCTTCCTCCGTTACAGAGGAGGATATCGCAAAGCTTTGGGCGGCCAGATACTTGACCGCGGAGATCCCCCACAGGCTTCCTACTCAAGGACAGGTTATTCGGACCCCAGATATGACGAGAGGGTCGTATTCATCTCTCACTTCCTCTGAGGGCTAGGGTTCTCTCTCCACCCCTTTGTCCGGGGGCTAATGTTTTATTACGGACTAAATTTTCATGATATAGCTCCGGATTCTCTCCTCCACGTCTCGGCGTTTATCATTACGTGCGAGGCCTTCCTCCGAATCCCCCCACACTTCGGCCTATGGCTCAAGACCTTTAGTGTGAAGCCGAAGGTAGTCGATGAGGAACAGGCGGAGTGTGGCGATGCTGTAGTAAGCAAGCTTACCAACACTCTCTGGCCAAAAGGCTCTTTCACCGAAACTTCCAACCAATGGCAGCGAGAGTGGTTTTACATCACGGAACCCCGTAGTATGAAGTGGGAAGCTATACCTGCGTTCTGTTCCGGCCCTCCGTTACAGCTTGCATCATGGATCAATAAGGGGCTGGACTAGGGATCAGTTGATGAAGTGCAGACTTTGCAAAGCCGCATCCGAACCCTCCTTGAGAATGACATTGATCTTGTCGACGTGATTCAAGTAATGCTAGTCCGCCGAGCTCTGTCATGCCAGCGTAGGCCTCTCCACATGTGGGAGTTTAATCCGGAAGGACCACAAACCCTCCAACACTTCTTTGGAATTACGCACAAAGGGATGTGGAAGTTGTTTTTTGGGAAACAAAAACATTGGCCGGACACCACTAAGGACGCCGGCCTCGACTGCAACCGTCCAGATACCCCGGTAAGCACTTGACTTCCGAACACTTTGTAGTTAAGTATGCCATAATATGTTACTGAGCAAACTATCTTCTTCCAGGGCTTGATAAAGAAAGCGGGACTAATTAGGTGTTTGGCCCCCCTTCTCGAAGGCTCAGTAGATCCCATGTTAACAAGGATGCTGGCCCCGGCACCATACCAGATGCCTGTGAAGGAGAGTAAAGCGAAGAGTGGGAGGACCAAAGGTGGCCTCCATCCCAAAGGTATATCGGACATTGTGTCCAGGGGAATCAAGGTTCCATCGTCTGAAGACAAAAATGAAGGGGAAGTCAACATATTTTCCCCCCACAGAAAGAAAAGGGCCGCCTCCGAAGATTGGGAGGAAAAGGCTCCTAAGCGAGGCAAGATGCCTCTGACGGGTGGCCCATGCTTGGAGGACGACATCATCGCGCAGTCCCACAACGAGGACAAGCCTCAGGCCAAATCGTAAGTGAACAAGGGTGTTTTAAACATGTCCTATTCCTTTCTTTTAACGTCTAGAATATATGTTTTTTGTAGTTCGGCATGCAGTCTTCTTCAACAGTCCTCTTCCTCGGGGTACCTTCTCCCGGAGATGATGGAAAGTGATACGCCTCCACCGGTCCCCTCCCAATAGAGCGGATGACTTCGAGGTATCGTCGCGGAGGGTCTCCCTCGATCAACAAGTGGTGCAAGGGATGAAGACACTACTCAAAGGTGGTACTTCGGAGGCCCAGGGTCCGGGGACCAATGATGGAGGTCCCGAGCAGTCCGGTCTACAGCCGGATACAAATAAACGGATTCCTTCAAAGGGAGGCATTACTCCTTCAGTAGCTTCCGGGGACCCAGAGGCACCGGATATATTAACGAACATGCTGCGGTAGGCATCCGTCTCAGAGGAACATCGTACCTTGATGGGCACAGTGGTTGAAAAGGTCCTGTCCATGAAAAGCGGATTGAATGAGGCCTTTGTGAGCCTGCTAAGAGGCTTCGAGGTTTGTACTATAATATGTTCGATTGTGTTTTATTCACAAAATACACCTATGTATAGATAGTAGCCCCTGAGATTCTGATTGGCTTCCCGAGGGAGGTGATCAGAGGATCAAAATATATGCCCACGAAATAATTTGATTAATTGGAACACAGTCTGTGACCTCCCAGTAACTGCCCGGACTACATAAGTTGCGGATTTGCAACACAAGATTGATGAGGCGGATAATGATATCGCGCTTATCAACATGCGACTTGACGAGGCGCAAGGTATGTTTTTTTTGTTTTTTGGGTGGCAGCCATACTATGCACGTGTTTACAATATAAGCATGACGCAAAGAACTGTGTGAATATCTGCAGATGGTGCTGCCGCAGTCGAGGTCCTTCGAGCTGAGCTAGCCCGAGCCAAGGAGCAGGCCCGAATTAGTAATGCGGCTGCCGAAAAGGCATCTGCCGAGCTAAAGGCCGAACAGGCTGCTCGGCACCAATGCGAGGAGAAAATTTCCTCGATGACGCTTGAAATAAAGGAGGCCGTTAGCCGCTATGGATTTCTCGAGAGGGATAATAAAGCAAAAACGGCTGATCTTGATAAGGCCTTACAAGAGGCAAGAGAGGCCCGATCCGAATCTAGAGCGGCCCGGGAGGAGATTCGACAAGCTGAGGAGATCACGGCTGGTAAGCCCTTTTTTACTGCAAACTAAATTCAGTGATCCGAAATATGCCCCGCTTAATCAAGTGTGGAGTTCTCCAGATGCTTTATTGGATTTGCCGAAGAGTGCTTCCAATGCGACGCAGTTTTACCAAGCACAAGAAGGGTATGCGACGGAGAAGCTTTTCTGGTCGCAATTTGGTGCGTCAAAGCGCCCAATGTTGCTAAAAAACAGATGACCCAATGGGCAGAACAATACCGAATATCCAGCGCTGCCATGAAAGACGCCGTAGTCCGACTGTGGCCGGCCGAGCCAATTCCGGATAGCTATTTTAGTTTGGTGCGGCGACTTGCTACCACAGTGCCGCGCATCGACGCCGTTAAGCGATCAACATGCATTGAAGGTGCACGGATGGCCCTTGCCCGTGTGAAAACATACTGGACAAGGATGAAGGCCATCGATGTTGCAGCAAAGAGTCCACCCAAGGGCAAGGACCATCACGCACTAGAGCATTATTTCGAAGATGTCTTAGCGGCCGCCCGGTTGATAGAGGGTCAGTGCTCGAAAGATATGATATTCGAGTGAGATGTATTTACATTTTGAAAGACAATATTATGAAATAATAAAGAGTATTTTAGAGTTGCTTAAAAGCTTTGAATCCTCCTGTGCGGCCGTTTTTTTTATATAATCTGAAAGATTTCCAGTCGTCGGCTTCAGCCCCCTCGTAGGAAATACGGGGGTGTTCGAAAAAGCAATTGATCACTTTTAACCCAACGTCTTGGTCCAAAAAGGGGGTGTCAATGCGGTGAACTAGGCAATCGGACTATAGGGTGTTAACACTTTCACTTAGCCATAGGAGTTTTATGGTGGATCTACGATATAGATCCTATTGAAGGAAATATGCCCTAGAGGCAATAATAAAGTTATTATTTATTTCCTTATTTCATGATAAATGTTTATTATTTATGCTAGAATTGTATTAACCGGAAACATAATACATGTGTGAATACATAGACAAACAGAGTGTCACTAGTATGCCTCTACTTGACTAGCTCGTTGAATCAAAGATGGTTAAGTTTCCTAGCCATAGACATGAGCTGTCATTTGATTAATGGGGTCACATCATTAGAGAATGATGTGATTGACTTGACCCATTCCGTTAGCATAGCACCCGATCGTTTAGTATTCTGCTATTGCTTTCTTCATGACTTATACATGTTCCTATGACTATGAGATTATGCAACTCCCGTTTACCGGGGGAACACTTTGTGTGCTACAAAACGTCACAATGTAACTGGGTGATTATAAAGGTGCTCTACAGGTGTATCCAAAGGTACTTGTTGGGTTGGCGTATTTCGAGATTAGGATTTGTCACTCCGAATGTCGGAGAGGTATCTCTGGGCCCTCTCGGTAATGCACATCACTTAAGCCTTGCAAGCATTGCAACTAATGAGTTAGTTGCGGGATGATGTATTACAGAACGAGTAAAGAGACTTGCCGGTAACGAGATTAAACTAGGTATTGAGCTACTGACGATCGAATCTCGGGCAAGTAACATACCGATGACAAAGGGAACAACGTATGTTGTTATGCCGTTTGACCGATAAAGATCTTCATAGAATATGTTGGAACCAACATGAGCATCCAGGTTCCGCTGTTGGTTATTGACCGGAGATGTGTCTCGGTCATGTCTACATAATTCTCGAACCCGTAGGGTCCGCACGCTTAACGTTTCAATGACAGTTATATTATGAGTTTATATGTTTTGATGTACTGAAGGTTGTTCGAAGTCCCGGATGTGATCACAGACATGACAAGGAGTCTCGAAATGGTTGAGACATGAAGATTGATATATTGGAAGCCTATGTTTGGATATCGGAAGTGTTTCGGGTGAAATCGGGATTTTACCGGAGAACCGGGAGGTTACCGGAACCCCCAGGGACTTAATGGGCCTTAGTGGGCCTAGGTGGAAGAGAGGAGATGCAGCTAGGGCTGGGCCACGCGCCCCTCCCCCCAGTCCGAATAGGACAAGGAGAGGGGGGCGGCGCCCCCCTTCCTTCTTCTCCTCCACTCTTTCCCCCTCCCAAGTCCTAATCCAACTAGGAAAGGGGGGAGTCCTACTCCCAGTGGGAGTAGGACTCCTCCTGGCGCGCCTCCTCCCTGGCCGGCCGCACCCCCACGCTCCTTTATATACGGGGGCAGGGGGGCACCCCATAGACACAACAATTGATCGTTTGATCTTTTAGCCGTGTGCGGTGCCCCCTCCACCATAGTCCACCTCGATATTACTGTAGCGGTGCTTAGGCGAAGCCCTGCGTCGGTAGAACATCAACATCATCACCATGCCGTCGTGCTGACGAAACTCTCCCTCAACACTCGGCTGGATCGGAGTTCGAGGGACGTCATCGGGCTGAACGTGTGCTGAACTCGGAGGTGCCGTACGTTCGGTACTTGATCGGTCGGATCGTGAAGACGTACGACTACATCAACCGCGTTGTGCTAAAGCTTCCGCTTTCGGTCTACGAGGGTACGTGGACAACACTCTCCGCTCTTGTTGCTATGCATCACCATGATCTTGCGTGTGCATAGGAATTTTTTTGAAATTACTACGTTCCCCAACAGTGGTATCAGAGCCAGGTTTTATGCGTAGATGTCATATGCACGAGTAGAACACAAGTGAGTTGTGGGGGATATAAGTCATACTGCTTACCAGCATGTCATACTTTGGTTCTGCGGTATTGTTGGATGAAGCGGCCCGGATGGACATTACGCGTACGCTTATGCGAGACTGGTTCTACCGACGTGCTCTGCACATAGGTGGCTGACGGGTGTCAGTTTCTCCAACTTTAGTTGAACCAAGTGTGGCTACGCCCGGTCCTTGCGAAGGTTAAAACAACACCAACTTGACAAACTATCGTTCTGGTTTTGATGCGTAGGTAAGAACGGCTCTTGCTAAGCCCGTAGCAGCCACGTAAAACTTGCAACAACAAAGTAGATGACGTCTAACTTGTTTTTGCAGGGCATGTTGTGATGTGATATGGTCAAGACATGATGCTAAATTTTATTGTATGAGATGATCATGTTTTGTAACCGAGTTATCGGCAACTGGCAGGAGCCATATGGTTGTCGCTTTATTGTATGCAATGCAATCGCCCTGTAATGCTTTACTTTATCACTAAGCGGTAGCGATAGTCATGGAAGCGTAAGATTGGCGAGACGACAACGATGCTACGATGGAGATCAAGGTGTCGCGCCACTGGCGATGGTGATTATGATGATGCTTCGGAGATGGAGATCACAAGCACAAGATGATGATGGCCATATCATATCACCTATTGATTGCATGTGATGTTTATCTTTTATTCATCTTATCTTGCTTTGATTGACGGTAGCATTATAAGATGATCTCTCACTAAATTTCAAGATAAAAAGTGTTCTCCCTGAGTATGCACCGTTGCCAAAGTTCGTCGTGCCCAGACACCACGTGATGATTGGGTGCGATAAGCTCTACGTCCATCTACAATGGGTGCAAACCAGTTTTGCACACGCAGAATACTCAGGTTAAACTTGACGAGCCTAGCATATGCAGATATGGCCTCGGAACACTGAGACCGAAAGGTCGAGCGTGAATCATATAGTAGATATGATCAACATAGTGATGTTCACCATTGAAAACTACTCCATTTCACGTGATGATCGGTTATGGTTTAGTTGATTTGGATCACGTGATCACTTAGAAGATTAGAGGGATGTCTTTCTAAGTGGGAGTTCTTAAGTAATATGATTAATTGAACTTAAATTTATCATGAACTTAGTCCTGGTAGTATTAGCATATCTATGCTTTAGATCAAAAGCTCGCGTTTAGCTCCCCTGTTTTATTTTTGATATGTTCCTAGAGAAAACTAAGTTGAAAGATGTTAGTAGCAAGGATGCGGATTGGATCCGTGATCTGAGGTTTATCCTCATTGCTGCATAGAAGAATTATGTCCTTGATGCACCGCTAGGTGACAAACCTATTGCAGGAGCAGATGCAGATGTTATGAACGTTTGGCTAGCTCAATATGATGACTACTTGATAGTTTAGTGCACCATGCTTAAACGTCTTAGAATCGGGACTTCAAAGACGTTTTGAACGTCATGGACCATATGAGATGTTCCGGGAGTTGAAGTTAATATTTCAAGTAAATACCCAAGTTGAGAGATATGAAGTCTCCAACAAGTTCTATAGCTAAAAGATGGAGGAGAATAGCTCAAGCAGTGAGCATGTGCTCAGATTGTCTGGGTACTACAATCGCTTGAATCAAGTGGGATTTAATCTTCCAGATAAAATAGTGGCTGACAGAATTCTCTAGTCACCATCACCAAGTTAGTAGAACTTCGTGATGAACTATAATATGCAAGGGATAACGGAAATGATTCCCAAGCTCTTCGTGATGCTGAAATTGACGAAGGTAGAAATCAAGAAAAGCATCAAGTGTTGATGGTAAAAAACCACTAAGTTTCAAGTAAAGGACAAAGGGGAGAAAGGGGAACTTCAAGAAGAACGGCAAACAAGTTGTTGCTCAAGTGAAAAAACCCAAGTTTGGACCTAAGCCTGAAACTGAGTGCTTCTACTGCAAAGAGATTGGTCATTGGAAGTGGAATTACCCCAAGTAATTGGCGGATAAGAAGGATGGCAAAGTGAACATAGGTATATTTGATATACATGTTATTGATGTGGACTTTACTAATGTTTATAGCAACCCCTCAGTATTTGATACTAGTTCAGTTGCTAAGAATAGTAACTCGAAACGGGAGTTGCAGAATGAACAGAGACTAGTTAAGGGTGAAGTGACGATGTGTATTGGAAATGGTTCCAAGATTGATACGATCATCGTCGCACACTCCCTATACTTTCAGGATTAGTGTTAAACCTAAAATAAATGTTATTTAGTGTTTGTGTTGAGCATAAATATGATTGGATCATGTTTATTGCAATACAATTATTCATGTAAGTTAGAGAACAATTGTTGTTCTGTTTACATGAATAAAACCTTCTATGGTCATACACCCAATGAAAATGGTTTGTTGGATCTCGATCGTGGTGATACACATTTTCATAATATTGAAGCCAAAAGATGCAAAGTTAATAATGATAGTGCAACTTATTTGTGGCACTGCCGTTTAGGTCATATTGGTGTAAAGCGCATGAAGAAAATCCATGCTGGTGGGCTTTTGGAATCACTTGATTATGAATCAGTTGATGCTTGCAAATCATGCCTCATGGGCAAGATGACTAAGACTCCGTTCTCCGGAACAATGGAGCGAGCAATAGATTTGTTGGAAATCATACATATTGATGTATGTGGTCCGATGAATATTGAGGCTCACGGCAGGTATCATTATTTTCTAATCTTCACAGATGATTTGAGCAGATATGAGTATATCTACTTGATGAAACACAAGTCTGAAACATTTGAAAAGTTTAAAGAATTTCAGAGTGAAGTGGAGAATCATTGTAACAAAAATAAAAGTTTCTACGATATGATCACAGAAGTAAAATATTTGAGTTACGAGTTTGGCCTTCAGTTAAAACAATGTGAAATAGTTTCACTACTCACGCCACCTGGAACACCACAGTGTAATGGTGTGTCCGAACGTCGTAATCGTACTTTATTAGATATGTTGCAATCTATGATGTCTCTTACCGATTTACCACTATCGTTTTGGGGTTATGCATTAGAGACAGCTACATTCACATTAAATAGGGCACCATCGAAATCCGTTGAGACGACGCCTTATGAACTGTGGTTTGGCAAGAAACCAAAGTTGTCGTTTCTGAAAGTTTGGGGCTGCGATGCTTATGTGAAAAAGCTTCAACCTGATAAGCTCGAACCCAAATCGAAGAAATGTGTCTTCATAGGATACCCAAAGGAGACTGTTGGGTACACCTTCTATCACAGATCCGAAGGCAATACATTCGTTGCTAAGAATGGATCCTTTCTAGAGAAGGAGTTTGTCTCGAAAGAAGTGAGTGGGAGGAAAGTAGAACTTGATGAGGTAACTATACCTGCTCCTCTATTGGAAAATAGTTCATCACAGAAACCGGTTTCTATGATGCCTACACCAATTAGTGAGTAAGTTAATGATGATTATCATGGAACTTCAGATCAAGTTACTACCGAACCTCGTAGATCAACCAGAGTAAGATCCGCACCAGAGTGGTACAGTAATCCTGTTCTGGAAGTCATGCTACTAGATCATGATGAACCTATGAACTATGAAGAAGCGAAGGTGAGCCCAGATTCCGCAAAATGGCTTGAGGCCATGAAATCTAAGATGGGATCCATGTATGAGAACAAAGTGTGGACTTTGGTTGACTTGCTCGATGATCGGCAAGCAATTCAGAATAAATGGATCTTCAAGAAGAAGACTGACGCTGACGGTAATGTTACTGTCTACAAAGCTCGACTTGTTGTGAAAGGTTTTCGATAAGTTCAAGGGATTGACTACGATGAGACTTTCTCACCCGTAGCGATGCTTAAGTCTGTCCGAATCATGTTAGCAATTGCCGCATTTTATGATTATGAAATTTGGCAAATGGATGTCAAAACTACATTCCTGAATGGATTTCTGGAAGAAGAGTTGTATATGATGCGACCGGAAGGTTTTGTCGATCCAAAGGGAGCTAACAAAGTGTGCAAGCTCCAGCGATCCATTTATGGACTGGTGTAAGCCTCTCAGAGTTGGAATAAACGCTTTGATAGTGTGATCAAAGAATTTGGTTTTGTACAGACTTTTGGAGAAGCCTGTATTTACAAAAAGGTCAGTGGGAGCTCTGTAGCATTTCTGATATTATATGTGGATGACATATTACTGATTGGAAATGATATAGAATTTCTGGATAGCATAAAGGGATACTTGAATAAGAGTTTTCAATGAAAGAACTCGGTGAAGCTACTTACATATTGAGCATCAAGATCTATAGAGATAGATCAAGACGCTTGATAAGTTTTTCAATGAGTACATACCTTGACAAGATTTTGAAGTAGATCAAAATGGAACAGTCAAATAAGGAGTTCTTGCCTATGTTACAAGGTGTGAAGTTGAGTAAGACTCAAAAACCAACCACAACAGAAGATAGAGAGAGAATGAAAGTCATTCCCTATGCCTCAGCCATAGGTTCTATAAAGTATGCCATGCTATGTACCAGACCTATTGTATACCCTGCCCTGAGTTTGGCAAGGGAGTACAATAGTGATCTAGGAGTAGATCATTGGACATTGGTCAAAATTATCCTTAGTGGAATAAGGATATGTTTCTCAATTATGGAGGTGACAAAAGGTTCATCGTAAAGGGTTACGTTGATGCAAGTTTTGACACTGATCCAAATGACTCAAAGTCTCAATCTGGATACATATTGAAAGTGGGAGCAATTATCTAGAGTAGCTCCGTGCAGAGCATTGTTGACATGGAAATTTGCAAAATACATATGGATCTGAATGTGGCAGACCCGTTGACTAAACTTCCCTCACAAGCAAAACATGATCACACCTTAGTACTCTTTGGGTATTAATCACATAGTGATGTGAACTAGATTATTGACTCTAGAAAACCCTTTGGGTGTTGGTCACACGACGATGTGAACTATGGGTGTTAATCACATGGTGATGTGAACTATTGATGTTAAATCACATGGCGATGTGAACTAGATTATTGACTCTAGTGCAAGTGGGAGACTGAAGGAAATATGCTCTAGAGGCAATAATAAAGTTATTATTTATTTCCTTATTTCATGATAAATGTTTATTATTTATGCTATAATTGTATTAACCGAAAACACAATACATGTGTGAATACATAGGCAAACAGAGTGTCACTAGTATGCCTCTACTTGACTAGCTCCTTGAATCAAAGATGGTTAAGTTTCCTAGCCATAGACATGAGTTATCATTTGATTAACGGGGTCACATCATTATAGAATGATGTGATTGACTTGACCCATTCCGTTAGCATAGCACCCGATCGTTTAGTATTCTGCTATTGCTTTCTTCATGACTTATACATGTTCCTATGACTATGAGATTATGCAACTCCCATTTACCGGAGGAACACTTTGTGTGCTACCAAACGTCACAACGTAACTGGGTGATTATAAAGGTGTTCTACAGGTGTATCCAAAGGTACTTGTTGGGTTGGCGTATTTAGATATTAGGATTTGTCACTCCGAATGTCGGAGTGGTATCTCTGGGCCCTCTTAGTAATGCACATCACTTAAGCCTTGCAAGCATTGCAACTAATGAGTTAGTTGCGGAATGATGTATTACGGAACGAGTAAAGAGACTTGCCGGTAACGAGATTAAACTAGGTATTGAGATACTAACGATTGAATCTCGGGCAAGTAACATACCGATGACAAAGGGAACAACGTATGTTGTTATGCAGTTTGACCGATAAAGATCTTCATAGAATATGTGGGAACCAACATGAGCATCCAGGTTCCGCTGTTGGTTATTGACCGTAGACGTGTCTCGGTCATGTCTACATAGTTCTCGAACCCGTAGGGTCGGCACGCTTAACGTTTCGATGACAGTTATATTATGAGTTTATATGTTTTGATCTACCGAAGGTTGTTCTGAGTCCCGGATGTGATCACAGACATGACGAGGAGTCTCGAAATGGTTGATACATGAAGATTGATATATTTGAAGCCAATGTTTGGATATCGGAAGTGTTCCGGGTGAAATCGGGATTTTACCGGAGAACCGGGAGGTTACCGGAACCCCCCGGGGACTTAATGGGCCTTAGTGGGCCTAGGTGGAAGAGAGGAGACGCGGCTAGGGCTAGGGCGCGCGCCCCTCCCCCCAGTCCGAATAGGACAAGGAGAGGGGGGCGGCGGCCCCCTTGCTTCTTCTCCTCCACTCTTTACCCCTCCCAAGTCCTAATCCAACTAGGAAAGGGGGGGGAGTCCTACTCCCGGTGGGAGTAGGACTCCTCCTGACGCGCCTCCTCCCTGGCCGGCCGTGAAAGAAATATGCCCTAGAGTCAACAATAAAGTCATTATTTATTTCCTTATATCATGATAAATGTTTATTATTCATGCTAGAATTGTATTAACCGGAAACATGATACATGTGTGAATACATAGACAAACAGAGTGTCACTAGTATGCCTCTACTTGACTAGCTCGTTGAACAAAGATGGTTATGTTTCCTAGCCATAGACAAAGAGTTGTCATTTGATTAACGGGATCACATCATTAGGAGAATGATGTGATTGACTTGACCCATTCCGTTAGCTTAGCACTTGATCGTTTAGTTTGTTGCTATTGCTTTCTTCATGACTTATACATGTTCCTATGACTATGAGATTATGGAACTCCCATTTACCGGAGGAACACTTTGTGTGCTACCAAACGTCACAAGTAACTGGGTGATTATAAAGGTGCTCTACAGGTGTCTCCGAAGGTACTTGTTGGGTTGGCGTATTTCGAGATTAGGATTTGTCACTCTGATTGTTGGAGAGGTATCTCTGGGCCCACTCGGTAATACACATCACTTAAGCCTTGCAAGCGTTGCAACTAATGAGTTAGTTGTGGGATGATTGAAAGCACAAGTGCTCCCTATGTGGTTTTGATAATTGATGACAACATATCTCTTGTTGGACTAACATTTCGATCTAGCATGTTTCAGATAAGTTCAACAATGGAGTGGCATGGACTAAAGGTTGTGGGAACTCCTTCAAGATGCTAAGGACAAAGGATTGGCTAAAGCTTCAAGCTCAAGACTCTTCATTTTATATTTTAGTGATCCAAGATCACATTGAGTCTTTAGGAAAAGCCAATACTATCAAGGAGGGATGAGGTGTTGCTTAATGAGCCTCTTGCTTCATGTGCTTAATGATATGCTCCAAAACCCTCAACTACTTTCCCATATCCACATATGACCTAAACCCTAAGCCAAACTCGGTCCTACCGATTCTTCCTATCCAGCGCCACCGAGTTTCACTTGTCATAAGCCACTGCCAAACCCTAATCAGTTCGGTCTCACCGATGGGATCTCGGTCTCACCGAGATGGGCTTGCAAACTCTCTGTTACCCATTGCAATATTCTCGGTCCCACCGAGATATGCAATCGGTCCCACCGAGTTTGCTTGACCAAATCTCAGTTTCACTTATTACCCAAATCGGTCCCACCGAGTTTGAGTAATCGGTCAAACCGAGTTTTTGATTTACCCTAACCCTAGCACATCGGTCCCACCGAGTTGATCCAGTCGGTCCCATCGAAATCACTAATGGTCACTAGGTTTACATTTTCGGTCCGACCGAGTTTATTGATTCGGTCCCATCGAGATTGGAAAACTGTGTAACGGTTGGATTTTGTGTGGAGGCTATATATACCCCTCCACCTCCTCCTCATTCGATGAGAGAGCCATCAGAACACACACACCATTCCAACTCATATGTTCTGAGAGAGAACCACCTACTCATGTGTTGAGACCAAGATATTCCATTCCTACCATATGAATCTTGATCTCTAGCCTTCCCAAGTTGCTTTCCACTCAAATCTTCTTTCCACCAAATCCAAATCCTATGAGAGAGAGTTGAGTGTTGGGGAGACTATCATTTGAAGCACAAGAGCAAGGAGTTCATTACCTACACACCATTTGTTACTTCTTGGAGAGTGGTGTCTCCTAGATTGGCTAGGTGTCACTTGGGAGCCTCCGACAAGATTGTGGAGTTGAACCAAGGAGTTTGTAAGGGCAAGGAGATCGCCTACTTCGTGAAGATCTACTGCTAGTGAGGCAAGTCCTGTGTGGGCGATGGCCATGGTGGGATAGACAAGGTTGCTTCTTCGTGGACCCTTTGTGGGTGGTTGCTTCTTCGTGGACCCTTTGTGGGTGGAGCCCTGTGTGGACTCGCGCAACCGTTACCCTTTGTGGGTTGAAGTCTCCATCAACGTGGATGTAGGATAGCACCACCTATCCGAACCACGGGAAAAACATTCGTGTCTCCAATTGCGTTTGAATTCTCCAAACCCTTCTCGTTACATTCTTGCAAGTTGCATGCTTTACATTCCGCTGCTCATATACTCTTTGCATGCTTGCTTGATATGTATTGTGTGTGTTGAAATTGTGCCTAAACTCCACTTAAACCGAAAAGCTTAAAAATTGCAACTCTAGCATTAAGTGTCTAATCACCCCCCTCTAGACACATCTACTTCTAGATCCTACAAGTGGTATCAGAGCTTTGGTCTCCATTGCCTTGGTTTAATCACCATTGGAGGAAGATGGATGTGTCTACTCTAGGGAGTCTTAGACATAGAGTGCCTATTCTTGATGGAAAGTATTTTCATGAGTGAAAAAATGAGATGCTTGTAATCTTCAATCAATATCATTTGAACAAGTATATTGCTAACCCTTGTGCACTTCATATTGATCCTTTGCATCCTACCCTAGATGAAGATATTGACATGATTCGCAATCTTAGAACTATTGAGCTCATCATTAGAGGATTGCCCAAAAACTTGATTGCTAGTTTTCCTACTCAAAGTTGTGCCTATACTATATGGAAATTTCTTGAGGAACGATTTCCCGATCATTCCTTGAAAACTTTGGATGAAATTCTCCATAAATCTATTGCCTTGAGTAAGATGAACTCTAGTGATCCTAGTTTTGGTAAATGTCTTTTTGAACTTGCCAATCTTAAGCATGCTAAAGGAGATGTTGGAATCATTAATGATATCATATTCAAAGCTATAAGAATTCATAAAAGTGACCACTTTGATAATCATTTATCTAATGAATTACCCTCTCTAGGAAATGATGAGTCACAAGATCATGATGAACATGAATATTATGATGATGATGATAGTGACTTTGATCTTGATGATGCAATGAGACATTTTGGTCTTATGGCAAATCTTCGGGGATATGAATCAGGAGGAAAGGAATGGGTTCTTGATAGTGGATGTACTGATCATATGACCGGAGATGAAGAGATGTTTCGTGAGCTTGCTGAAAATGACGGCCCTCGAAAATATGTCACCTTTGGTGATAATTCAAAGGGTAAAGTGGTTGGCCTTGGTAAGGTGGCCATCTCACATGATAGTTCCATTCAAAATGTCATGCTCGTTGAATCTCTTGGCTACAACTTACTTTCAGTATCTAGACTTGCTGATTTCGGTTTGAATGTCCTATTTACTGAGGTAGATTGCCAAATATTTTGTCGATACAATCATAAAATGGTCTTTACGGGTATGCGTAGAGGTGATCTTTACATTGTCGATTTCTCTAAAAAGGCACAACCTAAAACTTGCTTTGTTGCTAAATCCTCAAAAGGTTGGTTGTGGCATAGACGACTAGGTCACGTTGGCATGAGAAACCTTGACAAGCTTATTAAAGGAAATCATATCCTTGGAGTCAACGATGTCATATTTGATAAGGATAGACTTTGCAGTGCTTGTCAAGCAGGTAAACAGGTTGGAGGAAGACATCCCGTGAAGAACATCATGACCACAAGGAGGCCACTCGAGCTACTTCACATGGATCTTTTTGGTCCCAACGCATACAAGAGTCTCTGTGGAAATTCTTTTGGTCTAGTTATAGTTGATGACTTTTCAAGATTTACGTGGGTGTTCTTTCTTAATGACAAATCGCAGGTCCAGAAGATCTTCAGAAACTTCGCTAGGAAGGCCCAAAATCAGTTTGATGTGAAGATCAAGAAGGTTCAGAGTGACAACGGAACGGAGTTCAAGAATGCAAATGTGGACACCTTTCTTGACGAAGAAGGGATTTCACACGAGTTCTCGGCTACGTACACACCTCAACAAAATGGAGTTGTTGAGAGGAAAAACCGAACGCTCATCGAAATGGCAAGAACGATGCTTGATGAATACAAGACGCCAAAGCACTTTTGGGCAGAAGCGGTTGAGACAGCTTGTCACGCAACAAATCGCTTATATCTTCACAAGCTACTCGGCAAGACGGCATACGAGCTTCTCACCGGTAACAAACCCCAAGTTGGATACTTTCGAGTATTCGGCTCAAAGTGCTACATTCTTGATAAGCACCATCGTTCAAAGTTTGCTCCTAAATCTCATGAAGGTTTTCTACTTGGTTATGGCTCAAACTCTCACACTTACCGTGTCTACAACAATTTCACCCGAAAGGTTGAAGAGACGGTAGATGTGAAGTTTGATGAATCTAATGGCTCGCAAGTAGAGCAACTGCCAGTTGATGTAGGAGACAAAGACCCTTCAGAAGCAATTCAAGACTTGTCCATTGGCAAAATTCGTCCAACGGAGGTGAAGGAGAGTACTTCATCCGTTCAAGTGGAAGCTTCTACTTCACGACAAGGTGAACCAAGAATCGACACGGAAGCATCCACAAGTGGGACACACCAAGATGAAGAAAACGAGGAAATACGTCAAGACGAACATCAACAACCTCCTTCTCCACCACGACAAGAGAACGACGATGTCAACAATAAAGAAGGCCAAGAAGAAGAACAAGATGAAGAAGATGTTCAACGAAGACCCAAGCAAAAGCTCTCACGAGTTCGAGCAAGAATTGCCAAAGATCATCTCGTCGAGCAAATCCTCAATGATATACAAACCAGGAGAATCACTCGCTCAAAAACTCGTTTAGCTAACTTTTGTGAAAACTATTCATTCATCTCTAGCATTGAACCTATGAAGGTTGAAGAAGCATTGGAAGATCCGGATTGGATAAACGCTATGCATGAAGAGCTACATAATTTTGAGAGAAACCAAGTTTGGACATTGGTCGAGAAGCCCGACAACAACCACAACATCATTGGTACCAAATGGGTGTTTCGCAACAAGCAAGATGAAGATGGACAAGTGGTTCGCAACAAAGCACATCTCGTCGCCCAAGGGTACACACAAGTCGAAGGTATGGACTATGGTGAGACATATGCTCCCGTTGCTAGACTTGAGTCCATTCGCATCTTACTTGCCTATGCTAATCACCATAATATCACCTTGTACCAAATGGACATTAAAAGTGCTTTTCTAAATGGTGAAATAGAGGAGGAAGTTTATGTCAAACAACCTCCCGGCTTTATCAATCCTAAGAAACCAAATCATGTTTACAAACTTCACAAAGCTCTTTATGGTCTTAAACAAGCTCCTAGAGCATGGTATAAATGCTTGACCAAGTTCCTTACTACAAGTGGTTTTGAAATTGGTAAAATTGATTCTACTCTTTTTACTAAAAGGGTTAATGGAGAACTATTCGTATGCCAAATTTATGTTGATGATATCATATTTGGTTCAACTAACCCTCTCTTTAGTGAAAAGTTTGGAAAGCTAATGTCAGAGAAGTTTGAGATGTCTATGATGAGTGAACTCAAATTCTTTCTCGGGTTGCAAATCAAGCAAACTAAGGAAGGTACATTTGTCTCTCAAACAAAGTACACCAAGGACTTATTCAAGAAGTTCAATATGCAAGAATGCAAAGGTATGTCTACACCCATGCCTACTAGTGGACATAATGATTTGACCAAAGATGGTGAACCTGTTGATCAAAAAGTTTATCGCTCTATGATTGGCTCACTGTTATACCTATGTGCTTCACGTCCCGATATTATGCTAAGTGTGTGCATGTGTGCACGATATCAAGCTGCTCCTAAAGATTGTCATCTTAAGGCTGTGAAAAGGATAGTGAGATATTTAATCCATACACCAAATTTTGGCATTTGGTATCCTAAGAGGTCTTCTTTTGATCTTGTTGGCTATTCTGACTCGGATTATGCCGGAGACAAGGTTGATAGAAAGTCCACTTCGGGTACTTGTCAATTTCTTGGTAGATCTCTTGTGTCTTGGTCTTCCAAGAAACAAAACTCAGTATCCTTATCCACCGCCGAAGCGGAATACATTGCCGCTGGTTCATGTTGTGCTCAATTACTTTGGATGACCCAAACTCTTAAAGATTATGGGATTTATGTGAAACATGTTCCACTGCTTTGTGACAATAAAAGTGCTATCAAAATTGGTCATAATCCCGTACAACATTCTCGAACTAAGCATATTGAAGTTCGTCATCATTTCATTCGAGATCATGTTGCTAAGGGTGACATCAATCTTAAGCATGTTCGCACCGATAAGCAATTAGCGGATATATTCACTAAACCGCTTGATGAGAAAGTGGTTTGCAGGTTGAGAGGAGAATTGAACATCATTGATGCTTCGAACTTGGAGTAGAAACCCCATTGGATACATGCAAGACATGAGCTTATGACTAATCCATGATATATCTCTTATGATAACTATCTTATGTCTTGGATATATTTGCACCTTGCATGTTGTCTAACCCATGTAGGTACTTGGTTGAATCCAATTCCATGAGATTGCGACTCATTCATATCCTGAGCAATCTCTACATCACCAAGACCCTACACAATAGTGGTTGAAGACAAGGAAGCACAAACCATTCAAACATATCCTTTGACAAATTCTATATTAAGCTTCATGATTGTCATTTTTGGATACACAAGTGCTTTTCCTTGCAAGAACTAACCCATGTAGGTAGATGAACTCAAACTCCAAATGGTGCTCCCAACTCTCGATGAGCTACATCAACCTTGAGCACCCACACAAGTTCAACTACATGAGCAAGAACCACATCAACACCCGAGGTATGTTATTCCATCTTAGAGAAGCTTTACTCCAAGACATGAGTCAAAGCAACTCAATAAGATGTGAATACATCAAGATGCTTAAACGAAAAATGGTAACCCCATTTTGAGCTTAAACGATGAGTATGACCTATGATCAAGTGTTCTCACTTGACTCCTAAGTCAATATACTCTAACATAGGTGACTATGTCACCGCCCAATTCTAGATGAAGTTCTCTTGTGTTCTTTTCTGTGTTTTTGCATTTGTCCCTTGCATATTTGTCTCTTTCTTTTTCAATCAAAAAAAACTTCATCTAGAAACTTTCACTCTTTTCTCTTTGTTTTTGTTCTGCATATTTCTGCATCAAATTCCTTGCAAATCTTTCAGCTAATTCATTGCAAATCTTTGTGAGATCTTACTTGACTAGTGAGCTGCGGTGACAAGTGTTTCTCTCTGTGATGAACTCGGTTTCACCGAATAGCTATTCTCGGTCCAACCGAATCCCTTCGGTACTACCGAAACATGCCACTCGGTGCCATCGATTTTGCAACAGGAAAAACAGTTTGCCACATATTCTATATTTCTTCTGACCCAGCTCCACCCAATGAATCTTATCCTCTACAAGCATCACAGTTTTATTCACTGCTTTGTACTGAATCTCAAGGACCAAACCTATTCAACGGATTCCAGGAAAAACCTTCTTGGAAATTGATGTCAAAGGGGGAGAGAGAGATCACATCAAAGCTTATCATCAGAGAGAGAGAGAGAGATCACATCAAAAGCTTATCACCTACAAAGGAGAAAGTACTAAGGGGGAGAGAATACTCAAGGATCCCAGATGCTTGATGTTCAAGAGGAGAGATGCCACATGTCTTTTTGGGGGAAAGACATGTTCATATGAACTCATTTGAATTTAGTTCTATTCATATCTTTCAGCTCTGATTTTATGTTTCCTATCTTCTCCCAATATCCCATGTCAGATTCAGGGGGAGCAAGACACCTAAGGGAAAGAAATCAGTCAAATTCATTGCATATCTTTATTCTTGGGGACATGTTGAATTCTATGTGGTACCTTGTACTCACTCTCTACATGTCATCCCAGTCTTGGTATTCTTGTGGCTTCTTTTGTTTGCTCTGGCTAGTGGATGTACCTGTGTTATCTAACCTTGTTTGTGCAGGTTCATTCCATCCTAAACCAACTCAAGACCACAAGGTAAGTATATGATCCAAAATCATGAGTATGAGGAGTTCTTGCTTATGTACATACTGTTTGCAAGAAGGACTCATGAGCATGAATATATTTTCCTTGATAATCTTTTGCTCTGATGCATATGGCCAAGATGCATGTAACACTTTGCCTACTTTGTCATGGTTATGCTCTCACATGCCTCTCTATTTCACATTTACATGAGTGCATACATGTAGGGGGAGCCTATGCTTGTTACATGTCCTTCCAAAGCTTTACTTGCTGTTCTTTATATCTTTATCCAAAGCTTTGATGTATGTTGCCATCAATTACCAAAAAGGGGGAGATTGAAAGCACAAGTGCTCCCTAGGTGGTTTTGATAATTGATGACAACATATCTCTTGTTGGACTAACATTTTGATCTAGCATGTTTCAGATAAGTTCAACAATGGAGTGGCATGGACTAAAGGTTGTGGGAACTCCTTCAAGATGCTAAGGACAAAGGATTGGCTAAAGCTTCAAGCTCAAGACTCTTCATTTTATATTTTAGTGATCCAAGATCACATTGAGTCTTTAGGAAAAGCCAATACTATCAAGGAGGGATGAGGTGTTGCTTAATGAGCCTCTTGCTTCATGTGCTTAATGATACGCTCCAAAACCCTCAACTACTTTCCCATATCCACATATGACCTAAACCCTAAGCCAAACTCGGTCCTACCGATTCTTCCTATCCGGCGCCACCGAGTTTCACTTGTCATAAGCCACTGCCAAACCCTAATCAGTTCGGTCTCACCGATCGGATCTCGGTCTCACCGAGATGGGCTTGCAAACTCTCTGTTACCCATTGCAATATTCTCGGTCCCACCGAGATATGCAATCGGTCCCACCGAGTTTGCTTGACCAAATCTCAGTTTCACTTATTACCCAAATCGGTCCCACCGAGTTTGAGTAATCGGTCAAACCGAGTTTTTGATTTACCCTAACCCTAGCACATCGGTCCCACCGAGTTGATCCAGTCGGTCCCACCGAAATCACTAACGGTCACTAGGTTTACATTTTCGGTCTGACCGAGTTTATTGATTCGGTCCCACCGAGATTGGAAAACTGTGTAACGGTTGGATTTTGTGTGGAGGCTATATATACCCCTCCACCTCCTCCTCATTCGATGAGAGAGCCATCAGAACACACACACCATTCCAACTCATATGTTCTGAGAGAGAACCACCTACTCATGTGTTGAGACCAAGATATTCCATTCCTACCATATGAATCTTGATCTCTAGCCTTCCCAAGTTGCTTTCCACTCAAATCTTCTTTCCACCAAATCCAAATCCTATGAGAGAGAGTTGAGTGTTGGGGAGACTATCATTTGAAGCACAAGAGCAAGGAGTTCATTACCTACACACCATTTGTTACTTCTTGGAGAGTGGTGTCTCCTAGATTGGTTAGGTGTCACTTGGGAGCCTCCGACAAGATTGTGGAGTTGAACCAAGGAGTTTGTAAGGGCAAGGAGATCGCCTACTTCGTGAAGATCTACCGCTAGTGAGGCCAGTCCTGTGTGGGCGATGGCCATGGTGGGATAGACAAGGTTGCTTCTTCGTGGACCCTTTGTGGGTGGTTGCTTCTTCGTGGACCCTTTGTGGGTGGAGCCCTGTGTGGACTCGCGCAACCGTTACCCTTGGGTGGAGCCCTGTGTGGACTCGCGCAACCGTTACCCTTTGTGGGTTGAAGTCTCCATCAACGTGGATGTAGGATAGCACCACCTATCCGAACCACGGGAAAAACATTCGTGTCTCCAATTGCGTTTGAATTCTCCAAACCCTTCTCGTTACATTCTTGCAAGTTGCATGCTTTACATTCCGCTGCTCATATACTCTTTGCATGCTTGCTTGATATGTATTGTGTGTGTTGAAATTGTGCCTAAACTCCACTTAAACCGAAAAGCTTAAAAATTGCAACTCTAGCATTAAGTGTCTAATCACCCCCCTCTAGACACATCTACTTCTAGATCCTACAATGATGTATTACGGAACAAGTAAAGAGACTTGCCAGTAATGAGATTGAACTAGGTATTGAGATACCGACGATCGAATTTCGGGCAAGTAACATACCTGAGGGAGTCCTGTATTAGGGGGTCTCCGAACAGCCGGACTATCTCCATTGGCCGGACTGTTAGACTATGAAGATACAAGATTGAAGACTTCATCTCGTGTCCGGATGGGACTCTACTTGGCGTGGAAGGCAAGCTAGGCAATACGTATATGGATATCTCCTCCTTTGTAACCGACCTTGTGTAACCCTAACCCTCTCCGGTGTCTATATAAACCGAAGGGTTTTAGTCCGTAGGACAACAATCACAACATACAATCATACCGTAGGCTAGCTTCTAGGGTTTAGCCTCTCTGATCTCGTGGTAGATCTACTCTTGTAACACCCATATCATCAATATTAATCAAGGAGGACGTAGGGTTTTACCTCCATCAAGAGGGCCCGAACCTGGGTAAAACTTCGTGTCCCTTTCCTCCTGTTACCATCCGACCTTGACGCACAGTTCGGGACCCCCTACCCGAGATCCGCCGGGTTTGACACCGACATTGGTGCTTTCATTGAGAGTTCCTCTGTGTCGTCGCCGTTAGGCTTGATGGCTCCTACTATCATCGATAGCGATGCGGTCCAGGGTGAGACTTTTCTCCCCGGACAGATCTTCGTATTCGGCGGCTTTGCACTGCGGGCTAATTCGCTTGGCCATCTGTAGCAGATTGAAAGCTACGCCCCTGGCCATCAGGTCAGATTTAGAAATTTGAATTACACGGCCAACATCCGTGGGGACTTGATCTTCGACGGATTCGAGCCACTACCGGGCGCGCCCCACTGTCGCGATGGGTATGACCTAGCTCTACCGCCGAACAGTACCCCAGAAGCCGCGCCCGCATCAGCTCCGACCCTTAGTTCGGAGCCAACTGTGCCAATCAAGGACGGGTGGTTAGACACCACCTCAGGGGTTGCAGTCTCAACGGCGATCGAGCCGAACACCAACGCAAATCTCCGTGCAGCCCGTGACTCCAAGGTGCCGGACTCTCTTCCGGAAACCGAACCATCCGCGCCCCTGCTAATCGAATCCGATTGGGCGCCGATCATGGAATTCACCGTGGCGGATATCTTTCAGCACTCGCCCTTCGGCGACATTCTGAATTCACTAAGGTCTCTCTCTTTGTCAGGAGAGCCCTGGCCGGATTATGGCCAACGGGATTGGGATGCAGACGATGAAATTCGACGCCCACCCACCACCCACTTAATAGCCATTGTCGATGACTCAACCGACATGCTCAACTTTGACTCTACAGACATCGACGATATGGACGATGATGCGGGAGGCGGAGAGGAACCACTGCCCATAGGGCGCTGGACGTCCAATTCATCATATGACGTATACATAGTGGACACACCAAAGGAAGACGACGAGGAACGGAAGGACGCACCGAAGGCTTATTCCCTCGAGAAGCAGTCAAAGCGGCGGCACAAGTGCTGCCCCAAATCACGCCTCGCCAGAAATAACGATAACACAGACCCAACATTGGAGCAGGGCGAACCACTGCCGGACCACGGCAATACAGAGAATCAAACCGAACAAACCAATTCTGTCAAAGATAATAGTCCGGACTACACAACGCCGGACAGGCACCAGGAGCAGCAGAATGCCCATCAAAGGCTTGTTGCCACCACGAGGAGTTTGAAAAAGCAGCAGCAAAGGCTCAAGGCTGCGCAAGACACACTCCAAATCAGATGGAGTAAAGTACTCAACACAGTAGCGAAGTACGGCGACAATCGCCCCACCAAGAGCTACCCAAAGCGGAAGTTGCTACCTGAATTCGATGAGGAGGCCTCAGACCCCTCACAACCAAAAATCAAAACAGCCACCTGGCCGAATAGACGACCTCATGGCCAACATAGAGCGGCAAACGATGCCACCTACAAGACAATACGCGATTCACGTGAGGGCTTGCACCAAAAGGACAGCGCAACCAGATCCATCTATGGACCACGCAAGCGCTCCCCAGCATACGATATAACACAACAAACATCCGAACAACGCGGTACACCCAGATACAGGGGTGCCGCACACCCCCTATGTTTCACCAACGAGGTGCTGGATCATGAATTTCCAGAGGGATTCAAACCTGTAAACATAGAGGCATACGACGGAACAACAGACCCTGGGGTCTCGATCGAGGACTATATCCTCCACATCCATATGGCTCGAGGAGATGATCTCCACGCCATCAAGTACTTACCACTCAAACTCAAAGGGCTAGCTCGTCATTGGCTTAAAGGCCTCCCCAAAAACTCCATTGGAAGCTGGGCAGAGCTCGAAGATGCTTTTCAGGCAAACTTTCAAGGGACTTATGTCCGACCTTCGGATGCGGATGATTTGAGTCATATAACTCAACAGCCCGGAGAGTCAGCCCGAAAGCTTGGGAACAGGTTTCTTACTAAAAAGAACCAAATTGTCGACTGCCCGGACGCCGAAGCCTTGGAAGCTTTTAAGCACAGCGTCCGTGACGAATGGCTTGCCCGATACCTCGGCCAAGAAAAACCGAGAACAATGACAGCATTAACAAGCCTCATGACCCGCTTTTGCGTGGGTGAAGACAGCTGGCTAGCCCGATGCAGCTCCAGCGACCCCAGTACATCTGAAGTTAGAGATTGAAATGGGAAATCACGGCGCAACAACAATAACAAACGCCGGAATAAAAGAGACAACACGAAGAGCACGACAGTAAACGCCAAATTCAAAAGCTCTCGGTCAGGTTAGCAAAAGCCGCCCCCTAAAGGCGCCAGAGACGAACTGTCCAGCCTAAACAAAATTCGGGACCAAATATGTCAGGTCCATAGCACCCCTAGCAAACCAGCCAATCATACCCACAGAGAATGTTGGGTCTTCAAGCAGTTCGGCAAGCTCAACGCCGTACACAAGGGGGAGGATACACCAAGCGAAGATGAGGATGAGCCTCTCAAGGAAGACACTGGGGAACAAAAGAAATTTCCACCAGAAGTCAAAACAGTAAACGTGTTACACGTGATCAATGGCAGAAACAAAATGGCACTCCCAAAAAAATACGCCCGAAGGCCTATCACCGCAGAGTCCTGCCACTAGTCGTCTCAACCGATCACTTTTGACCATCGTGATTACTCAGCAAGTGTCCAGCGTGCAGGATGGGCTGCCCTGGTATTAGAATCAATAATTGACGGATACCACTTCACATGAGTCCTGATGGACGGTGGCAGCAGTCTAAACCTGATATACCAGGATACAATCTGCGAAATGGGATAGACCCAACAAAAATTTGCCATGGCAATATTACCTTTAAAGGAGTAACGCCAGGCCCAGGGGCTCATTGCACGGGCTCCCTGCTACTAAAAGTTATATTCGGCTTCCCCGATAACTTTCGTAGCGAACATTTAACCTTCCACATCGCTCCGTTTCAAAGTGGCTATCAAGCACTACTCGGACGCAAAGCTTTCGCTCGCTTTAACGCAATACCACACTATGCTTCCCTCACACTCAAGATGCCCGGTCCACGTGGCATCATTACAGTGAACGTAAGTATTAAGCAATCTCTGCGCGCCGAAGGGCGTGCGGCTGCCTTGGCAACCGCACACTAAAAATGACCTCACCAACTAAAGCATTTAGCAGGTCGTCATGACCTCGGACACGGTTAGACGAGTCCGGCGCAGCCATATGCAATTTTTACCGGATCAATGATCACACCCCTATTACAAATACAAGGGGCTCAACGTGCGCAGACAAGCGACAATTCTTACTTACCTTGAATTATACATGATTTCTTTAAAAAACTATCTTTTTGCACGACCGCTTTTTTCACCAAAGCTCCTCTCTTTTACAGATAATCATCGTGCTACACCCGTCCAGGATACGGCACAACGGAGACACAGGCGCAGACGTGCAGCAGGGACCCGCTCCAAGGATTCTTTTTAGAATAAGACCCTGTGTAAACCTTTTTTACTGTCTCTTGTTGATACATATCCACCGAATTCTCAGCACAGTCGAGAAGGATGCTGGCGTCTTGGCATGTGGCCACGCCAGAATAATGCACGTACCTGGACACAAGGGGCTTCTTACGAAGGGAACTATCTAGGCCCGGGTTATACCATAAAGACCGAATACCTTAGGGAGTGTTCGGCGTCGCGAGTTTGGCCTTATATGCATCAGCTCCGAATCATTGTCTTTGGTCAACTGTTGGGTTTGCCCAGCTCCTGTGTTTTGGTGCCTTATGTTCCGCTTTACCGGCTAAGGTAGCACCAGGAGAACTACTGCAATTGTGCCCTGGTTCATCCGAACGAGCACCTCAGTAGAGAAAGCCGAAAACTGTCTGTCATGATATAGCGTGAGACTGGTCAACCACTCGGTGACCTATCGGAATGTTAGAATTGCTCCGCCTTAACGAAGGGCCGTTTCCCGGCCAGGCATGTACGCACCCCGCAATCGGGAGAGTGCGGAGCCACCAGGGGTTATCTAGTACCCCACTGTCAAACTCCTATGGCTAAGTGAAAGTGTTAAAGCGTTATAGTCCGGTTGCCTCGCTCGCTACTCTATCACCTCCTTAATATGACCAAGACGTTGGGTTAAGTGTGAACACGCGTTTTTTTGCGAACACCCCCGCATTTTATGCGTGGGGGTTGAAGCCGACGGCTGCAATCTTTCAGGTTATATACAGGTATACATAAACGGCCGCACAGGAGGCATCATACTACTTTCAGGCAAAAGTATAAAAATAACCTTATAAAAAATTCATAAAAGCATTGTGCTTACAATGAAAATACATATCACTCAAACATAATATTTTTCGAGCACTGGGCCTCTATCAAACGAGCACCCTCGAGAACCTCCTCGAAATAGTGCTCGGCAGCCACCCGGCCTATGGCTGATCCCTGCGCCGCAACGGTGGTAGCGTCCATCTCTGCCCAGTATGCTTTAACACGGGCAAGGGCCATCCGCGAGCCTTCTATGCACGCCGACCTCTTCATCGCATTAATGCGCGGCACCGCATCAAGGAACTGCTGCACTAAGCTGAAATAGCTGTTCGGCTTTGGTCTTTCCGGCCATAGCTGATCCACAACATACCTCATGGCGAGTCCGGACAACCTATTCAGTTCGGCCCATTCGGCTAGCTGGTCAGTCAATGAAAGCAAACGTTCTGGAACGTGGAATTGCATCCAGAACAGCTTGTCCACTTCATGATCTGTCTGACCTTGGGAGTACTTGGCCGCATCGGCAGCGCTCGCCGCCAAATCCATATACGCATCTGCCGAACTCCATAGCCGATCCAAAGGGGCATACGGATCTCCGAACTTCCTCCATAACATGAAGGGTTTCCCAGCCGCAATATCCCCGGCTTCCCGCAGCTCCTCCTTCTTCGCTCTCATAGCAGAACGGGTGTCTTTGTCCGTCGTTGCGGCCTTCACAAGGTCCGTTGCCTTCGCTCGGTTTTATTTCTCAAGGACCCGGCAATGGTCGGCAGCGTCTTTCAATTCTACGGCCATCTTGGCCATCTTCTCCTGGCTCTCGCAATGTGCGGCCTTCTCGGCTTTCAACTCTTTGGCCGCCTTCAAAGCAGCCGCATTACTAATCCTCGCTTGTTCCTTGGCTCGGGCAAGTTCCGCCCGCAAGGCTTCCACGGTGGCAGCTCCATCTGCAGTCACAACATATTAAAGATACTGGCATTATGCTGCTCTTACTATGTGGCATTCACCGGATAATAAAACTTACCCTGTGCCTCGTCAAGCCTCTTATTAACAAGCTCGATGTTGGCGTCTGCCGCATCCAGTTGCCGTTTTAATTGGGCAAACTCCCTAGTCCGGCTAGCCACCGGAGCTTCCACCACCTGCACATAGAGGCAGTTTGGTTATTGCCTGGGAATACGATCCTCTGTTCGCCGCCGTCCTCGACGACAACCAGAGTCTCAGGGGCTACTATAACATGTGCAGTACTATCACATATTATCTCACATACCTCAAAGCCTGTCAATAGACTCATAAAGGCTTCATGTAATCCGCTTTCAGCGGACGAGATTCTCTCCATCACCGTACCCATCAGCGTATGGTGCTCTTTTGAGATGGCCGCTCGCCCCACCAACTCCCTCAGAACGTCCGACCGCACACCAGACGGTGCCGAACTCTTTCGTATGCTCTCTTCAGGAGCCGGACACTTGGGACTTTGGGGGTCTACGGGATTATCTTCTGGCCTCACCGGATCCGAAGAGGCCCTCCGCGACGACACTTCGGGGTCGCCCGCTTCTGGAGCAGAGGAGTCCGGGGGAGGCGTTTCGCTCTCCATCATCTCTGGAAGAAGATCCCCCAAAGACGAGCTCATTTGAGAGGGGTTGAGGCCCGAACTGCAAGATAGATGCGGTGGTTATTTTCTCAGAGGAAAAAGATAGCATACCCTTACTATTAAAATATTTTGGATCACTTACGACTCGTTGGAGGGCTGACCCCCCCGCGGAATCTGCGCGGCAAAAACACCCCCCAAGGCAGGACCCTCAGTGGGAGACCTCTTCTCCCGTTTGGAGGCTTCGGCTTCCGGATCCTCGGAAGCAGTCCTTTTCCTTCCCCGATCGTCCTCCTTTGTGGAGACGCTCGTTCCCTCGGTTGGAGCGGATAGCGATGGGGGCCCGCGTCCGCCCGTATTATCTCCCTCGGTATCTTCCTTCAGGGGCTCCGGACAAGGTGCGACCTTGAGCATCTTCTCCAATACCGAATTTTCCAAACCATCAGGGAGGGGAGCCAAGCACCGGATCATCTTCGCCTTTGTTAGCTAGTCCTGGTCAAAAAGCGGACTCTCAGAAATAACTTCGAATAAAAGACAGTGTGTTCGGCTAGGGGATTTCTTACTTGTTCGGTGGCGCGGTTACTGCTCAGGCCCACGTCCTCGGTAATATCCGGACATTCCACTTGAGGTCCGAAGAATGACTTGTACATCTCCTCGTGCGCCAGGCCGAGGAAACTTTGAATGGCACGTGGTCCCTCTGGGTTGAACTCCCACAAGCGCAGGGGACGGCGTTTGGAAGGATGGACTTGACGAACCAGCATAACTTGTATTACCGCAACCAAATTAAAATCTCCCTCAAAGAGATCTCGGATGCGGCTTTGCAGTATAGGCACGTCCTTGGCTGGACCCCAGCTCAGACCCCTGCTAATCCATGACATCAGTTGTGGTGGGGGGCCCGGGCGGAAAGCGGGGGCAGCCGCCCACTTGGCACTTCTGGGGGCCGTGACGTAGAACCACTCCCGTTGCCATAATTCGGACACCTCTGGAAAGGAACCTTTCGGCCATGGAGCTCCTGCCATGTTGCCTATCGATGCACCTCCGCACGCTGCATGCTGCCCCTCGATCACCTTCGGTTGTACTTCAAAGGTCTTGAGCCACAGGCCGAAGTGAGGGGTCACACGGAGGAAGGCCTCACACACGACAATAAATGTCATGATGTGGAGAAAGGAGTCCGGAGCTAGATCGTGGAAATCTAGCCTGTAATAGAACATCAAACCCTAACGAAGGGATCTAGAGTGAGGCCTAGACCTCGGAGGAAGTGGGAGACGAACACAACGTTCTCGTTGAGTTCGGGAGTAGGGACGACCTGCCCTCGAGCAGGCAACTGATGCGACACCTCAGCGGTCAGGTATCTGGCCTCCCTCAACTTCTTAATGTCCTCTTCTGTCCCGAAGGAGGGCATCCATCGGCCTTGAAGGCTGGATCCGGACATGATTGAAGATCCGGAGCACCTGACCTGGGCTTTGGGTGTTAGAACTCGAGGTGGGGGAAGGGTTTGGTTGAACACGAGAGGGAAAAAGCGAACCTTGTCCCCTTATAAAGAGGGTGAATATCAAGCGTCCTCTCCGTAGCCGTTTGGGACTTGCCTATAATCTAGGAGTCCTAAACACGGTTGGGTTACCCACGACCGTATTAATGAGAATCCCGTAATTAGGGGAACACAATCTCCGCTACGGCAAGGCATGTTAAGAAACCGCCTCGCGTTATGTGTGGAGCTGGTTAAGAGAAACAGTTCGAATAATCACCGGGCCATGACATGACATCATGCTGTCAAAACAAGCCAGCAAATTAGATCTACGAAAATTATTCTCTCTGCGGTGGAATGTGGAACTTATTTGCAGGGTCGGACACTATCCTGGTATTCAAATTCTTCTATGATGTATTCGGAGAAGGAACCCGCCTTGCAATGCCGAAGACAACTACACTCCGGATTCATCGTCATTGAAGCCTGGTTCAGGGGCTACTGAGGGAGTCCTGGATTAGGGGGTCTCCGGACAGCCGAACTATCTCCATTGGCCGGACTGTTAGACTATGAAGATACAAGATTGAAGACTTTGTCTCGTGTCCGGATGGGACTCTACTTGGCGTGGAAGGCGAGCTAGGCAATACGTATATGGATATCTCCTCCTTTGTAACCGACCTTGTGTAAGCCTAACCCTCTCCGGTGTCTATATAAACCGAAGGGTTTTAGTCCGCAGGACAACAATCACAACATACAATCATACCATAGGCTACCTTCTAGGGTTTAGCCTCTCTGATCTCGTGGTAGATCTACTCTTGTAACACCCATATCATCAATATAAATCAAGCAGGACATAGGGTTTTACCTCCATCAAGAGGGCCCGAACCTGGGTAAAACTTCGTGTCCCTTGCCTCCTGTTACCATCCGGCCTAGACGCACAGTTCGGGACCCCCTACCCGAGATCCGCCGGTTTTGACACTGACAATACCGATGACAAAGGGAACAACTTATGTTGTTATGCGGTTTGACCGGTAAAGATCTTCGTAGAATATGTAGGAGCCAATATGAGCATCCATGCTCCGCTATTGGTTATTGACCGGAGACGTGTCTCGGTCATGTCTACATAGTTCTTGAACCCATAGGGTCCGCACGCTTAAAGTTCGATGACGGTTATATTATGAGTTTATGTGTTTTGATGTACCGAAGGAGGCCGGAGTCCCGGATGAGATCGGGGACATGACGAGGAGTCTCGAAATGGTCGAGACGTAAAGATTGATATATTGGACGACTATATTCGGACATCGGAAAGGTTCCGAGTGATTCGGGTATTTTCGGGAGTACCGAGGAGTTACAGGAATTCGTATTGGGCCTTAATGGGCCATACGGGAAAGGAGAGAAAGGCCTCAAAGGGTGGCCGCACCCCTCCCCATGGGCTGGTCCGAATTGGACTAGGGAGGGGGCGCCCCCTTCCTTTCTTCTCCTTTTCCTTTCCCTTTCCTTCCCTCCTACTCCTACTACTTGGAAGGGATCCTAGTTCTACTAGGAAAGAGGGAATCCTACTCCTGGTGGGAGTAGGACTCCCCTAGGGCGCGCCATAGAGAGGGCCGGCCCCTCCCCTCCTCCACTCCTTTATATACGTGGTCAGGGGGCACCCCATAGACACAACAATTGATCCCTTGGATCTCTTAGCCGTGTGCGGTGCCCCCCTCCATCATAATCCACCTCGATCATATCGTAGCGGTGCTTAGGCGAAGCCCTGCATCGGTAGAACATCATCATCGTCACCACGCCGTCATGCTGACGGAACTCTCCCTCAAAGCTCAGCTGGATCGGAGTTCGAGGGACGTCGTCGAGTTGAACGTGTGCAGAACTGGGAGGTGCCGTGCGTTCGGTACTTGATCGGTCGGATCGTGAAGACGTACGACTACATCAACCGCGTTGTGCTAACGCTTCCGCTTTCGGTCTACGAGGGTACATGGACAACAGTCTCTCCTCTCGTTGCTATGCACCACCATGATCTTGCGTGTGCGTAGGAAATTTTTGAAATTACTATGTTTCCCAACAGTGGTATCCGAGCCAGGTTTTATGCGTAGATGTCATATGCACGAGTAGAACACAAGTGAGTTGTGGGCGATATAAGTCATACTGCTTACCAGCATGTCATACTTTGGTTCGGCGGTATTGTTGGATGAAGCGGCCCAGACGGACATTACGCGTACGCTTACGCGAGACTGGTTCAACCGACGTGCTTTGCACACAGGTGGATGGCGGGTGTCAGTTTCTCCAACTTTAAATGAACCGAGTGTGGCTACACCTGGTCCTTGCGAAGGTTAAAACAACACCAACTTGACAAACTATCGTTGTGGTTTTGATGCGTAGGTAAGAACGGTTCTTGCTAAGCCCATAGCAGCCACGTAAAACTTGCAACAACAAAGTAGAGGACGTCTAACTTGTTTTTGCAAGGCAAGTTGTGATGTGATATGGTCAAAGCATGATGCTAAATTTTATTGTATGAGATGATCATGTTTTGTAACCGAGTTATCGGCAACTGGCAGGAGCCATATGGTTGTCGCTTTATTGTATGCAATGCAATCGCCCTGTAATGCTTTACTTTATGACTAAGCGGTAGCGATAGTCGTGGAAGCATAAGATTGGCGAGACAACAACGATGCTACGATGGAGATCAAGGTGTCGCGCCAGTGACGATGGTGATTGTCGGTGTCAAAACCGGCGGATCTCGGGTAGGGGGTCCTGAACTGTGCATCTAGGCCGAATGGTAACAGGAGGCAGGGGACACGATGTTTTACCCAGGTTAGGGCCCTCTTGATGGAGGTAAAACCCTATGTCCTGCTTGATTAATATTGATGATATGGGTAGTACAAGAGTAGATCTACCACGAGATCAGAGAGGCTAAACCCTAGAAGCTATCCTATGGTATGATTGTATGTTGTGATTGTTGTTCTACGGACTAAAACCCTTCGGTTTATATAGACACCGGAGAGGGTTAGGGTTACACAAGGTCGGTTACAAAGGAGGAGATATCCATATCCGTATTGCCTAGCTTGCCTTCCACGCCAAGTAGAGTCCCGTCCGGACACGAGACGAAGTCTTCAATCTTGTATCTTCATAGTCCAATAGTCCGGCCAACGGAGATAGTTAGGCTGTCCGGAGACCCCCTAATCTAGGACTCCCTCTGTAGCCCCCAAACCAGGCTTCAATGAAGATGAGTCCGGTGCGTAGTATTGTCTTCGGCATTGCAAGGCGGGCTCCTCTCCAAATTCTGTGTACCTGTCGAAATAGTGTCCGGTCTCTTGTGAATGTTGCACTCCTTGGCTTCCACGCCTAATAATGGCCACTTTCCACATGTCGAGCGAATGTGAAGAGCCAGGGCGTTTTCACATTTACCCCCTAGCTGTATGAATGAGCCGCCTATTAAAAAGACGAGGATTCAGATCCAAATCACACCATCCTCCCTTGGCGAGCCTTCATCGGAGCGCACCCGATAGAGAACCATTCCATCATGGCCGGTCGATGCAGCTCCTCCTCTCGCCCCCCTAGCTCCAAGCCTGGAGATTGGGAGAGATGTTCCATCCCGCACAACAAATTAGTTATGCTTCAGACCAAGGGATTTCTTCCCCCAGCGTACCTGGTCCCAGTTCGAGCCGGGCTTGCCACCTATAATGGCGGAGAGCAAGCGGAGAACCTTCCCAATCCCTCCAAGGGAGAGCGGGTCTGCCTTGTCCCTTATTTGGTAAGAGGGCTCAGATTCCCAATTCATCCATTTCTCCGGGGGCTCCTGGAGTTCTACGGCCTCCAGTTGCACAACCTTACGCCTGCCTCCATGCTGCATATCGCGGGATTCATAGCCCTTTGCGAGTTGTTTTTGGGCTGTGAGGCTCATTTTGCTCTATGGAAGAAGATGTTCTGCCTTGTGCCCCGTTCTCAGAAGGGGTCAATATATCAAGTGGGCGGAGCCGAAGTGTGGCGTATTGCCGGGACCGGATTCCTGTCCGGGACTCCAAAGAAGACGTCCGAAGACTGGCCTTCAGAATGGTTTTATATAGAAGACGTCCCCCTCCCGGATCCTATTCGGATCGGCCTTCCTGAGTTCGACAACGCCCCTTTGAAGAAGCGCCGGAGTTGGCATCCACGGAGCTCCCTGGAGGAAGATGACTGGGACATTCTTTACCTGATGAGCCGGATAAGTTTTTTAGCTCGATCCGGATTGACCATGATCGAGGTCATGGCCATATGTAACATGTGGGGGGTGCAGCCGCTTCAGTATAGAGGCCACCCCATGTGGGATTTCAACGGGGAGGATGACGCCACCCGCTACGGCCGTAAAGGGCCGGGATCGGTTGCTGATTTAATAGAGATCTTATCCACTTTGTACAAGGGAGAAGAGGAGGAATTCCTTCGTGTCAACCCGCAGGGTGGATTTTCTATGTACAATCCTCCGAGCTGGGTAAGCGGAGACTTTTTCTTGCCCATCCGTTTCATACTTCCGCGGTTAAGTATTCAGTCTAGCGATTTCTATGCAGGAACTGCGCCAGGCTGTAAGGGAGATAAACAACTCCCCTCCACAACCCGATGACCCTGGACGGTCCCTCGACCCGGCCTCCCAGGAGGATCCGGACATATCTGTGGAGCTGATCGATGGGGTGTTTTACCAATTAAGCAATGATAATGCTTTGGTGGCCATTACGGCCGATTACCCTGGGCTAGTTCCAGCCTCATAGGTGACTAAGACCGAAGTCCCAGCACTTCAAAAAGGGATTCATCCTTGCGTGTTTTTGATCGCCGTATAACAGCCGTGTTTTGCAGGGGAGGTCCTCGAGGCAGAAGGCCAAGCTTGCGGCGACTGGCCAACAAGGGGCCGCGAGGCCAGGCAGGCTGAAAAGACCCGCAATCCGGATTGAGACACCGGCGCAGCGGTACGGCGCGCCGTCTTTATTGCAAGACATTATTCGCATAGGCGTATTAACGCACATGCCCTCTTTTCACGAAAAAGAGCGCTCGCCAGACTATACCCAAAGAGGCTACCAATCACGCCTCCACAAGCCAGGCTCCAAGGCCGGATTCGGAGGCGGGAACGAATACGAGGCGTACGCCAGGTGCTCCTCCGACAGAGGATGCAGATAAACTGTCCGCCACCAATTCCGAGGTGGAAAGTGTCATGAACCATAGGCGTCGCCGGACTGTTCTTCGTGACGCTTGTTTCTCCCAAGAGGCATTGGATGCCTTCAACTCGGGAGACGCGCACCTCCGTGCCGCTCAAAATGGTCTAGCCAGAGCCACGGAGCAGTATGTAAAAGACATACGGGTGAGAAAATTTGGTGATTATATATATCAGTAGCCCCTGAGACTTGAAACAGTTAGGATAGCTGATTTAAGGATCATTTGTTATGCAGGTTCTTACAGAAAAGAATACTCAACTGTCCCAGGAGCTGGAAGAGTGCAAAGCCCAACTTCAGGCCGCACTGGCTGCAGCAGGGGAGCCCAAAGAGACCCCCTCTGGTAACATATCCTTCGAATGATAAGTATCATATAGAATGCGGCGTATATGCAGATCTGACGATAAAATTGCAGATGACGCTGGAGTAAATCCGGATAAGCAACAGCTCATACGCCAGCTGAAGGCCGGTGAGAGCGTGCTTACGAGGGTGAGGCAGGAGAAAAATGATTTCCTAGATGCCAACACCAAGCTGGGCGTGGAACTACAAGATGTTCGTGCCCAACTGTCGGACTCTGTTAAGGAAAATCGGCGGCTTCGACGTGGCATATTTAGTAAGTGCTTGAACGAACTTTGAAAAGGAGTTCAGCGAGGAAGCTGGCTGACAGAGTTATGTCTGTAGGTATGCTAACAGGTCGTCCTGCCGAGGACATGCCCGGTTCAACGGGTGACCTTCTTCCCGAGCTCTCAAAGCTGCACGAACGAGTTCGACAGGTGATGCAAGGCGTCGCCCATGCATTGTGGCCATCCGTCTCCATACCCGAAGGCCTTGGAGAGCTTGCATAAAAGCTAAAGGGAGCGCGGTGGCGCTTCCGATTATGGAAGATATCAACATGCCGTCAGGGCGCCAGGGAAGCCTGGGCAATGGTGAAGACACGGTACACGAAGGCTGACCCGAACCATATGGCCGAAGTTGGACCTATGGGGCCCGATGGGAAGGAGATCCCTGTGAGCTTAGTGTATGGCCAAGTAGAATTGGCCGCAAAGTATTCCCAACAGGAATGTAGACTAGACAGCCTGTTGGATGGTATTGAAGAGGAATTCAACCAGTCAAATTGACTATGTAATTTTAAAGTGACATGTATAATGCCTTCTAGCCGGATTGTAGATCGTTTGTCGTGGCGGACCTTTTCGCTTCGACCTCGGGACCCGACGGTCCGGAGTGTATCCGAATACCCTCTCGATTATGTAAGAACCGTGGCATGCATGGAGACCAGGCGTAGGGGTCATTAGTGCTTTATCAGACAAGTGCCCAACTAGTTATGTTATATTACATGGGTAGTAAGAAACATCTTCCAGGGAGAATAGTTCCGTTAAGGGTTCTGTCGGTGTCAAAACCGGTGGATCTCGGGTAGGGGGTCCCAAACTGTGCGTCTAGGCCGGATGGTAACAGGAGACAAGGGACACGAAGTTTCACCCAGGTTCGGGCCCTCTCGATGGAGGTAAAACCCTATGTCCTGCTTGATTAATATTGATGATATGGGTAGTACAAGAGTAGATCTACCATGAGATCAAAGAGGCTAAACCCTAGAAGCTAGCCTATGGTATGATTGTTGATGTGTACGTTGTCCTACAGACTAAAACCCTCTGGTTTATATAGACACCGGATAGGGTTAGGGTTACATAGAGTCGGTTACAATGGTAGGAGATATTCATATCCGTATCGCCAAGCTTGCCTTCCACGCCAAGGAAAGTCCCTTCCGGACGCGGGACGGAGTCTTCAATCTTGTATCTTCATAGTCCAGGAGTCCGGCTGAAGGTATAGTCCGGCCATCCGAACACCCCCTAATCCAGGACTCCCTCAATAGCCCCTGAACCAGGCTTCAATGACGACGAGTCCGGCGCGCAGATTGTCTTCGACATTGCAAGGCGGGTTCCTCCTCCAAGTACTTCATAGAAGATTTTGAACACAAAGATAGTGTCCGGCTCTGCAAAATAAGTTTCCACATATTGCCACAGAGAGAATAATATTTACACAAATCTAATCTGCTGACGTATTTCGTAGTGTGACATCACACCACGGCCAAGCTTTTATTCGAACCGTTTTACTGTCCCATCTCAGCACGTCATGCGAGGCGGTTTCCTTGGCACGTCTTGTTAAAGCAGAGATCGTGCCCCCTTATTCCGGGATTCTCATCAATATGGGTGTGGGTAACCCAACCGCGCCATCGATTACGGCGCTTGGAGATAAGCGAGTTTTATCAGGCTGGTGGGGACATGTAGCTGCATCCACCCATATAAGGGGATAAAGATCCACCTTTTCACCTACGCCTTCTTCCTCCTTCGCCTATCCATTCTTGCGCACTCGAGCTCCAGCGCCCAAGTCCGCACTCCCAACCTCAACCTTCTCCAGCCATGTCCGGAGCGGGAGGCAAGTGGATGGTCTCCTTCATCACGGAGGGACATATGAAAAAGCTGAGGAAGGCCGGATACCTGTCTAACGACATCACGTACCGGCTCCCCGAAAAGGGGCAGCTCATCCCCACCCCTAGGCCCCATGAGAGGGTGGTGTTCCTCCCCCATTTCCTCCGCGGACTGGGCTTCCCTCTCCACACATTTGTCCGGGGGCTCATGTTCTACTACGGCCTAGATTTCCACGATCTGGCCCCGAACTTCGTCCTCAACATCTCGGCGTTTATCGTCGTGTGCGAGGCCTTCCTCCACATCCGCCCCCATTTCGGGCTCTGGCTCAAGACTTACAACGTCAAGCCGAAGGTGGTGGGCGGCAGCCAGGCGGAGTGCGGAGGCGCCATGGTGGGCAAGATGGCCAACGTCCTCTGGCTCGAGGGCTCCTTTGTGGAGACCCTGAAGGGGTGGCAATCGGGGTGGTTTTACATCACCGAGCCGCGCGACGCCGAATGGGTCGCACCCCCCGAGTTCTGGTCCGAACCCCCAACGTGGCTCACATCCTGGAAAGAGACGGGCCTATCGTGGAGTAAAAAAGGAGAGCTAACCGGACTCCAAACATGCGTCAAAACCCTGGTGGACAAGAAGCTCAAACTTGTCAACGTAGTCCAGGTTATGCTCATCCGCTTGATCCTCCCGTGCCAACAACGGGCTTTCAACCTGTGGGAGTTCGACCCGGCGCGGCACCAAACTCTGAGCAGGCTCTTCGACACGACGTACGAAGATGCTGGAAGGTGCTTTTCAAGGGCGTCGAGGCTCCCGCATCCGCTACTGAGGATCGCGGATTCAGTGCGCAGCGTCACGCTCTCGCGGTAAGCTGTTTTTTCCTTTTACAGGGTATCAGTTTTTCATAGTTTGACTCCATGCGGGATCTAAACTCCCTTACCTTTGACAGGATTGGCAGGTGACCTCCGGACAGATCAACTGTCTGGCTCCTTTGCCCGAAGGCCCAGCGGATGCTCGCTTGGCGAAGCTGCTGGTTTCGGCACCCTATGTGGTGCCAGAGAAGAAGGTCAAGAAGAAGGCCACGGGGACTCGAAAGAGTGCCCGACGCCCGGAGGTGTCGGATTCATCATCCGACGAATCCAAGACGCACTCCTCCCGCGAAGACGAGGAGGAGGAAGAAGAGACCCCTCCCCCTCCAGCGGGGGAAGGGAAGAAAAGGAAGGCCGCCCCAACTGGGGAGGCCGAAGGGTCCAAGAAGGGGAAACCCTTCCTCCGGACTGCTCCACCGACGCTGATGGCGGCGGAGAGCAGTGGGCGCCTAGGGCCAAGCCCCTGGCCAAATCGTAAGTATCCAGATACCAGAGTAATTCATAGCATTCGTTTATTGCACATCTTTCCCTCATGTCAAATATGTTTATGCAGCCCACCCAAAGACCGGCTCGACGCGTCGTCGAGCAGCTCACTGGACTCGTCGGATGTGAACTCGCTTCCGACGGCTTCCTCCCCCCGCCCTACGGACGACACCGAAGTGTTTTCCCAACAGGTTCCAAGCCGGGAGGAGGTGGTCCTGGAGGAGCCGCAAGGCGACCTCCCGGACTCCAGGAGCAAAGGGGATGAAACCCCCCAGGGCTCCAAGTCCGGCTCTAGGCCGGACACTGCTCTGGAACCTTCAAAGGTTCTAGAGTCCGGCGGGCGACCTCCTTCCAAGAGGAGCCAGCCCACTGTGTTGGTGGCCCCCGTCCAACCGGAGGCGCCGGACAATATGTTGGAGGCGCTCCAAGGCGCCTCCATCGACGAGGAGCACCGTGCCATTATGAGTGCGGTGGTCCAGAAGGTTCAGTCCGCCAAGAGCAGACTGACTGAAGCTTGTACTAGCCTTTTGACAGGCTTTGAGGTAAGTAAAGAATGTGTAAATAATATTACCGCATAGACTGTAGCCCCTGATGCTCTGTTTGGCGTTCGGGAAGAAAAGCCGAATAGAGGATCAAATAAAATTCGCAGGAGTCTAACAAAAGGAGTCCATATGCGTATGCAGGCTTCTCTGCTTGCATCCGCCGCACTGACTACGGAAGTGGATACGCTAAAGCAGAACCTCGAGCGGTCCGAGCAAGAGCTCGGTCGTGCCAAGAAGCAGCTCGAGGAAAATGAAGGTAAGAAATACCTTGCTTAAATATATATAAAAAAGGTGTAATTGCAAAAAATTACAGGATTATTGTGGCTATTGTAGGGGCCACGTCTGAGGTGGCGACCCTTAATCAAGTGCTGGACGAGGCCGAGAAGAGGGCAGCCTCGGAGCGCACCGAGCGGGAGAAGTATGAGGCTGAAGTTGGCAAGGTATGGCAAGAGCTCCAGGCTCTCATGGAAAAGCATGAGAGTTTGGAGCTTGACTCAAAGACGCGAGCGTCCGAGCTCGCGGTGGCTATTGAAAATGCCAAGTCTGCCAAGGCCGAATCCCAGAAGACCCTCCAGGAGTTGGATGAGGTGAAGAAGATAGCGGCGGGTAAGGCATTCTTTATGCAGAGCAAACACATAAACGTGAGTTACTTGTTACTTACCCGAATCCGGAGCTCTCCAGGAGCGTTCGCAGATCTTCCTCGGAGTGTGTCCGATGCCGCCGCATTCTATCGAGCCGAGGAGGGCAGCTCGACGGAGAAGGTGTTCTGGTCTCAGTATGCTGAGGCCGGACACCCCGTGCCCCTGAGCGACCAGCTGAAGCAACTGGTCGAGCTTCACAAGGCGGACGAACAGGCCATGAAGGGCCTCACTGTTCGGCTATGGCCCGGAGGGGCTCTGCCTGGGAGCTATTTCGGGCTGGTGCGGCGGCTGGTGGAGGCCTGTCCAAGGCTCGAAGTCATCAAGCGCTACGTCTGCATTGAGGGTGCCCATAGGGCCCTTGCCCGTGCTAAGGTGCACTGGGGCAAGCTGGATGCTGAGAAGCTTGTGAAGGACGGGCCACCGCCGGGGAAAGAGCATCGCAAGCCCGAGAATTACTATAAGGATGTTCTGAAGGGTGCCCGCCTTGTGGCGGATGAATGTTCTAGGGATGTAATTTTTGAGTGAAACTTGCTTGTTGTATCCTGTGCGCTGAAAACTTGTTTATATGCGCTAAGCAATGCTGTTGGAATTTAAAATATTACCTTCTGTGCGGTTGTTTATCAATTCTGAGAGATGGCGAGTCGTCCGCTTCTGCCCCCGTGCCGCTAGTGCTGGGGTGTTCGGGGATAAACTTGAGCGCTCTTTTTCCCATGTTTGGGTCCTTCGAGGGAGGCGCTCAGCCCAACGAACAAGGCAATCGTACTATAATGCATGAACACTCTCACTTAGCCATAGAATTCTATAATTTTAAATTTCGGTGCAGCCCCTGGTATTCGGAAGACCGAGTTCGGGGCGCTATCCACGCCTTGGCCGGACAGAGCCGGCTCCTCGCCCTAAGAGGCATAAGTCTTTAGGGACTCGAAAAAACCTCTCGAACAGCGACCAGCTCTCGCTTCATTATGACAGTCAGTTTTAGCTTTCTCCACTGAGGTGCTCGACCCAGCTCAACCGGGGCACAATCGCAGTGGTTCTCCTAGTGCTACCTTAGCCGATATAGCGGAACGTAAGGCACCAAAACATAGGAGCCGGGCAAACCCAACTATTGACCCAAGACATGATTCGGAGCCGATGCATATAATGCTATAAGTTCGGGGTGCCGCACTTATTAAAGTGTTCGGACTTCTCACACCATATTGAGGGGTACTAAAGCCCCTGGCGTATTTTGGCCGTACCAATGTGTACGGGTGCACCATGTCGTTAAGGAACATATATAAAGAAAAAAAGGTAATGCAAAAATAGACGAAAGCTATGCATTGTTTATTAAAAAGGGCTGCGATCAAAGCAGAATGATACAAATAATGCGATAAGTGGAAGGTTGGACTAGTTAACGTGTCCGTTCCAGGGGCAAGCTGCGGAATAGTATGCGGAACGGGTATACTGCTCGTGATAGAGACCACCTGGGAGTTCCGTAGTGCGGCGTGGCTTGTCTGCTTCCCTGGTTCTTGCATCGTTTGTGCGGCAATTGAACTGCCGAACAGGCCTTCCGAAGGATGAAGTCCTGAAAGTAAGAGAAAATTAAAAAATCGGCAGCCCCCGGTACGGTTTAAGCCGTGTTTTGGGCGTGCCATGATGGTGCCCCTCCCCCTGTGCCCATGGTATCTCTAGAGCGTAGTTATGTACACGAAGTACTGGCGTCGCCTTTTTGCGAGGGTTGGGGTTGGGGCCGCATTGCTATGCCTGCTCGGATCTTGCCAGGCGGTCTTTTTGTAGGTTACTTCGGGTGCGCTTGACGGTGTCCGGTCGTTTAGTGGCCGGACTGGAGAACTGCCTGGAGAGGCTGCTTTGTACTTCCGCTGCAAGGGCCGTCGTGTGCTCCTCCGTTCGAAGGGAGCGTTCGGTGTTTCCATTGACCGTAATTACTCCTCGAGGGCCTGGCATCTTGAGCTTAAGGTATGCGTAGTGCGGTACCGCATTGAACTTAGCGAATGCGATTCGCCCGAGCAGTGCGTGATAACCACTGCGAAACGGGACTATGTCGAAGATTAACTCCTTGCTTCGGAAATTATCCGGAGATCCGAGGACCACTTTAAGTGTGACTGAGCATGTACAGTTGGCCTCTACACCTAGTATTACACCTTTAAAGGTCGTTTTGGTGGGCTTAATCCTCGAGGGATCTATGCCCATTTTCTGCACTGTATCCTGGTAAAGCAGGTTCAGGCTGCTGCCGTCGTCCATAAGGACTCTAGTGAGATGAAATCCGTCAATAATTGGGTCTAGAACCAATGCGGCGAATCCGCCATGATGGATGCTAGTGGGATGGTCCCTTCGATCAAAGGTGATCGGGCAGGAGGACCATGGGTCGAACTTTGGGGCGACTGGCTCTACCGCGTATACGTCCCTTAATGCATGCTTCCGCTCCCTTTTGGGGACATGGGTTGCGTATATCATGTTCACCGTCCACACTTGTGGGGGAAAACCCTTTTGTCCACTGTTGTTCGGCGGCCGGGGCTCCTCATTGTCATCGCTATGCAGCCCCTTGTCTTCATTTTCGGCGTTTAACTTGCCTGCCTGCTTGAACACCCAACAATCCCTGTTGGTGTGATTGGCTGGCTTTTCGGGGGTGCCATGTATCTGGCATGAGCGGTTGAGTATTCGGTCCAAACTGGACGGGGCCCTAGGATTCCTTTTGAATGGCTTTTTCCGCTGACCAGATTTAGAGCCTCTGAATCCGGCATTAATTGCCGTATCCTCAGCATTGTCGCCGTTAATGCGGCGCTTCTTCTTGTTGCGATGCGACCTGCCACTACTGTCCCTGGTGTCCGAATTACCAAGGTTCTTGGTCATATTGTTGCTACGAGCAAGCCAGCTGTCTTCTCCCATGCAAAAGCGGGTCATGAGTGTCGTGAGTGCTGACATAGATTTCGGCTTTTCCTGTCCAAGGTGCCGGGCCAGCCACTCATCACGGATATTGTGCTTGAAGGCTGCTAGGGCCTCAGCATCCGGACAGTCGACTATTTGATTTTTCTTTGTTAGAAACCGTGTCCAGAATTGCCTGGCCAATTCCTCTGGCTGCTGATTTACGTGACTTAGGTCATCAGCGTCTGGGGGTCATACATAAGTGCCCTGGAAATTGTCGAGGAATGCGGCTTCCAGGTCCTCCGAACAACTGATTGATCCTGTTGGCAAGCTGTTAAGCCAATGCCGAGTTGGTCCTTTAAGCTTGAGTGGGAGGTATTTGATGGCGTGGAAATCATTGCCGCAGGCCATGTGGATATGAAGGAGATAATCCTCGATCCATACCGCGGGATCTGTTGTGCCATCATATGATTCGATGTTTACGGGTTTGAAACCCTCGGGGATTTGATTTTCCATTATTTTGTCTGTAAAGCAGAGTGGGTGTGCGGCGCCTCTGTACTGGGCTATATCGTGACGTAGCTCCAATGAGCCTTGTCTATTGTGTTCGGCCCCGCCAAATTTGTGGCCGGCGTGACGGTTACCGTCTCAAGCCGTGGGGCGCCCACGCGATTTGTAGATCGATCTTGTTTGCCTTGCCTTGTCCTCCAACATGTCTCGTAAGCCTGGCGCATATTCCCGTGCCTTGGTACAGGGTGCGGCTTGAGTGGAGGGCCGAGAGGCCTCTCTATCGCGACCACGAGGTGGCCGGTCGGCCGCATCAAGTGCTTCCTCCTCTAATCGGGGTAGCAACCTCCGCTTTGGATAGTTCTTGGAGGGGCGTTCGAGTTTATGCTCTTCGGCCGCAAGGACTTCAGTCCATCTGTCAACTAGCAAATCTTGATCAGCTCTAAGTTGTTGCTGTTTTTTCTTGAGGCTTCTTGCTGTGGCCATAAGCCTGCGTTGAAAATGCTTTTGCTCGATGGGATCCTCTGGCACGACGTGCCTCGTCTTCGGAGGGAGGCATATAATTATTGTCCTCGACCTCTCTGTCTGCCGCTCTCTCATGAGGGCTGGTTTCTCCATCCTCCTGTGCTAAATCTTGCTGGAGGGGGTTTTCTTTGGCGCTTTCCGGAGTATTATTATCTCCCTTGCTGGAATCACCGTGTTTGTTTTGGCAGGATTTTGAGCGGCGCCGCTGACGCCGGCGCTTAGGCTGTTTCTTGAAGGGGTCATCCTCCGCTGTTCCATCGCCATCTCCCTCTTTTGGGGTGTCCACCATGTACATGTCATATGACGAGGTGGCTTTCCAGGGCCTAGTAGGCGCTGGTTCTTCATCATCTCCTTCATCGGCGTCCATACCGTTGATATCTTCGGAGTCGAAGTCGAGCATGTCGGTTAAGTCGTCGACAGTGGCTACAAAGTGGGTGGTGGGTGGGCTTTGAATTTCTTCATCGTCCATACCCCAACCTTGCTGACCGTAGTCCGGCCAGGGCTCTCCTGATAAAGAGAGAGACTTCAGTGTCTTCAGGATATCGCTGAAAGGCGAGTGCTGAAAGATGTCCGCGGCAGTGAACTCCATGATTGGTGCCCAATCGGATTCGATCGGCAGGGGCGCGGAGGGTTCGGAGTCCGGCTCCTTGGAGTCACGAGTCTCGCAGAGTATGGGGCTGGTGCTTGGCTCAATCGCCATTGGGGTCGCAACCCCTGAGGTGGCGTCCAACCGCCCATCCTCGATCGGCGTAGTCGGCTCCGAATTAAGGGTCGGAGCCGATGCGGGTGCGGCCTCTAGGGCACTGTTTGGCGGCAGAGCTAGATCATGCTCGTCGTGACAGTGCGGCACGCTCGGCAGTGGCTCGAATCCGTCGAAGATCAAGTCCCCGCGGATGTCAGCCGTGTAGTTTAAACTTCCAAATCTGACCTGACGGCCAGGGGCATAGCTTTCGATCTGCTCCAGACGGCCAAGAGAATTGGCCCGCAGTGCGAAGCCGCCGAAGACGAAGGGACATGAAGTTTTACCTAGGTTCGGGCCCTCTCGATGGGGGTAAAACCCTACGTCCTGCTTGATTAATATTGATGATATGGGTAGTACAAGAGTAGGTCTACCACGAGATCAAAGAGGCTAAACCCTAGAAGCTAGCCTATGGTATGATTGTTGATGTGTACGTTGTCCTACGGACTAAAACCCTCCGGTTTATATAGACACCGGATAGGGTTAGGGTTACATAGAGTCGGTTACAATGGTAGGAGATCTTCATATCCGTATCGCCAAGCTTGCCTTCCACGCCAAGGAAAGTCCCTTCCAGACGCGGGACGAAGTCTTCAATCTTGTATCTTCATAGTCCAGGAGTCCGGCTGAAGGTATAGTCTGGCCATCCGAACACCCCCTAATCCAGGACTCCCGCAGGTTCCTTTCCCTGGGTAAGCATGCGCTAAAGTGCATGTCCGGACTGCGACAAGAAGCGCAGAAAAAGCATCTGGGGGCAGATATGGATAATAAATAAAAGTCATCTTTTGTTCACCGACCGAATATTCCCTTAAGAATGCTAGCTTTCGGCTTCACCTAGTCTGAGGTACACGTCCGGCTGACCCGGCGGTAACAATCGCAGAGGTGCTCCCCTTATGCCCTAGCCGAATTAACGGGAACGTAGGGCATAAATACAAGAGCCAGGCAACCCAGCTTGGCCAAAACTTAAGTCATATCGATGCATATAATGGTGAAAAAAGGTACATGCGGAAGTATAACACATGTGTTGGGCATGAGGCCTAGGTAAATAATTTAAGCTTCTATGAAAGAAGCCCCCAGGTATGAAGAGTGCGGCTAGTGCATCTGTAATGTATGAGTGAGGCACAAGGTGACCCTTGAAGGCCTAGAGAAATAAAAGAAAGAAAGGGAAACAAGACAGATGATGCATATGCAGAAAATGGACAAAGGGAGGGGACTAACATAAAGTCCGGTGCTAGGCGTAGAATCTTCGGAGCCTGGCTGCGTTCCATGGGTTCGGCTCGAGTCGACTAGTCGATGCATCCCGCAGTCGGTACGCTCCACCGGTCAGAACTTGGTCGATAATGAAGGGACCTTCCCATTTGGGCTCGAGCTTGTTCTTTTTCTTATCCGGCAGCCGTAGAACTAGTTCGCCAACTTATAAGTTTTGGCCCGTACTTCTCTGCTTTGGTATCTGCGAGCCTGTTGCTGGTAAAATGCGGAACGGGCTCTGGCTACGTCGCGCTCTTCCTCCAAGGTGTCTAGACTGTCCTGCCGATCGAGCTCGGCTTCTCTTTCTTCGTACATGCGCACTCAAGGTGAGTCATGAATTATGTCACAGGGCAGGACTGCCTCTGCGCCGTACACCATAAAAAACGATGTATATCCGGTACTACGATTCGGCGTGGTCCGCAGCCCCCAGAGTACAGAGTCGAGCTCCTCTACCCAGTGTGTGTTAGACTCCGTTAAGGAGCACACTAATCTGGGTTTAATGCCGCTCATTATAAGACCATTTGCTCATTTGACTTGACCATTGGTTTGTGGGTGATAGACTGAAGCATAATCGAGCTTGATGCCCATTTTGCTGCACCAGAGTTTTACCTTGTCGACCGTGAAGTTCGTGTTGTTATCAGTGATGATGCTGTGGGGGACACCGTAATGGTGCACAACCCCGAATATGAAATCTATCACCGGTCCGGATTCGGCTGTTTTAATCGGTTTAGCCTCTATCCATTTGGTGAATTTATCCACCATGACCAATAAGTATTTTTTCTTGTGGGTTCCCCCTTTAAGGGGTCCAACCATGTCAAGCCCCTAGACCGCGAAGGGCCATGTAATGGGGATTGTTTGGAGGGCGGTGGGTGGCATGTGGCTTTGATTTGCAAAGAGCTGGCAACCGGCGCAATGTTGGACCAAGTCCTGTGCATCTGCCCGGGCCGTTGGCCAATAGAATCCTGTATGGAAGGCCTTGCTTACAAGAGCCCAGGCTGTGGCGTGATGACCGCCGAGTCCGGCGTGAATTTCTGCCAAAAGGTTCCGCCCTTCCTCTTCGGAGATGCACCTTTGAAGGACTCCGGTAGTGCTTTTTTTGTACAATTCTCCTTCATGGACCCTGTAGGCCTTGGATCGCTGCACTATACAGCGTGCCTCATTTTGGTCCTCCGGAAGTTCCTGTCTAGTTAGGTAGGCCAGGAATGGTTCTGTCCACGGGGCAATAATGGCCATTATTTCGTGGGTTGATTGTGTTATTTCGGTGGCGGAGCCTCCAATTGTGTCAGAGAGTTCGGTATCGGGTATTTTGGCCGGGTCCGGAATGTTGTTACCGGTGTCCCCTTCCCATGCTACGGATGGCCTAAAAAGCCTTTCCAGAAATATGTTGGGAGGGACCGCGTCGCATTTTGCGCCGATGCGGGCGATTATATCCGCCGCCTGATTGTTTTCCCGAGCCACATGGTGAAATTCGAGCCCCTCGAACCGAGCTGACATTTTTAGGATGGCATTGTGATAAGCTGCCATTTTTGGATCCTTGGCATCAAAGTCTCCATTTATTTGGGATATCGCGAGGTTCGAATCCCCGGGCACCTCTAGGCGTTGAATGCCCATGGATACTGCCATCTGGAGACCATGTAGAAGGGCCTCATATTCGGCGGCATTGTTGGAGTCTGTATACATTATCTGTAGTACGTATTGAACGGTGTCTCCTGTTGGGGACGTCAAAACGACACCAGCCCCCAGACCAGCCAACATTTTGGAGCCGTCGAAGTGCATGATCCAGTTTGAATATGTGACGTACTCTTTAGGGAGTTCAGCTTCCGTCCACTCAGCGACGAAGTCAGCCAAAACTTGCGACTTAATAGCTCGCCGTGGCTTGTAGGTTATGTCGAATGGGAGGAGCTCAATGGCCCATTTGGCAATCCGGCCCGTCGCCTCACGGTTGTTTATAATATCGTTAAGTGGTACTTCCGAGGCTACCGTTGTCGAACACTCTTGAAAGTAGTGTCGCAGCTTCCGGTATGCCATAAATGCTGCGTACGCTATCTTTTGATAATGCGGGTACCATGATTTGCATGGAGTAAGGACAGTGGACACATAGTAAATCGACTTTTAAAGGGGGGATTTGTGTCCGTCCACTTCTCGCTCAACGACGAGCACTACGCTTACTACTTGATGAGTTGCCGCAATGTATAATAGCATAGGTTCGCCAATGTTTGGTGCGGCCAGGATTGGGTTTGTCGCCAATATGGCTTTTATTTTGTTGAGTCCGGCCGTGTCGGCGTCCGTCCACTCGAAGCGTTCGGTGCGCCGGAGGAGGCGATAAAGGGGTAATGCCTTTTCTCCCAAGCGGGAGACAAAGTGGCTTAGAGCCGCCACGCATCTAGTCAATTTTTGCATTTGTTTGAGGTCTGTTGGGGTATCCAACTGTGACAACAATCGGATTTTGGCAGGATTAGCTTCAATACCTCTACTAGAGACAATGAATCCCAGGAGCTTTCCGACTGGTACGCCGAAAACACATTTTTCGGATTGAGCTTGATGTCATATGTTCAGAGGTTGTCGAATGTGAGCCTCAAGTCGTCTACTAGAGTTTCGACATGCTTGGTTTTAACGACCACGTCATCCATGTATGCCTCCATTGTTTTTCCGATCTGGTTTGCCAGACATGTCTGAATCATGCGTTGATATGTTGCGCCGGCGTTTTTGAGCCCAAAGGGCATTGTGTTGAAGCAGAATGGGCCGTATGGTGTGATGAATGCCGTTGCGGCTTGGTCTGGCTCTGCCATTTTAATTTGATGGTAGCCGGAGTATGCGTCGAGGAAACACAATGAATCGTGTCCTGCGGTAGCATCGATGATTTGATCAATGCGGGGGAGGGGGAAGGGATCCTTTGGGCAGGCCTTGTTAAGGTCCTTAAAATCGACGCACAAGCACCAGGATTTGTCCTTCTTTGGTACCATCACCAGGTTTGCTAGCCAGTCCGGATGTTTTATGTCTCTGATGAATCCGGCCTCCAATAGCTTGGCTAGTTCCTCTCCCATGGCTTGTCTCTTAGGTTCAGAGAAACGTCGAAGAGCCTGCTTGACTGGCTTAAATCCTTTTAGGATATTTAGGCTGTGCTCAGCCAGCCTGCGCGGGATTCCTGGCATGTCTGAAGGGTGCCAGGAAAAAAATGTCCCAGTTCTCGCGTAGGAACTCTCGCAGTGTGGCGTCGAAATCAGGGTTTAATTATGCCCTGATGGAAGCTATTTTTGTAGGGTCCGTTGGATGGACTTGGAATTTGACTATTTCATCCGCCGGTTTAAAGGAGGTGGACTTGGATCTTTTATCGAGTATCACATCGTCCCTGTTCACCATGGTGCACATCGCAGTTAGTTCCTCGGCCGCTAGGGCTTCGGATAGTGCCTCAAGGGCCAATGCAGCTGTCTATTTTCGGCGCAGAGTGCTATGTCCGGATCACTAGCAAGAGTGATGATTCCATTGGGCCCGGGCATTTTGAGCTTCATGTACCCGTAATGGGGTATGGCTTCAAAGATTGTAAACGCCTCCCGCCCTAATAGAGTGTGGTATCCGCTACTGAATGGGGCCACTTGGAATGTAATTTCTTCGGACCTGTAATTATTCGACATGCCGAATACCACGTCTAGTGTGATTTTTCTAGCACAGCATGCTTCCTGACTGGGGATGATTCCTCTAAAGGTTGTGCTACTTTGCTCAATGCGACTCCAGTCTATTTCCATCTTTTGAAGAGTTTCCTCATAGATGGGGTTTAATCCGCTGCCGCCGTCCATGAGTACCTTGGTGAGTCAAAAGCCGTCCACGATTGGACTGAGGACCAGTGCGGCTGGTGCTCGGGCTGTTCGGAATTTAGGTTCGTCACTGGCATTGAAGGTAATAGTCGTGTCACTCCAAGGATTTATTTCTGCTATGTGGCAGATTTTGGCCATGCTGCGGAGTGTTCGCTTGCGTCTATTATTTTACGCGAAGGTCTCAAAGACCGTTAACACCGTATTGTTTTCCACGGGATGATGCTCTGTTGTCTTTGGGAGGAGTAGATCCTCACCACTTTTGGCCACCTGCCGGAGTATCCAACATGCTCTAAGGCTGTGCGTTGGTATTGCATCCGCTGTACTATGAATTTTGCAGGGTCCGTTGAGCCATCCCTCCAGTACGGTTCCTTGCCCCGTGGAGGGATTTTGCTTTTTGGTAGTTAAACCCAGGTGTATTGTGATAATGCACCCTTTTATTTCAGACTGGGTTTGTATTCAGGGCTGGATTATCCCAAAAGTTTATTTCCGTTTTCCAGGCGCTTTCCATCGCACAGTACTTTCGTACTATGGACACCAAGTCGGCAAAGCATGTAATTTCGCGATGACTTATGGCGTTGAGTATTCCCTTGTCCGTGCAATTATTGCAGAAGAATGAAATTGCGTCTTCCTCGCGGCAGTCCTTTATCCTGTTCATGACCAGGAGGAATCTGGCCCAGTAATGGTGTACTGTTTCTTCGGGCTCTTGCCTAATTTGGGATAGATCGCGTATGTTTGGGTGGGTGGGTGGAATTGAATCCGAATCCTCACCCAATCTGAGACTCAGGGGCCAAGGAGTTTCCGAACTCGGAAGTTTGGATTCTTGGATGTTTTCCGATAAATCTAGCCCACTGCCTGATTCTAGGTTCAGGCCTTGAGTGGCGTCCTCCCCTCTGCGGGTATCCGGCTTGGAGGGATCAGGAATCCGGACATAGCTAGTCCTTAAGATAGATGAAGGGTTGCCGCATTGTTCCCCCACCACTGCAACGTGATGGGTGACCTGGGGAGAGTTGATCTCTCTCAGATCGGGTTTAGGCCCAATCCGATCGTAGTCTGTAGCGACTCCCACGGCGGTGATGCGATCCAAGAGCTCGTTTAGGGAAGAGAGCTCCATTGGATCTAACTGCTCGGCGAGTTCCGAGTTGACGTGAAGATTTCTTTCGATGACCCGAGAAGTCATCATCGGCGCAGCGGCCGAACAAGCGGTCATAAGAAAACCACCTAGCCGCAGAGTTTGGCCGATAGCCAAAGCTCCCTCAGCAATAGTGTCATCTTTAAAGACGGGATGAGACATCCTTCCTGGTGGTGACGACACAGCGGAACTCTCAATGAAAGCACCAATGTCGGTGTCAAAACCGGCGGATCTCGGGTAGGGGGTCCTGAACTGTGCGTCTAGGCCGGATGGTAATAGGAGGCAGGGGACACGATGTTTTACCCAGGTTCGGGCCCTCTTGATGGAGGTAAAACCCTACGTCCTGCTTGATCAATATTGATGATATGGGTAGTACAAGAGTAGATCTACCACGAGATCAGAGAGGCTAAACCCTAGAAGCTAGCCTATGGTATGATTGTATGTTATGATTGTTGTTCTACGGACTAAAACCCTTCGGTTTATATAGACACCGGAGAGGGTTAGGGTTACACATGGTCGGTTACAAAGGAGGAGATATCCATATCCACGCCAAGTAGAGTCCCATCCGGACACGAGACGAAGTCTTCAATCTTGTATCTTCATAGTCCAATAGTCCGGCCAACGAAGATAGTCCGGCTGTCCGGAGACCCCCTAATCCAGGACTCCCTCAGTGATCATGATAGTGCTTTGGAGATGGAGATCAAAGGCACAAGATGATGATGGCCATATCATGTCACATATTTTGATTGCATGTGATGTTTATCTTTTATGCATCTTGTTTTGCTTAGTTCGATGGTAGCTTTATAAGATGATCTCTCACTAAATTTCAAGATAAAAAGTGTTCTCCCTGAGTATGCACCGTTGCCAAAGTTCATCGTGCCCAGACACCACGTGATGATCGGGTGTGATAAGCTCTACGTCCATCTACAACGGGTGCAAGCCAGTTTTGCACACGCAGAATACTCAGGTTAAACTTGACAAGCCTAGCATATGCAGATATGGCCTCGGAACACTGAGACCGAAAGGTCGAGCGTGAATCATATAGAAGATATGATCAACATAGCGATGTTCACCATTGAAAACTACTCCATTTCACGTGATGATCGGTTATGGTTTAGTTGATTTGGATCACGTAATAACTTAGAAGATTAGAGGGATGTCTTTCTAAGTGGGAGTTCTTAAGTAATATGATTAATTGAACTTTAATTTATCATGAACTTAGTCCTGATAGTATTTGCATATCTATGTTGTAGATCAATAGCTCGCGTTATTGCTTCCCTATGTTTTACATGTGTTCCTAGAGAAAACTAAGTTGAAAGATAATAGTAGCAATGATGCGGACTGGGTCCGTGATCTGAGGTTTATCCTCATTGCTGCACAGAAGAATTATGTCATTAATGCACCACTATGTGACTGACCTATTGCAGGAGCAGATGCAGACGTTATGAACGTTTGTCTAGCTCAATATGATGACTACTTGATAGTTTAGTGCACCTTGCTTAACAGCTTAGAATCGGGATTTCAAAGATGTTTTGAACGTCATGGACCATATGAGATGTTCCAGGAGTTGAAGTTAATATTTCAAGTAAATACCCGAGTTGAGAGATATGAAGTCTCCAACAAGTTCTATAGCTAAAATATGGAGGAGAATAGCTCAAGCAGTGAGCATGTGCTCAGATTGTCTGGGTACTACAATCGCTTGAATCAAGTGGGAGTTAATCTTCCAGATAAAATAGTGATTGACAGAATTCTCTAGTCACCATCACCAAGTTAGTAGAACTTCGTGATGAACTATAATATGCAAGGGATAACGGAAACGATTCCCAAGCTCTTCGTGATGCTGAAATCGACGAAGGTAGAAATCAAGAAAAGCATCAAGTGTTGATGGTAAAACCACTAGTTTCAAGTAAAGGGACAAAGGGAAGAAAGGGGAACTTCAAGAAGAACGACAAACAAGTTGCTGCTCAAGCGAAAAAACCCAAGTCTGGACCTGAGCCTGAAACTGAGTGCTTCTAATGCAAAGGGACTGGTCATTGGAAGCGGAACTACCCCAAGTAATTGGCGGATAAGAAGGATGGCAAAGTGAACATAGGTATATTTGATATACATGTTATTGATGTGTACTTTACTGGTGTTTATAACAACCCCTCGGTATTTGATACTGGTTCAGTTACTAAGAGTAGTAACTCAAAATGGGAGTTGCAAAATAAACAGAGACTAGTTAAGGGTGAAGTGATGATGTGTGTTGGAAGTGGTTCCAAGATTGATATGATCATCATCGCACACTCCCTATACTTTCGAGATTAGTGTTGAACCTAAATAAATGTTATTTGGTGTTTGCGTTGAGCATAAATATGATTGGATCATGTTTATTGCAATACGGTTATTCATGTAAGTTAGAAAATAATTGTTGTTCTGCTTACATGAATAAAACCTTCTATGGTCATACACCCAATGAAAATGGTTTGTTGGATCTCGATCGTGGTGATACACATTTTCATAATATTGAAGCCAAAAGATGCAAAGTTAATAATGATAGTGCAACTTATTTGTGGCACTGCCGTTTAGGTCATATTGGTGTAAAGCGCATGAAGAAAATCCATGCTGATGGGCTTTTGGAATCACTTGATTATGAATCAGTTGATGCTTGCGAACCATGCCTCATGGGCAAGATGACTAAGACTCCGTTCTCCGGAACAATGGAGCGGGCAACAGATTTGTTGGAAATCATGCATACTGATGTATGTTGTCCAATGAATATTGAGGCTCGCGAGGTATCATTATTTTCTGATCTTCACAGATGATTTGAGCAGATATGAGTATATCTACTTGATGAAACACAAGTCTGAAATATTTAAAAAGTTCAAAGAATTTCAGAGTGAAGTGGAAAATCATCGTAACAAAAAAAAAGTTTCTACGATATGATCGCAGAAGTAAAATATTTGAGTTAGGAGTTTGTCCTTCAGTTAAAACAACGTGAAATAGTTTCACTACTCACGCCACCTGGAACACCACAGTGTAATGGTGTGTCCGAACGTCAAAACCGTGCTTTATAAGATATGGTGCGATCTATGATGTCTCTTATCGATTACCACTATCGTTTTGGGGTTATGCATTAGAGACAACTACATTCACGTTAAACAAAGCACCATCTAAATCCGTTGAGACGACACCGTATGAACTATGGTTTGGTGAGAAACCTAAGCTGTCGTTTCTTAAAGTTTGGGACTGCGATGCTTATGTGAAAAAGTTTCAACATGATAAGCTCGAACCCAAATCGGAGAAGTAAATCTTCATAGGATACTCAAAAGAAAATGTTGGGTACACCTTCTATCACAGATCCGAAGGCAAGATATTCATTGCTGAGAATGGATCCATTCTAGAGAAGGAGTTTCTCTCGAAAGAAGTGAGTGGGAGGAAAGTAGAACTTGATGAGGTAACTATACCTGTTCCCTTATTGGAAAGTAGTTCATCACAGAAATCTGTTCCTGTGACTACTACACCAATTAGTGAGGAAGCTAATGATGATGATCATGTAACTTCAGATCAAGTTACTATCGAACCTCGTAGGTAAACCAGAGTGAGATCCGTACTAGAGTGGTACGGTAATCCTGTTCTGGAGGTCATGTTACCTGACCATGACGAACCTACGAACTATGAAGAAGCGATGATGAGCCCAGATTCCGCGAAATGGCTTGAGGCCACAAAATCTGAGATGAGATCCATGTATGAGAGCAAAGTATGGACTTTGATTGACTTGCCCAATGATCGGCGAGCCATTGAGATTAAATGGATCTTCAAGAGGAAGACGGACATTGATAGTAGTGTTACCATCTACAAAGCTAGAATTGTCGCAAAAAGGTTTTTGACAAGTTCAAGGTGTTGACTATGATGAGAGTTTCTCACTCGTATCTATGCTTAAGTCTGTCCGAATCATGTTAGCAATTGCCGCTTTTATGATTATGAAATTTGGCACATGGATGTCAAAACTGCATTCCTGAATGGATTTCTGGAAGAAGAGTTGTATATGATGCAACCGGAAGGTTTTGTCGATCCAAATGGAGCTAACAAAGTGTGCAAGCTCCAGCGATCCATTTATGGACTGGTGCAAGCCTCTCGGAGTTGGAATAAACGCTTTGATAAGTTGATCAAAGCATATAGTTTTATACAGACTTGCGATGAAGCCTATATTTACAAGAAAGTGAGTGGGAGCACTACAGCATTTCTGATAAGTATATGTGAATGACATATTGTTGATTGGAGATAATGTAGAATTATTCTGCAAAGCATAAAGGAGTGTTTGAAAGGAGTTTTTCAAAGAAAGACCTCGGTGAAGCTGCTTACATATTGAGCATCAAGATCTATAGAGATAAATCAAGACGCTTGATAAGTTTTCAATGAGTACATACCTTGACAAGTTTTTGAAGTAGTTCAAAATGGAACAGTCAAAGGAAGAGTTCTTGTATGTGTTACAAGGTGTGAAATTGAGTAAGACTCAAAGCCCGACCACGGCAGAAGATAGAAAGAGAATGAAAGTCATTCCCTATGTCTTGGCCATAGGTTCTATAAAGTATGCCATGCCATGTACCAAATCTATTGTATACCCTACACTGTTTTTGGCAAGGGAGTACAATAGTGATCTAGGAGTAGATCACTGGACAGCGGACAAAATTATCCTTAGTCGAATAAGGATATGTTTCTCGATTATGGAGGTGACAAAAAAAGGTTCGTTGTAAAGGGTTACGTCGATGCAAATTTTGACACTGATCCAGATGACTCTAAATCTCAATCTGGATACATATTGAAAGTGGGAGCAATTAGCTAGAATAGCTCCGTGCAGAGCATTATTGACATAGAAATTTGCAAAATACTTACGGATCTGAATGTGGCAGACCCGTTGACTAAACTTCTCTCACAAGCAAAACATGATCACACCTTAGTACTCTTTGGGTGTTAATCACATAGCGATGTGGACTAGATTATTGACTCTAGTAAACCCTTTGGGTGTTGGTCACATGTCGATGTGAACTATGGGTGTTAATCACATGGTGATATGAACTATTGGTGTTAAATCACATGGAGATGTGAACTAGATTATTGACTCTAGTGCAAGTGGGAGACTGAAAGAAATATGCCCTAGAGGCAATAATAAAGTCATTATTTATTTCCTTATATCATGATAAATGTTTATTATTCATGCTAGAATTGTATTAACCAGAAACATGATACATGTGTGAATACATAGGCAAACAGAGTGTCACTAGTATGCCTCTACTTGACTAGCTCGTTGATCAAAGATGGTTATGTTTCCTAGCCATAGACAAAGAGTTGTCATTTGATTAATGGGATCACATCATTAGGAGAATGATGTGAATGACTTGACCCATTCCGTTAGCTTAGCACTTGATCGTTTAGTTTGTTGCTATTGCTTTCTTCATGACTTATACATGTTCCTACGACTATGAGATTATGCAACTCCCGTTTACCAGAGGAACACTTTGTGTGCTACCAAACGTCACAACGTAACTGGGTGATTATAAAGGTGCTCTACAGGTGTCTCCGAAGGTACTTGTTGGGTTGGCGTATTTCGAGATTAGGATTTGTCACTCCGATTGTCGGAGAGGTATCTCTGGGCCCACTCGGTAATACACATCACTTAAGCCTTGCAAGCATTGCAACCAGACTAAGGCATAGCCTAGTGGTTGGAAGGGGCTGATGCCTTCCCACCCACCCAGGTTCAAGGCATGGTACTTGCAATTTGGGGTTGTTGCACCAATTATACTGTAGGGGGTTCCCTTACCGTCTTTCTGTCAAAAAAACTAATGAGTTAGTTGCGGGATGATGTATTGCGAAACGAGTAAAGAGACTTGCCAGTAATGAGATTGAACTAGGTATTGAGATACCGACGATCGAATCTCGGGCAAGTAACATACCGATGACAAAGGGAACAACATATGTTGTTATGTGGTTTGACCGATAAAGATCTTCGTAGAATATGTAGGAGCCAATATGAGCATCCAGGTTCCGCTATTGGTTATTGACCGGAGATGTGTCTCGGTCATGTCTACATAGTTCTCGAACCCATAGGGTCCGCACGCTTAAAGTTCGATGACGGTTATATTATGAGTTTATGTGTTTTGATGTACCGAAGGAGTTCGGAGTCCCAGATGAGATCGGGGACATGACGAGGAGTCTCGAAATGGTCGACACGTAAAGATCGATATATTGGACGACTATATTCGGACAGCGGAAACGTTCCGAGTGATTTGGGTATTTTCGGGAGTACCGGGGAGTTACAGGAATTCGTATTGGGCCTTAATGGGCCATACGGGAAAGGAAAGAAAGGCCTCAAAGGGTGGCCGCACCCCTCCCCATGGGCTGGTCCGAAATGGACTAGGGAGGGGGGCGCCCCCTTCCTTCCTTCTCCTTTTCCTTTCCCTTTCCTTCCCTCCTACTCCTACTACTTGGAAGGGATCCTAGTTCTACTAGGAAAGAGGGAATCCTACTCCCGGTGGGAGTAGGACTCCCCTAGGGCGCGCCATAGAGAGGGCCGGCCCCTCCCCTCCTCCACTCCTTTATATACGTGGCCCGGGGGCACCCATAGACACAACAATAGATCCCTTGGATCTCTTAGCCGTGTGCGGTGCCCCCCTCCATCATAATCCACCTCGGTCATATCGTAGCAGTGCTTAGGCGAAGCCCTGCGTCGGTAGAACATCATCATCGTCACCATGCCGTCGTGCTAACGGAACTCTCCCTCAAAGCTCGGCTGGATCAGAGTTCGAGGGACGTCATCGAGTTGAACGTGTGTAGAACTGGGAGGTGCCGTGCGTTCGGTACTTGATTGGTCGGATCATGAAGACGTACGACTACATCAACCGCGTTGTGCTAACGCTTCCGCTTTCGGTCTACAAGGGTACATGGACAACACTCTCTCCTTTCGTTGCTATGCATCACCATGATCTTGCATGTGCATAGGAAAATTTTGAAATTACTACGTTTCCCAATAGGCCGCATCCCCTTGCTTCTTTATATACGGGGGCAGGGGCACCCCATAGAGACAACAATTGATCGTTTGTTCTTTTAGCCGTGTGCGGTGCCCCCCTCCACCATAGTCCACCTCGATATTACTGTAGCGGTGTTTAGGTGAAGCCCTGCGTCGGTAGAACATCAATATCATCACCATGCCGTCGTGCTGACAAAACTCTCCCTCAACACTCGGCTGGATCGGAGTTCGAGGGACATCATCAGGCTGAATGTGTGCTGAACTCGGAGGTGCCGTACGTTCGGTACTTGATCGGTCGGATCGTGAAGACGTACGACTACATCAACCGTGTTGTGCTAACGCTTCCGCTTTCGGTCTACGAGGGTACGTGGACAACACTCTCCCCTCTCATTGCTATGCATCACCATGATCTTGCGTGTGCGTAGGATTTTTTTTTGAAATTACTACGTTCCCCAACACCTGTTATGTACGCAGTTATCCCAATGTGGTGCGTTACATGTATGACCTGAAAGGAGGTCCTTCGTGTAATACGGGGGAATCTCAAGAGATCGTGTTAAGTCGTCGAGCGGTTGAACAGCTCTCGCCGCATCATGACAGTCAGTTTTCGGCTTTCTCTACTGAGGTGTTCGACCAGATGAACCGGAAACACAATCGCAGTAGTTCTCCCGTTACTACCCTAGCCGATAGAGCGAAACATAAGGTAGCAAGCACAGGAGCCGGGCAACCCAACTATTGACCCAAGACATGATTCAGAGCTGATGCATATAAGGCCGAACTCGCGACGCCAAAGTATGCTATGAAGCTGTTCGAACTTTGTTGGCAACTTATTTTGTTCCTATGTCAAGCCCTTGGCAAGGTATGTCGGGGTGTGTGTGTGTGAAACAACCAAAAGGAGCAAAATTCGGTTCTTTATAGAAAAGTGAATACCGGATACAGAGTATATTCACTAGAACCTAGGTGACATGCCAATTGTCATTTTTATAAATGATAACGCCACAACCCCGGCTATTTGCCATGCCAGGGGTCGGCGGCTGAGGAAACAGGCACTTTACAAGCTCGAAAAATAGAGAGTGCGGTCTACAAAAGGTTATTTTGGACCTCCTGTCGCACGTCTGCGCCGCCTTTCCTCAGTGGAGGGGCTCCTTAACGGGAGTAGCCTTTGGGTGAATTTATGAACCCGGACTCTGATACCGTCCATGAGATGACCAGCCTTTGTGCTACCTGTGGCAAAGGATGATGGAAAAGGAAGAGTAATTTAGAAAAAAGGGAAAAGGGAGTAGTTTATGGGAGTACTTGTAGATCCGTTCGTGTTATGCTTCCGCCGATGCCTAGGCTATTTGAAGTGCATAGTTATGTATGCGCGGTACAGATTTCGCAGGTATATGAGGCAGACAGCGGAAGCCGAACTACTAGTCCTGCTCCGAACTTGGTCGATCCTGTTAAATGGAGACTGATGGCTTAATGGACAACAAGGTATGCGGTTTAATGAGACCGCTTTGTACTTTGGCTGAGGGCGTCGTAGTGTGATCCTCAGTCCGGAGAGAGTGTTTCTCCTGCTCCCCTGTAGAGTTGTATGTCACGTATACCATGTTCACTGTTTTCACTTCAGGGGGAAATTGCTTCTGACCCCCGGTATTTGGTTGGTGACCCTCTTCGTCATCGCTATCGCCCGGCGGCCTCCTCGCTTTGTGTTCGGCGTTGAGCTTGCCGACCTGCTTGAAGACCCAACATCTTCTGTTGGTATGGTTAGCTGGTTTGTCGGGGTGGCCATGAATCTGGCAGGGCCAGTCCAATATATTATCTAAATTGGATGGTCCATCTTTATTTGCCTTGAATGGCTTCTTCCGTTGACCGGATTTGGGGCTGCTGAATCCGGCGTTGACCGTTGTGTCATGCATTCTTTCGTTATCACTGCGGCGCTTGTTTTTGCCGCGTCCTGGTTTACCATTGTTGTCCCGGACTTCGGAAGTGCCCGGATCACTGGCGTTGTTGCTTCTCCGAGCGAGCTACTTGTCTTCTTCCATGCAAAAACGGGTCATCAGAGCGGTAAGGGCTGGCATGGATTTTGGTTTTTCTTGACCGAGGTGGCAAGCGAGCCACTTGTCCCGGACGCTGTGCCTGAAGGCCGCTAGGGCTTCCGCGTCCGGACAGTCGATGATTTGGTTCTTTTTAACTAAGAACCTGGTCCAGAGCTTCCTGGCTGACTCTCCGGGTTGCTGGAGAATGTGACTTAAGTCATCGGCATCTGGTGGCTGGACATATGTACCTTGGAAGTTGTCGAGGAAAGACTCTTCCAAGTCCTCCCAGCTACCAATAGAATTTTTAGGCAGACTGTTTAGCTAGTGCTGAGCTGGCCCTTTGAGTTTAAAGGGAGGTATTTGATGGCGTGGAGGTCATCTCCATGAGCCATATGAATGTGGAGAATAAAGTCCTCGATCCACACCGCGGGGTCAGTTGTTCCATCGTATAATTCAATATTTACGGGTTTAAACCCTTCTGGGAATTCATGATCCATTACTTCGTCAGTGAAGCAAAGAGGGTGTGCGGCTCCTCTCTATCGGGCCGCATCGTGACGTAGCTCCGACGAAGTCCGTCTGCAATGTTCGGCCCGTGCATGACTAGGCTTGTCACATCCGATTAGATAGCCATCGACACGTGCCGATGTACGTCCTCGCGATCCATAGATCAATCTGGTATGCCCTGCTCTATTGTTTAGGTCCTGACGAAGGTCATATGTGTGACCACAAGCTGTTTTATAATGAGGTGGGGCAGGCTGGTGTTCATCTTGAGTTGCCGCTTTATCCCGACTGCGTGGTAGTCGGTCAGCCTCGTTGCGTGATGATGGTATGGGCTCCAGCGCCTCATCATCGAACTGAGGTAGCAATTTGCGCTTCGGATAACTTTTGGCTAGGCGCTTAAGGCCATATTCTTTGGCTGTCAGGACATCAGTCCACCTATCGTTTAACAGGTCTTGATCAACTTGAAGTTGCTGCTACTTCTTTTTCAGGCTTCCTGCGATGGCTATTAGCTGGCACTTGAAGCGCTCCTGCTCGAGAGGTTCTTCAGGCATGATGAAATCCTCATTGCCGAGGCTCACCTCATCCTCGGAGAGCAGAATATAATTACTGTCCTCCGAGTCTTTGTTGATGGCCTGTTCGTCGGAGCTAACTGCCCATCTTCCCGTTCTTCTTGTTCAGGAGTTGTTTCAACGAGGTCTTCATTATCGTCGACACCGTCAGGAGTATTATCTTCTCCTATGCCAGTATTACTATCTTTTGCACGACGTGACTTAGAGCGGCGCCGCCAACGTCGGTGCTTAGGCCGTGTCCCAGGAGGTTTGTCCTCGATTGGATCTTCTTTGTCGTCGTCGTTAGATTCTTTAGGCGTATCCACCATATATACGTCGTACGAAGAAGTGGCCATCCCACGTCTGGTAAACGGCAGGTTTTGGCCATGCTCCTCGTCTGCATCGTCATCCATACCATCGATGTCTTCGGAGCCGTAATCGAGCATGTCTGTTAAGTTTTCGACAGTGGCTATGAAGTGGGTGGTGGGTGGGGAGCAAAATTCCCTGTCATCAGCTTCTAGTTCAAACCGGATACAGTTAGGTTGGCAATCCCCCTCTAAGGATAGATTTTTTAATGAATTCAGCACATCGCCCAAGGGTGAGTGCCGGAAGATGTCCACGTCGCTGAATTCGGCGATCGATAACCGATCATGCTCGACATGCGTGGATGCACATAGTTCGAAACTTTTAACCGGAAACGAGCCCGAGGTTCCGGTGACACAGGCATTACCAGAGGTTAGGTCTGTGTGCGGCTCCAATGCCGTGGAGTCTGCGACTTCCATTGCGGGGTTAAGCTTCCTGTCCTCGGATGGCGCGACCTGCTCCGGATCTAAGGCCAGAGCGGTTACAGGTGCAATTTCCTGGGTATGGCCCGATGACAGATCTAAGTCATGTTCATCGAGGTGATGGGGAGTGATTGTCGTGGTATCGAATCCGTCGAAGATCAAGTCTCCGCGGATATCCGCGACGTAGTTCAAGCTCCCGAATTTGACCTGATGGCCAGGGGTGTAGCTGTCGATCTGCTCCAGATGGCCAAGCAAGTTGGCCCGCAGTGCGAAGCCACCGAACACGAAGATCTGTCCAGGGAGGAAGACCTCCCCTTGGACAGCGCCATTGTAGATGATTGAAGGAGCCATCAAACCTTTTGAGGACGGCACAGTGGAACTCTCAATGAAAGCACCAATGTCGGTGTCAAAACCGGTGGACCTCGGGTAGGGGGTCCCGAACTATGCGTCTAAGGTCGATGGTAACAGGAAACATGGGACACGATGTTTACCCAGGTTCGGGCCCTCTCTGTGGAGGTAATACCCTACTTCCTGCTTGATTTATCTTGATGAATATGAGTATTACAAGAGTTGATCTACACGAGATCGAGATGGCTAAACCCTGACAGCCTAGCATGTATGACTATGGTAATGATTGTCGCCCTATCCGGACTAAGCCCTCCGATTTATATAGACATCGGAGGGGACTAGGGTTGTACAAGGTCGGTTACAGAGAAAGGAATCTTCATATTGGGTCGCCAAGCTTGCCTTCCATGCCAAGGAGAGTCCCATCCGGATACAGGAGAGACTCTTCGGTCTTATTTCTTCATAGCCCATTAATCCGGCCCATGTCCAACAGGCCGGATGCCCGAGGACCCCTTAGTCCATGACTCCCTCACCCGGGTCTATTTTATATCATATAAGTTTCCGATCTACAATTCTAGTTTACTATTTATTTATTTTTGCAATCTTTACTTTTCAATCTATACAACAAAAATACCAAAAATATTTATCTTATTATCTTTACCAGATCTCACTTTCGTAAGTGACCGTGAAGGGGTTGACAACCCCTTTATCGCGTTGGTTGCGAGGTTCTTGATTGTTTGTGCGGGTACTAGGCGACTTGCATGTAGTCTCCTACTGGATTGATACCTTGGTTCTCAAAAACTGAGGGAAATACTTACGCTACTTTGCTGCATCACCTTTTCCTCTTCAAGGGAAAACCAATGCATGCTCAAGAGGTAGCAAGAAGGATTTCTGGCGCCATTGTCGGGGAGATCTACGCTCAAGTCAAGACATACCAAGTACCCATCACAAACTCTTCTCCCTCGCATTACATTATTTGCCATTTGCCTCTCGTTTTGCTCTCCCCCACTTCACCTTTGCTGTTCTATTCGCCCCTTTTTCCGTTCGCTCCTTTTTCCGTTCGCCTCTTTTCGCATGCTTCTTGTGTGATTGTGTGTTGGATTGATTGTTTGTCACGATGGCTCGAGATAATACTAAATTATGTGACTTTTCCAATACCAACAACAATGATTTTATTAGCACTCCGATTGCTCCTATTACCGATGATGAATCTTGTGAAATTAATGTTGCTTTGTTGAATCTTGTGATGAAAGATCAGTTTTTCTGGCCTTCCTAGTAAAGATGTCGCTACCCATCTAAACAACTTTGTTGATTTGTGTGATATGCAAAAGAAGAAAGATGTGGATAATGATATTGTTAAATTGAAGCTATTTCCGTTTTCTCTTAGAGATCGTGCTAAAACTTGGTTCTCTTCTTTGCCTAAAAATAGTATCGATTCATGGAATAAGTGAAAAGATGCTTTTATCTCTAAGTATTTTCCTCCCGCTAAAATTATCTCCCTTAGGAACAATATTATGAATTTTAAGCAACTTGATCATGAGCATGTTGCACAAGCTTGGGAGAGGATGAAATTAATGATACGTAATTGCCTACACATGGTTTGAATTTATGGGTGATTATACAAAAAAATTATGCTGGATTGAATTTTGTTTCTAGAAATCTTTTAGATTCGGCCGCGGGAGGCACCTTTATGGAAATCCCTTTAGGAGAAGCTACTAAACTCCTAGATAATATTATGATTAATTATTCTCAATGGCATACTGAAAGATCCACTAGTAAAAAGGTTCATGTGATTGAAGAGATTAATGTTTAGAATGGAAAGATGGATGAATTTATGAAATTGTTTGCTAATAAGAGTGTTTCTTCTGATCCTAATGATATGCCTTTGTCCACTTTGATTGAGAGTAATAATGAATCTATGGATGTGAATTTTGTTGGTAGGAGCAATTTTGGTAACAACGCTTATAGGGGAAACTTTAACTCTAGGCCGTTCCCTAGTAATTCCTCTAATAATTATGGTAATTCCTACAACAACTCTTATGGAAATTTTAATAAGACACCCTCTAATTTTGAGACTAGTGTTAAAGAATTTATGATTTTGCAAAAGAATTTCAATGCTTTGATTAAAGAAAAAATGCTTAAAATTGATGAGTTGGCTAGGAACGTGGATAAAATTTCTCTTGATGTTGATTCTTTGAAACTTAGATCTATTCCACCTAAGCATGATATCAATGAGTCTCTCAAGGCCATGAGAATTTCCATTGATGAGTGCAAAGAAAGAACCGCTAGGATGCGTGCTAAAAAAGATTCCTTTGTGAAAGCGTGTTCTCCTAGTTTTCATGATAATAATGATGTAGAGCTAAAAGTGATTTATGTGTCTCCTATTAAATCTTTGTTTTCCAATATGAATCTTGATAAAGATGGGACTGGAGATGAGTCAACTTTAGTTAAAAGGCGTCCCAACGATTCGGAGTTTTTAGATCTTGATGCTAAAATTAATAAAAGTGGGGTTGAAGAGGTGAAGACTTTACATAGCAATGAACCCACTATTTTGGATTTCAAGGAATTTAATTATGATAATTGCTCTTTGATAGATTGTATTTACTTGTTGCAATCCGTGTTGAATTCTCCTCATGCTTATGATCAAAATAAGGCTTTAATAAACATATCGTTTATGCTTTAATGCAATCTTATGAAGAAAATCTTGAACTAGAAGTTTCTATCCCTAGAAAACTTTATGATGAGTGGGAACCTACTATTTAAATTAAGATCAAAGATCATGAATGCTATGCTTTATGTGATTTGGGTGCTAGTGTTTCCACAATTCCAAAAACTTTGTGTGATGTGTTACATTTCCGCGAATTTGATGATTGTTCTTTAAATTTGCACCTTGCGGATTCCACCATTAAGAAACCTATGGGAAGAATTAATGATGTTATTATTGTTGCAAATAGGAATTATGTGTCCGTAGATTTCATTGTTCTTGATATAGACTGCAATCCTACATGTCCTATTATTCTTGGTAGACCTTTCCTTAGAATGATTGGTGCAATTATTGACATGAAAGAAGGAAGTATTAGATTCCAATTTCTGTTAAGGAAAGGCACAGAACACTTTCCTAGAAATAAAATTAAATTATCTTATGAATCTATTATGAGAGCCACTTATGGATTGCATATCAAAGATGACAATACCTAGATCTATTCTTGCTTTTATGCCTAGCTAGGGGCGTTAAACGATAGCGCTTGTTGGGAGGCAACCCAATTTTATTTTTGTTCCTTGCTTTTTGTTCCTGTTTAGTAATAAATAAATCATCTATCCTCTGTTATGATTGTGTTTTTTATGTTTTATTTAGTATTTGTGCCAAGTAAAGTCTTTAGGATCTCCTTGGGTGATTGTTGTTTGATCTTACTGAAAAAAGCAGAAAGTATGCGCTCACGAGAATAAATTTTTGTTTTTACCAGAGAGCGATAAAATACCAATTCAAACTGGTAGATCAATATACAAATTATTTATATCGTCCTAATTTTTCCGAATTTTTGGAGTTACATAAATATTCAAAAACTCCAAATTGCTATAGACTATTCTGTTTTTGATAGATTCTGTATTTCGTGTGTTGTTTGCTTATTTTGATGAATCTATGGCTAGTATCGGGGGGTATGAACCATAGAGAAGTTGGAATACAGTAGGTTCAACACCAATATAAATAAAGAATGAGTTCATTACAATACCTTAAAGTGGTAGTTTTTTCGTATACTAACGAAGCTCATGAGATTTTCTGTTGAGTTTTGTGATGTGAAGTTTTCATGTTTTTGGGTAAAGATTTGATGGATTTTGGAACAAGGAGTGGAAAGAGCATAATCTTGGGGGTGCCCAAGGCACTACAAGGTAACATTCAAGGACAACCAAAAGCCTAAGCTTGGGGATGCCCCGGAAGGCATCCCCTCTTTCGTCTTCATCTATCAGCAACTTTACTTGAGGCTATATTTTTATTCACCACATGATATGTGTTTTGCTTGGAGCGTCTTGTATGATTTGAGTCTTTCCTTTTTAGTTTACCACAATCATCTTTGTTGTACACACCTTTTGGGAGAGACACACATGAATCGGAATTTATTAGAATACTCTATGTGCTTCAGTTATATCTTTTGAGCTAGATAATTTTGCTCTAGTGCTTCACTTATATCATTTTAGAGCACGGTGGTGGTTTTATTTTATAAATTTTTTTGATCTCTCATGCTTCACTTATATTATTTTGAGAGTCTTTTAGAACGGCATGGTAATTTGCTTTGGTTATGAAACTAGTGCTAATTTGATAGGCATCCAAGATGGGTATAATAAAAACTTTCATATAGAGTGCATTGAATACTATGATAAGTTTGATACTTGATGATTGTTTTGAAATATGAAGATGGTGATATTAGAGTCATGCTTATTGAGTATTTGTGAATTTTATAAATACTTGTGTTGAGGTTTGCAAGTCCCGTAGCATGCACGTATGGTAACCGTTGTATAGCAAATTTGAAGCATGAGGTGTTTCTTTGATTGTCCTCCCTATGAGTGGCGGTCGGGGACGAGGGATGGTATTTTCTTACCAATCTATCCCACTAGGAGCATGTGTGTAGTGCTTAGTTTTTGATGACTTGTAGATTTTTGCAATAAGTATGTGAGTTCTTTATGACTAATGTTGAGTCCATGGATTATACGCACTCTCACCCTTCCATCATTGCTAGCCTCTTCGGTATCGTGCATTGCCCTTTCTCACCTCGAGAGTTGGTGCAAATTTCTCCGATGCATCCAAACCCTGTGATATGATACGCTCTATCACACATAAGCCTCCTTATATATTCCTCAAAACAGCCACCATACCTACCTATTATGGCATTTCCATATCCATTCCGAGATATATTGCCATGCAACTTTTCACCGTTCCATTTATCATGACACGCTTCATCATTGTCATATTGCCTTGCATGATCATGTAGTTGACATCGTATTTTTGGCAAAGCCACCGCACATAATTTTCTATACATGTCATTCTTGAACCATTGCACATCCCGGTACATCACCGGAGGCACTCATATAGTCATATTTTGTTCTAGTATCGAGTTGTAATTTTTGAGTTATAAATAAATAGAAGTGTGATGGTCATCATTATTAGAGCATTCCCGTGTGAGGAAATAAAAAAAAGAGAATGCCAAAAAAAAGAAGGCCCAAAAATGATTGAAAAAGAGAGAAGGGACAATGTTACTATCCTTTTTCCACACTTGTGCTTCAAAGTAGCACCATGATCTTCATGATAGAGAGTCTCTTATTTTGTCACTTTCATATACTAGTGGGAATTTTCATTATAGAACTTGGCTTGTATATTCCAACAATGGGCTTCCTCAAAATGCCCTAGGTCTTCGTGAGCAAGCAAGTTGGATGCACACCCAATTAGTTTCTTTTGTTGAGATTTCATACATTTATAGCTCTAGTGCATCCGTTGCATGGCAATCCCTACTCCTTGCGTTGACATCAATTGATGGGCATCTCCATAGCCCGTTGATTAGCCGCGTCGATGTGAGACTTTCTCCTTTTTTGTCTTCTCCACAGAACCTCCATCATTATATTCTATTCAACCTATAGTGCTATGTCCATAGCTCGCGCTCATGTATTGCGTGAAAGTTGAAAAAGTTTGAGAATACTGAAGTATGAAACAATTGGTTGGCTTGTCATTGGGGTTGTGCATGATAGGAGCATTTTGTGTGACGAAAATGAAGCATGGCCAAACTATATGATTCTGTAGGGATGAGCTTTCTTTGGCTATGTTCTTTTGAGAAGACATAATTGTTTGGTTAGTATGCTGGAAGTATTATTATTTTTATGTCAATATTAAACTCTTGTCTTAAATCTTTCAGATCTGAATATTTATGCCACACTAATGAAAATTACATTGAAAATTATGTTAGGAAGCATTCCACATCAAAAATTCTGTTTTTTATCATTTACCTACTCTAGGACGAGCAGGAATTAAGCTTGGGGATGCTGATACGTCTCCAACGTATCTATAATTTTTTATTGTTCCATACTATTATATTATCTGTTTTGGATGTTTAGTGGGCTTTATTATGCACTTTTATATTATTTTTGGGACTAACCTATTAACCGGAGGCCCAGTGCTAGTTTGTATTTTTTGCTATTTCAGTGTTTCCCAGAAAAGGAATATCAAACGGAATCCAAACGGAACGAAACCTTCGCGATGATCTTTCTTGGAACAAACACAATGCAGGAAACTTGGAGTGGAAGTCAGAGACGCAACAAGGCGACCACGAGGTAGGGGGCGCGCCTAGGGCGGTAGGCGCGCCTAGGGCGGTAGGCGCGCCCCCACCCTCGTGGGCCCCTCGTAGCTCCACCGACGTACTTCTTTCGCCTATTTATACTCTTATACCCTAAAAACATCAAGGGGAGCCACGAAACTACTGTTTCACCGCCGCAACCTTCTGTACCCGTGAGATCCCATCTGGGGGCCTTTTCCGGCGATCTGCCGGAGGGGGATTCAATCACGGAGGGCTTCTACATCAACACCATAGCCTCTCCGATGATGTGTGAGTAGTTTACCACACACCTTCGGGTCCATAGTTATTAGCTAGATGGCTTCTTCTCTCTCTTTGATCTTCAATACAAAGTTCTCCTTGATGTTCTTGGAGATCTATTCGATGTAATATTCTTTTGCGGTGTGTTTGCCGAGATCTGATGAATTGTGGATTTATGATTAAGTTTATCTATGAACAATATTTGGTTCTTCTCTGAATTCCTATATGTATGATTTGATATCTTTGCAAGTCTCTTTGAATTATCGGTTTAGTTTGGCCTAATAGATTGATCTTTCTTGCAATGTGAGAAGTGCTTAGCTTTGGGTTCAATCTTGCGGTGTCCTTTCCCAGTGACAGTAGGGGCAGCAAGGCACATATTGTATTGTTGCCATCGAGGATAAAAAGAAGGGATTTATATCATGTCATCTTGCCTAAAGCATTACTCTGTTCTTATGAACTTAATACTCTAGATGCATGCTGGATAGCGGTCGATGTGTGGAGTAATAGTAGTAGATGCAGAATCGCTTCGGTCTACTTAACATGGATGTGATGCCTATATTTCATAATCATGCCTAGATATTCTCATAACTATGCGCTTTTCTATCAATTGCTCGGCAGTAATTTGTTCACCCATCGTAATACTTGCTATCATGAGAGAAGCCACTAGTGAAACCTATGGCCCCGGGGTCTATTTTATATCATATAAGTTTCAGATCTACAATTCTAGTTTATTATTTAATTTATTTTGCAATCTTTACTTTTCAATCTATACAACAAAAATACCAAAAATATTTATCTTATTATCTTTATCAGATCTCACTTTCGTAAGTGACCGTGAAGGGATTGACAACCCCTTTATCGCGTTGGTTGCGAGGTTCTTGATTGTTTGTGCAGGTACTAGGCAACTTGCGTGTAGTCTCCTACTAGATTGATACCTTGGTTCTCAAAAATTGAGGGAAATACTTACGCTACTTTGCTGCATCACCCTCTCCTCTTCAAGGGAAAACCAACGCATGCTCAAGAGGTAGCACCCCTCCACCGTTTACTCCTCCGGTCATATTGTCGTAGTGCTTAGGCGAAGCCCTGCGCGTATCACATCACCATCACCATCACCACGCCGTCGTGCTGACAAAACTCTCCCCTGACACTTCGCTGGATCAAGAGTTCGAGGGACGTCATCGAGCTGAACGTGTGCAGAACTCAGAGGTGTCATACGTTCGGTGCTTGATCCGTTGAATCGAGAAGACGTTCAACTACATCAACCGCGTTATGCTGACGCTTCCGCTTTCCGTCTATGAGGGTACGTGGACACACTCTCCCCCTCTCGTTGCTATGCATTGTAGGAGATATGCCCTAGAGGCAATAATAAATGCTATTACTTATCTCCATGTTCATAATTATGTTTATGTTCCATGCTATAAATGCTATGGTTCTCGAGTCTGCAATAACACGAGGCTCGGAGGAAGACTCATATGCACGTGTGGAATAATAAACGGTAAGCAGTATTCCTAGTCTGGCCTCTAAGACTAGCTCAAGTGTTGCATGATGATTCTGTTTTCCTGGTCATGGGCATGTCTATGCCAGCAACTTTGAGGGCACAATGTTAAGAGAACATTTGTGTTGAATCGACCCGGATTGATGTTATGCTATGAGATTCATTCATCACAAGTTAATCATACATAACATAGAGATGGTTAACGTTTGCATAATTCCTTAGACCATGAGAGTATCGAGTTTCTTCATACTTGCTTCATGAACTTTGGGGTTTGTTAAACATCATCCGTAAATGGGTGGCTATTACGGCGGCTTACGGGTTCATGGAAAAGTGTGTCAAGTAACTTGATTGCTCAAGCTTGGGATTTGCTCCTCCGACGATGGAGAGATATTCTCGGGCCCTCTCGGCGTTACGATATCCATCATCGTCTGGCCAGACACAGTGTGATTTGATCACAGGGATGCCGCAACACGGAAACGAGAAAAGAGAACAAAACCGGTAACGAGGTAACTAACATAGTGGACAAGTCGTTGATCCACGGGGATGCAAGTAAATCTCACCTCGGGTATTTGTAACATATCACGAAGCAACAGGAATAGCACACGACAACTAGAGGTTCACTCGAATATTCATTCGTGTGGGTATAGGGGTCAATATGGGTGTCCACGGCTCCGATGTTGATCATTGATCGGAAGGGGTTCCAGGTCATGTCTATACTTCACCGAACCTATAGGGTCACACGCTTAAGGGTCATCTATCTGCTGAATACTAGACAGGGAGTCTGAGAGAAAGTCACCGGAAAAGTTTCGGAGACAACAGAAGAGTTTCGGAGAGAGAACACCGAAAGAGTTTCGGTAAAACCAAAAAGTTGTTTCGGAATATATTATTAGGTCAAAATGGTTTCGGCACTCGCCTGGAAATTTTTAGAGGGCCCCAGAATTGGTCTCGGAACTTTTGGAAATTTTCGGAGAGAAAAAACAAAAATGTTCCGAAGCTGCCGTAACCGCCGTTGTTGCTTTTCGCTGATAAAAATCACCACACCGGAAATGTTTCGGATCATGCCCAGAAGAATTTTAGAGGGTGCCAAAAATGTATTGGGACCTTCCGAAAATTTTCAGAAATAATGTTTCGTGGAAAACATCTTGTCTCAGCACGAGGGGACAAGATCCCACGAATCGGGGGTTACATGTTTGATGGCTTTTTGTCTAGGGAGCACCCATGTTTCTAGGAGACATGTTGGTGGCTTGTTCCCCCCCCCCCAATGGGAGGGGGCAAGGTTGTGGCTGGCCAAGGGGGTGCCTCCATGGTGTCCCCTTGGTGCCCCACTTGAGTTACCATTTCATCCTTCATGTGGGACATGTAGCATGGGTGTTTTGGTATTTCCTCCACCACCCCACCCCTTGCCTTGGCCTATAAAAGGAGGAGAAGGGGCTGCCATTCTCCTCATCCCTTCTCACATACAAGTGCCATGCAATGATCTGGCTTCTCTCTCCCTTCCCGCGAAATAGTTTCGTAGAGCCGAAAGGCTGTCTGGGTTCCGGCAGGAACTAGTTCTGGACGGCGAAGCCCTGTCCGATAGATGACACCGTATGTGTGCAACACTGTAGAGAGATCGTAGTTTCGGTCTTAGTTCGTGAGTGCCTCCCGGAGGGCTGTCCGTGTGTCCGTCTGAGTTTTGAAGGTCCTCCCGAACGGCTGTCCGAGTGACCGTTTGAGTATCGAAGGTCCTCCCAAAGGGCTGTCCGCGACACCGTCTGGGGGCTATTCGACCGCCTCCCAGAGGGCTGTTTGAGGAGAAGATGAGGGTATACATCCTCGCGGTTGGTAGGTTGTAAATCCTAGTTGCGGGGATCTGCACCGCCGATCATCATCGACTCTACTTCCCGCTGCGCTATGAGTCGGTAACGAAAAAGATCAAACCATGTATGCAGTCTCCATAGTGGTCCTGGGCTGGTGCGTAGGTCGGAAATTTTTTGTTTTCTGTTGCATTACCCTATAGTGGCATCAAGAGCCGTGCTATGCGTAGATGCAGGTTTTGATCTAGAATACATGGAGATGTGTGGGTATTGCATAATATAATTGGGTAGTAGATGAGATCTATTATGGAAAATTATTTATGCGGGTGACAGATGAAATCTGTTACCCGACGTTCTTGTTGCTTCCCTAGAATTTGCGTTTGCTCAATCTCGAGACAGCATGGTGGAATTTGACAAAGTTCTGGCAATCCGTGATCCTGATTGATCATGGAAGTGCTATCAGTTCTTTGGGTTCCGCCGTAGTCAAAAGAAAGATCAAATTCGCAGATGAAAGGGCATTGCAGATATGATCTGCACGGGGGTCATGTGTATGACGAAGTTTAGTATGGGGCTCGAGATTTAATTATCTCATGTTTCATACACCCCGAGATGTTAATCTAGCAACTTGAATAATCATACTTGATGATAAAACGTTGGTAGCTGCGGTTTAAGTCAAAACCTTAGAAGCCACGTAAAATAAAATTTTGCATAAACCGATTAGAGGCGTCTAACTTGGTTTTGCAGGGCATGCATGTGATGTGGTATAGCAATGCTCATATTCAATTTTATTATGTATGAGATGACTATATGATGTAATTAACATGACCTGCGTGTCATGATTCGGCATGATGGTTGGAGCCATATGATTGTCACTTTAATGACCTGCGTGTAAACCTTAAGTAATGCACTTATTTTATTAGCTATAGAGATAGCAATATTATCTAGTGCATCGACAAGGTGGTGGCAATCTTCGTGAAGGTGAACACCGACGCGAATGCCGAAGACGAAGAAATGAAAGACTTCTCCATCAGAAAGGGCTATACCATATCATGCTATTATGAATTGCCTGAGATGTTTATCCCTTATGATGCACCGTTCTTGATTGCGCGGTAATCGCTTTTTATTAGGGTGATCTCTCACTAAAATATCAAGTAGTTAGTGTTCTCCCAAGTGTAGCACCATCACAACACCTATCTTTTCGGGGTGCGCCATGGATGCATGGGTACGAACGATTAGAGAAGTGTGAGGCGGGTGAGGTCAGACCTCGCAGCAAGATCACTTGGTTGTCTTGACGTTCATGGCAGGATCGTCCTGAGCTCGGAACACACACATCGAAAGATGAGCAAGAGTCACATAGAGATGTGATCGACAAGTTGGCCTACCGATTAAAATTCCCGTTACGAGATGATGATTCTATGGCGATGAATTGAAGTCTGGATCTTGTATCACTCAAAATTAATTATGAGAGATATTGATTTGAGTGGGAGCGCACTGTTGAATTAACATGTTTAATTCTCAGTGCAATTAATTATGAACACTGTCTAAGTGTTTCGTGCAAAATAGTTGTAGAATAATGGCTCGCGTTTCCACCTTCCCTGTTAAAATTGAATAGCTATTAAATATTTGGTTAAAACTTTATGATTGGTAACATAATGTGAGGATTGTCCTCAAAAGTGCCGAGAAGGACTTTGTCCTATCGCATGCTTTGTGTATCCTCCCGCTAATGCTATGGATCATGTGACTCTCGTCCTTCGATCCAAAAGCTAGAATTCTGTTACGGTCAAGTGGAATATGTTTGCTTCCATGAAACCCAAACTTCGAAAGTTGGGATAGTTATATGATATTCATGGAACTGAAAATTATTTTCAGATACAAACAAAGCAATGTTTGTTTGCAAGTATTAGTAAAAGTGTTTACTATGCATTTGACTGTTGGGAAAGGGATCTAGAAGAACGCCTGTCATATAATGGAAGGTGAATAAAACAACAACTTAAAGAGAAAGGAAGTGTCCAAAGGGTGTTAGTATGACTTACACGCCTAGGAAGTCTGGGGCTAACGCCACTCTTAAGTTGGGTGCTTCTTTTGCGAGTAGGAGAAACACTAAAAGATAAACTATTAGAAGTATAAAGGCAGAAAGAAAGATGACTGGAATATCCAGCTCATGTATGAATGTCATACAAGTTTTTGATGTATAGTAGGCTGGTCAAAGATATAGTTCTTGGGAATTATGGTTAAACATGTTAATCACTAATTCTTGGGTATTGTGAGTTAATCACAAAGATACCCGCTCGATTGCATTTTGTTGCGAATCAATGTAAGAGCTACTATGGCCTAAAAAGACTAGCCAGAAATGAGGTTAAGGTATACACAGGGAACATAGTAAATGTTACTATACCTTCCATCGGTGTATTGCCTTCTGTATTTATTTTCATAATTTATTTAGAGTTTTACAAACTCTAGCCCATTGCATAAGGTATCTTGCAAGAAGGTTGTTCATAAGAGAACTTTTTATGTTCGGTGTTATGAATAACACAAGGGCCATACTTTCATTATGAATGAGATGTATGTTATGAATATTGATAATAATACAATACCTCTGGGTTTACTTTCATAATTCATCTTAAGTTTCATACACTCTAGCCCATTGCACAATGTTTGTTGCAAAAGAGTTGTTCATAAAACCAACAATTGTTGTTAAGTATTATAAATAACATGAAGGGTAATGCTTCCATTCAAGATGAGATGTATATTATGAATATTGATGGTAATATGATACATCTATAACGCAGACGCTAAATGTTGCGAGACTATGAGAATACAACACTATAGGAGTCGCTATAGGTGCGAACGCTCGTGTTGTCCACGTGGCGCCAGGAACAGTGCTTGGTGGAAAAACTCGTTCCAGATTGGCCCATTGAATTACAGGAGAGAGAGAGAAGAGGGCCTCACATTTGCTTCTGATTCCACGCAACTTCCCATCTCTCTCGTTCTTTCCACCGCCACCGCCGCTAGGGTTGCCGCCGCCGCTGCCAACGCCGCCCCAAGCCGTATTCGCCTCGACGGGTCTCAACCTGCCAGGCGGAGCGACCCCCCGATGCCGGTGCTCGAGGGCGAGGGAAGCTTCTAGAAGGGGGCTGAGGAGGCGTGGTTAGGCCATTAGGGTCTGACCTGGTGACTGGTGTTGGGAGGCGGGGCCGGATTGGGGGAGGTTTCGAGGGAGGAGGGGACGCGGATGAGGGCCGCTGCAACGTCGGGGACATCTTGCCGGGGACCATTGTGTGGGTGCGGCGAAGGAACGGCTACTGGTGGCTCTGACGGGATCTTGGGCCAAGGCGAGTTGCCGCCATCGCTGATCATGTCTCCCAGGTCTGGCACGCCGGACAAGCTTCTCGGCCACGAGGACGCCAGCATGTAAGTCTCCACTCCTGTGTTTTCCCTTTTGGTTTTGTTCTAAAGCAGACGAGCTGTTCCGATTAGCCGCTGTTTCTGATGCTTTTTGGTACGCTTGAGTTTGGAATTGGAACCTGCGCTTCGTGTCGGGAGCTCGCCCTTCGGGAGACCAATCCTTGCCTACAATCTTGTTGTCCTTGTCCTTCGCCCAGAGTTTTGGGCACAACAGCAGCACCCATCCTCATAGTGGTACTCATTGTTTGGTCTTGTTTGTCAGGTCCTCGCTCGCTTCACAATCCATACAGGAGGGGGACTGCATACTATAAGTGCCTCAAAATGTTTTCTGTACCTAATCCTAATCCTAAGCAATCCCTTTTTTGAAGAATATCCTGCTATTTTCCTCTCTAAGATGCAGTATCCTACTAATTTTGATGGTTTGTTAAATAATATTCTTGTATACAGGTTGCGGCTGATCTAGAGATGGTCTCCACAAGAAAAAATTGGACCAGTTGACCTTCCACGGGCATGCATATCATGATATAATCAAGAGCCACAAATTTTAGTTTTGTCTTTTTCACATAGCTTTTAAAGATAAACGAGGATCTGCCTGATGCAGATGGCACATGACAGGTACTTCCTTTTGAGTGCTCTTACTATGTACTCCCTCTGTTCGGAATAATGGACATGGTTTTACTTCAAATAACTGAAGTAATAATACACTATAATAATTTCTAGGATTCTGAATATGACTGTAATTATTTCATTCACCTTTTTATTTTGCGGGTATTATACCCTGGGAGTTCATTTGTTCTGTGTTTCTTACCAGATTCTGATTAATTAACTAGCGCGAAGGATTGTGGTGAATTAGTCGGCCACCAGTGAAGCCTAGCAGGTAGGCGAGTTGATGAGTGAACCTGTTCAATTTTTATTATGCCATTGATATCAAAATCTTGCATGAGTTTTTTTTATTGTTTGGTGACTAAGCCTATGTTGGTTAATATGAATTTGAATTGTACTCTAGATCAAGTGATTCTCTGATATAGTAACTCATTTCTAAAAAAAATCGCCCATTCTGATTTAAAAACGAAGCAGTAAGAAATCGGTTGTGATGTTTCAAGCAGGAAAAAACTAAATGTAGACCATTTCATCAGAATTTGTACAAGAAGGCGGGGATGAGCGTATGGCAGCAAGGGAGGCGGCTCGGCTCGGACCGGCCATGGCGCTAGCGCTTCTGATTCCCCACCGGCCTCCTTAGTCCCCTAGCCACAACCGGCTCCAATCCCTCGTCTGCTATGGTGCTGTGGGAGGAAGAGGAAGAGTAGGCATGCTTTCTGCTGCATCCAGCATCCACACGTCAGATTGACGAGCCTAAACTCTGGGTGAGCTCCTTCACGACCATTTTGTTTACTTTACTGAGTAGAGAGAACTCAGGCAGAGTTGTGGCATTTATTTATGTTTCAGTTTACATTTAGATTCAGATTTAGATTGGAGAATAGCTCGAACTCAAGCAGAGTTGTTTTTGTTAATTTTCCAGTTTACATTCAGATTGATTTTGTTTTCTGAACTCGATTTAATTTGTGTCTACTCTGTATCCTCCTGATTTCTATACACGGTTGATTTCTGCATTTGGGTTGGTTATACTGTGATCACCAGGTTATGAAAATCTGTATTTAAAAAAAACATGATCTTGGTTTATTTCAGGCTTTGAGAAGGCTTCAATTTTCAGAAACTGTTGCCCAGAGAGATGTCGATGAAGCACTACGCCTGTTGCAGATGTCAAAGTACTTGATCTACTTTGATGACCGCCAGCGGTCTAGCCTTGATGTGATCTCTGACATATACTCCATCCTGAGAGATGAAGCAGCAAGGACTAGCAACATGGATGTCAAATTTGGTCTTTCTCTTAACCTTATCTCCAGAAAGTTATAATCTCTACCTATGGCTACATTAATTAGTCCATTGCTGGGCATTGATTGCTAACAGAAATTCTCTCCTGCTCCAATGTTTGTGAAAATAGGAGTGCACTGAGGCTCAGCTGAAGGAATGCCCGGAGGAGTATGCATCCTTGAACGTGTGGCAGATCCACCCAAGCACATTTGACATACAGTTCTGCGACGCCTGATCCAGGAACAAACATTCCATCATAATCAGACGATTGTGATGCATGATTAGGGCGTCTAATGCCATTGTTTGGGATCTATTAAGTTTGAAGGACCTTAGTGATAGCACATGCAGATTGATTACAGTTTTACAGATTTTTATGCATAAATGGAAGTACAGTGGTAGACCTGAGAAGGTTTGAACATTTATTTCATAATTGGGGAATCAATTGTTGACCAAGTTGCTCCATTCTAATTCCTGCTGATAATTTTATTCTTCTTACTCCCTTTTTTGGGTGTTGTTAATGATGTTGGTTGTTTGCATATTGTCTAAAGATATAATCCTCACTAAGTAATTATTTCTGTAAGTTGCAAATAGAAATGTAGCACTAAAACGATAAGGTTGTATTAACTTCCTCTTTCTTTTCTTTTCATCTGCTTTTGATTCATATTTCGGTTATTTGCTGTTACTAATGATAAGATTTTTTTGTGTGCGTAGTTCATTGACTCCTTATTACAATGAGCATGTCCTTCTTTCCATAAAAGAGCTTGAGGAGGTAAATGAAGATGGTGTTTCCACTCTGTTCTACCTACAAAAATTTACCCAGGTCGAGGGAAGAGGAAGAACATTTTCTCTTTGACCAGTCACGAATAACAATGTATATTCTGAAGAAACCTGTCATTTACTGTCTGTCTATGCTTGTGTATGCAGATGAAGGGATGAGGTAAATGAAGATGGTGTTTCCACTCTGTTCTACCTACAGAAAGTTTACCCCAGTTGAGGGAAGAGGAAGAACATTTTCTCTTTAAGCAGTCACAAATAACAAATTATATTCTGAAGCAACCTGGCATTTACTGTGTGTGCCTATGCTTATGTATGCAGATGAATGAGCTTCCAAGCAAGGGTTCATTGGGAGTAAGAACTTAAAGAAAATGAAGAACCACTGAAGGAAGAGCTTCGCCCATGAGCTTTGGATAAAGAGGTCAAACGGTAATTTGAACGGCTACTATTGATTAACACTATTTTGTTGATTTAAGCTACACATATCACCCAATAATGCTTAATCATGTGATTAATCTGAAAACGTATGAGGTTCACCTATGTGTTATCATGCCAGCAATTTGGAAATGACAAGTGTTCTGGTCATTCTAATGCCCATGTATAGCTCTTCTAATCTTATTAGATTTGCGACATGCTCCATTTCTGTTCAATAATTGAGCACACAATGCTCTTAAGCTTACTTAAATTGAGAAGGAAGCTTAAGATGTAGCTTCCACACCAGTCTTGATGTAGTTAAAGATGTAGCTTCCACACCCGTCTTGGTGTAGTTAAAACTTAAAACGAATGTAAGGGAAATTCAGGGATGTAATTTGCTCTGCTTCATTCTATTTTTTGTTCAACTTTAACAAATGATTCCTGATAAAATATTCCCTCTTTAATATTTATCTTTATCATTCTGGCTGATTTCTGCTGACACTGACAACCTCCAATTGCAGTACATATCCAGCGTCTTTTAACTTCTCTTTTTAGCTTTTGGTTTTCAATTCTGTTACATATGAATGATGGATTTTTCCTTTATATTTGTTGTTTAAGAAAAGCTAATAACTACTCATATTATTATGATTGTTGATTCCATTCAATACAAATCCTTTTAGGCAATTTAAATCTCAGCGAATGTGGTATTTCACTAAACATGCGCTCAGATTCTTCCAAGTTAATAGTATGAATTCGATTGGATGGGACCACCAGAAAATATTTTACTTGTAGTTCCCATTGCTGCAGATATTGGTTCTTCCTAAATTTATTCATTAGGTAGTCAATGCTTTTCTTATTACTACATTTTGCACATAGCCAGATTCTTTAATAGCCACCATAGTACTTATTAAGTTATTTGTTCTATTTCAGGCAATAAGAGCATACCTCCTGTGTTGCAATGTTCAAACCAGAATTAGGCATGATTTTGGGATTGTCCAGTGAAACTTTTCAGTTCTACCATGTATATTCTTGGTGCTTGGATTTAGTATTAGACCTGGAGATTCTACATAAATACAAATAATGTGTGGATTTTCCTGTTGAAACTGCTTCTGTGTAATAATATTTCTGGAATGACATTGTCAGTACTACATTTTTGCTGGTCTTGTAACGAATGAAAAGTGCGGCCACCCACCTGGCATCGTACATGCACGCCTCTCAGAGATATGCAGTGTCACTTCCGTTCCCTATTTCAGCAAGTGTAATAGATGAGGAAAACTAACGCTCATTTGGACTAAATAAACACGTTAGCAACTACATCAACATGATTAGTGTGCAAAGTCACGCCAAGGGCGCGCCCCAGCCACTAGTACCACACATGTGTGGCACTGCATTTGGCCACATTGGAGAAACCCGCATGGAAAAATTTCATTATGATGGATTTTGAAGTCGTTTGATTTTGAATCATCTGACACTTGCAACTTTCCTCTGAAAAGTGAAGTGACCGAAATACCGTTCACAGGCCATAAGGAACGAGCAACAAACTTATTGGTGATCATACATTTGATGTGTGTAGTTCAATAAATGTTGTTGCAAGTGGTGGATTTATTTATCTTCAGAAATGACTCAAGTAGATATATGGATATTTACTTGATGAGACGTAAGTCTGGATCTTTTGAAATCATTCGAAAGGTTTTCAAAAATGAAGTAGAAGTTATTGTAACAAGAAAATTATGTTTCTGCAATTTGATTGCACAAAGGAATATTTGTGTTACATGTTTGGCGAATGTCTGATGAGTTGTGAAAGGGGTTTCATAACTTGCACCTCCCGGAACACCACTTCAAGTGGAAAGTCCGTGGAGATGTAATCTAACCATTTATGACATGGTAAGGTTAAAGATGACATAAATAAATTTGCCATTATCCCTTTTAAAGTGATGCTTTAAAGACTGCGGCTTTTACACTGAAAAGAGCTACATCGGGTCTGTTGAAATGAAGCCATGGTATGGTACACCCAACCATGTTATATATTTTCTTACCATTTGGAATATGGGGCTTGTGTAAAAGGTTACAAACCTAATCTAAATCAGACAAGTGCTACTTTGTAGGTTATACCAAAATGTTGGCTATTCCTCCCTCACTATACCAAGGCAAATAGTTTTGCCGCGAAACGGTGTGATTTTAAAGAGAATGGTTCTTTCAAAAAGGTGAGTGGGAGAATAGTGCAACTCAATGAGATAAACAGTATCTTCGTCATCAGATCAAAGGAAAGAGACCTTGGAAGTAATTCCAGAGTTTCCTACTGCGACTGATACGGAAGTCTCTACAATAAAATGTATGAACTTCAGTCAAACTTGCAGCTGAACAACGTAGGCAAGGCTCGTGCAAACCTCTCAGGTGCGCAAACGAGATATTGTTGTTATACAACATTATACCTATGATACACAAGGAAGCGTTGATGGGCCCTGACTCCGGAATTGGCTAAATGCCAATACAACCCGAGTTAGTTTTCATATAAGTGATTCAAGATTAAAACCTTGATATGCCTTTCGGAAGACTTAGAGTCTAACGAATATTTATGGAACTTAAAACTGATACGGATAAAAATGTTTTATCCATAAAGCTCGACTTGTTGAAATAACAAGTTCAAGAGTGGACTACAATGAGGTTGTTTTCATCGTAGCGATGCTTAAAGTCGGTTCGGGTTGAACTAGCAATTAATACATATTTCAATCATGAGATATGAAACATGGATGACAATTGGATTTCCATCTAATGGAAATGAAACCAAGGACTTGCATGTGTTACAGTCCAAGGCATTTTGTCTATCCAGAGGATGCTAGTAAGGGTGCAAACTTCATAGTTCCAGCGATGGATAGAAGAGAGCAAAATGGAGTTTGAATCTTCGTGCTTTGATGAAATGGTCAAAGGGTTCTGACTTCATCAATGGGTAACGAAGATGCTTGTAATTCAAGAAAGTAAGTGGGAGCATAATAATATTTCTAAAAACCTTGTGTGCTTGACACATTGTTAATTGGAAATAAATTTTTTAACATGAATTAGGACTTCATTTGAAAATAGTTTTTTTGATGAAGTGCTTAGGCTAAATAGCCTCAATATTACGCATAATGATCTATGGCGATAGATTTACCTAATAGGGCCAAGCAATGAATACATATTGACAAGGCGCTAAAACCTTTTAGCATTTAAAACCGCCAAGGAGTGATTCTTGCCGGAGTCACATGGAAGAGTTTTTTGCAAGACTCGGTGTCCCAAAACACTAATGAGCAAAATACATGATGCAGATTCCACACACTTTTGTGTTTGGATTAATCATGTACTCCATGGTATGTAAAACAATCAGATATGTCTGATACTCCCAAGGTGTTGCGAGTATGGATACTAAAGTGATCAAAGTACTGACCGTGGGACAACAGTGAAAGATGTCATTGAGTACTAGAGTAAGTACTGATGATATGTTTTCTCGCAAGCGGAGATCATGAAGAGTTCGTTGTAAAATGTTACATCAATACAATCTTCATCTTTTCTCCATGCGATTTTCAATTTAAGTTAAGGGTTTTGTGTAATACACAATATGGTGGTACGGTAGTTGGAAATTGTTCCCAACAGGATACTGTGGCGAATTCTATAACAAATGACTAAGTATGTTGACGCTTTAGAAGCAACAAACAAGATGTTGATTCATATAGTTCATTCATGAACTTAGTATGGTTCCAAGATGGCTTTTGTCAATGGGACACTACTGCAGGTAGTTTCTCCACAACTCAGTCTGAGGAATCCAGGTTCGACCTGTTATTCACATACATAAAAGCCAAGTCCGCACAAAATATGAATTTTGTGAAAGCGTGAAAACGTGAGGATATGCAGAGATAGACAGGGAACTGAAGTTATCAGATCCGATGGAAATCAGGCTATACCACATGCGAAGCAATTTTTACACCGGTATGCCATAGGTGTAAAGTGCATTAGCATTACCTAGATTATTGACTCTAGTGCAAGTGGGAGTCTGTAGGAGATATGCCATAGAGGCAATAATAAATGCTATTACTTATCTCCATGTTCATAATTATGTTTATGTTCCATGCTATAACTGCTATGATTCTTGAGTCTGCAATAACACGAGGCTCGGAGGAAGACTCATATGCACATGTGGAATAATAAACGGTAAGCAGTATTCCTAGTCTGGCCTCTAAGACTAGCTCAAGTGTTGCATGATGATTCTGTTTTCCTAGTCATGGGCATGTCTATGCCAGCAACTTTGAGGGCACAATGTTAAGAGAACATTTGTATTGAATCGACCCGGATTGATGTTATGCTATGAGATTTGTTCGTCACAAGTTAATGGTACATAACACAGAGATGGTTAACGCTTGCATAATTCCTTGGACCATGAGAGTATCAAGTTTCTTCATACTTGCTTCATGAACTTTGGGGTTTGTTAAACGTCATCCGTAAATGGGTGGCTATTACGACGGCTTACAGGTTCATGGAAAAGTGTGTCAAGTAACTTGATAGCTCAAGATTGGGATTTGCTCCTCCGACGATGGAGAGATATTCTCGGGCCCTCTCGGTGTTACGGTATCCATCATTGTCTGGCCAGACACAGTGTGATTTGATCACAGGGATGCCGCAACACGGAAACGAGAAAAGAGAACAAAACTGGTAACAAGGTAACTAGCATAGTGGAAAAGTTAGTGATCCACGGGGATGCAAGTAAATCTCACCTCTGGTATTTGTAACATATCACGAAGCAACGGGAATAGCACACGGCAACTGGAGATTCACTCGAATATTCATTCGTGTGGGTATAGGGGTCAATATGGGTGTCTATGGCTCCGATGTTGATCATTGCTGGGAAGGGGTTCCAGGTCATGTCTATACTTCACCGAACCTATAGGGTCACACGCTTAAGGGTCATCTATCTGCTGAATACTAGACAGGGAGTCTGAGAGAAAGTCACTGGAAAAGTTTCGGAGACAACGGAAGAGTTCCGGAGAAAGAACACCGAAAGAGTTTCGGTAAAACCAAAAATTTGTTTCGGAATATATTATTAGGTCAAAATGGTTTTGGCACTCGCCTGGAAATTCTTAGAGGGCCCTAGAATTGGTCTGGGAACTTTTGGGAATTTTCGGAGAGAAAAACCGAAAATGTTCCGGAGGTGCCGTAACCGCCATTGTTGCTTTTCGCTGATAAAAATCACCACAACGGAATTTTTTTGGATCATGCCCAGAAGAATTTTAGAGGGTGCCAGAAATGTATTGGGACCTTCTGAAAATTTTCAGAAATAATGTTTCGCGGAAAACATCTTGTCTCAGCACGAGGGGACAAGATCCCACGAATCGGGGGTTACATGTTTGATGGCTTTTTGTCTAGGGAGCACCCATGTTTCTAGGAGACATGTTGGTGGCTTGTTGCCCCCCCCCTAATGGGAGGAGGCAAGGTTGTGGCTGGCCAAGGGGGTGCCTCCATGGTGTCCCCTTGGTGCCCCACTTGAGTTACCATTTCATCCTTCATGTGGGACATGTAGCATGGGTATTTTGGTATTTCCTCCACCACCCCACCCCTTGCCTTGGCCTATAAAAGGAGGAGAAGGGGCTGCCATTCTCCTCATCCCTTCTCACATACAAGTGCCATGCAATGATCTGGCTTCTCTCTCCCTCCCCGCGAATAGTTTCGTAGAGCCGAAAGGCAGTTTGGGTTCCGGCAGGAACTAGTTCTGGATGGTGAAGCCCTGCCGGATAGATGACACCGTATGTGTGCAACTCTGTAGAGTGATCGTAGTTTCAGTCTTAGTTCGCAAGTGCCTCTCGGAGGGCTGTCCGTGTGACCGTCCGAGTTTCGAAGGTCCTCCCGAAGGGCTGTCCGAGTGACCGTTCGAGTTTTGAAGGTCCTCCCAAAGGGCTGTCCGCGACACCGTCCGGGGGGCTATTCGACCGCCTCCCGGCGGGCTGTCTGACGAGTAGATGAGGGTATTCATCCTCGCGGCTGGGAGGTTGTAAATCCTAGCTGCGGGGATCTGCACCGCCGATCGTCATCGACTCTACTTCCCGCTGCGCTACGAGTCGATAACGAAAAAGATCAAACCACGTATGCAGTCTCCATAGTGGTCCTGGGCTAGTGCGTAGGTCGGAAATGTTTTGTTTTCTGCTGCGTTACCCTACATGCATCTCCTCGATAGATCTTGTGTGATTGTAGGAATTTTTTTGAAATTGCATGCTATGTTCCCCAACAGCCCACTCCATTCAGGAGTCCATTTGCGAGGCCGAGCGACGCTGGGTTCCAAGCTCCCGGACGGCGTCCAGGACGACGGTCAACGGCGGCGACGGAGCGCTCGAAGAGGAGATGGCGGCTCACGCCAGTGTCGGGCAGACCCGCGCTGCTACTTGTGCCAGCGACGTCTGCAGCAGAAGTCCCTCCTATCCTGAAGAGGAAGATGAGCTGCTTGCCGGGAGCAGCAGGGGAGCGGCCGAACGCCCATGGGGCGCTGCTTGTCCCCGTGGCGTCCACTTCAGGCCCTGGACCAATGCTGCCACTTTCTCCGGCAATGGTGACCGCGCCCTCGGTGGCCATGGCGCGTCCTGGAGTCGGGATGAAGACGAGGCCGTCGCCCCTGGCGCTGGCGACGCGCGTCGGAGCCGGGCTGTAGCTGCGTGAAGGTACGTCGTCGACGATTTCCCGCTCCTCCTCCTCTGCCGGCTTGGTGATGGCAGGCGTGTGCCACTAGAGCGAGCGGGACACAGGCCATATACGTGCACACGGCACCACCGTGGTGCGGTTGGAGCGGCAACTGCAGGCTCTGGCACGCCCATCCTGGCGTTCTGCAGTGGTGGAGCACTCGGTCCGGCGACTAGCCCTGGGTCCAAACCTTGGCGGTTGTCCAACGGCATGGCCAGGTGTCTATTTGCCGGCGTGGCGTGACGGCGTCATCTGGCGGCCGCGTGATGGCGGCATCCTCCAGCGAAGTACTGGCGGCGGTTAATACCGAGGCCCGACACTTGTGGTGGTGTCCCCCATCGATGGCAGACGAACCGGCGGCGCTGCTCGTCAAGGAAGTGGTGGCGACCTTCTTCCCAGAGACGACCAAGGAGAAGGGAGGCGAGGGACGACATCCTCACCGTTCCAAGTCTTTCTCCGGCGAGTTCCTGTGCCTGTGTGGCCTATCTCTCACTGGAGAGACATGCGTGATAACGTGTGAAGAAACTGTGTGAATGAACAGTAATGATTTACCGTTGATTGATGTCGATGATTTACATATTTATATCCCTGGAAGGGGTGTCGCACAGACGCATTCGAGGGGCATGTGGATTCGCTAAACATAGATTTCCATTAATTAATCCTAACAAGTCGACTGGCCGAAAAACCAAAATCAGTCAACTTACACATAGCCTATCCCATATTGAATTATGTGTGCTTGAGTTTTAATTCTCATAGTGCTAACTAGAACACTAAAATTTCATACCATCAAACATCTTAGAATTATAACATCCAATTCCGGCTGCATCGCAAGGTTATCATCTTTAGTTTTTTTTTCTTCTGAAAGACAACCCAGCCAGTAGCATGAAAAAAAGGAGTACTCTCGATCACACATGATGTGAGGTGTCACCATAGAAACGTGTCTTACGTGTCACATCGCCATGGACATGCGCTTTGGACACGTCAGACCAAAGGGTCGAGAGCCATCCCTCATGCTAGTCGTAATGAAAGTATTATAGGTAGTATTATGCATGTCAAATAGACAAATTTGATGAGGTGACATAAAATTAAATAAAGAAAGAGAGGGCTGAGTATCATATCATGATACCGTATCATATTAAATATTGTGCTACTATGTATCATGCATGTTAATAAATGTAATCATCTATGATACTCCATCCGTTTCTTTTTAGTCTGCATATAAGATTTGATCGAAATCAAACTTTGTAAAGTTTGATCAACTTTATAGGAAAAAATATCAACATTTACAATACTAAAATTATATGGTATGAAACTAATTCCATGATGCATCTAACAATATTAATTTCATATTTTGAATTTTGATATTTTTTTCTATAAACTTAGTTAAAGTTAACAAAGTTTGACTTTAATCAAATTTTATAGGCGGACTAAAAAGAAAGGGAGAGAGTACTCCAGTTGTGCGGTACAAAGTCTGATTTACATTTTTATTTAGCACGAGAAGATCCAAACACAGGCTCATATATGAACTATTTACACATATATGCACTACGGTACAGTACTAGTTGCACCCAATACACTCTTGGCTAGACGGGCAGCTAGCGGATTTGACTCACTTCACTTGTCGAGACCACTGTGGCGCCGTACTCCTACACGAGCGTGGAGCAGGCGGAGGTGGCGGGGTCGAACAGCGCCGGGAGCAGGTACTTCCTCCCGTGCGCGCCGTGGGCGTTGTAGCTCGCTCCGGTGGCCCCGTCCACCAGCAGCTGGCCGGCGTTCCCGGGGTACGCGCCCTTGCCGTACACCCCCGGGCACGCCGTCGCGGCCTCCAGCGGGGCCTCGCGCTCCCCCTGGTAGAACCCGTCGCCGAACGGGTTGGTCACCGCGCCGGCCACCATGCTCGCCACGTTGATGATGAGCCCGTCCATGCCCACGTCGCCGTTCGGAGCCACCAGCGGCGGCGCCTGGGGCCCGGACGCCGGCTGGTGAAACGGCCACGCGCACTGCCCGGCGCACTGCGTCGCCGGGTTGCCGGCCCACACGTAGGCCGTGCCGGACTTGGCGTCCACGGTCCCGTGCCGGCCGCACCGGCTCATGCAGAAACCCTCCACGCTCACGTCCTGCGCCGTGAGCACCAACGCGATGCCGCCAATCGCGGGCCTCGCCTTCGCCGCCAGCGCCGGGAGCTGGGACAGCTTCAGGCTCTTCCCGAGCGAGCACGCCTCGTCGGAAACCTGGTCGGACAGGACCACCCGTGCGGCCTTGGTGGCTCCGGCGCCGTGCTCGCCGACGGCTGCCGCCTTGGAGAGGTACAGCTGCTGGATGCTGCTCCACCACTGGGATACGGACGGCGCCGGGGAAGCGGGGGGCGCGGCGGAGAGGGAGAGGAGGAAGTCGGAGACGATGGCCTTCTGCGCAGCCGTGAAGCTGCCGTACCAGAGGACGGAGATGGGGATATCGCCGTGCAGCACGGCACCGTTGTGGTACGTGAGTTGGTTCGGCTGGGGCTGAACCAGGAACATGAGCTTCCTCGTGCTCGAGGTAACCGACGCGGCTGCCATGCTTGAGGCGAGCGCCATTAGCGCCAGGAGGAGCAGGTTTCTCTTGGCCATTTGGGGGAGGAGTTTAGATTTGGGAAGAAGGTTTTGCGTACGTGCCCCGTGTCTCGTATGGTTGCTGTTTGTGAGTGTGTGGGGAGCAATGGCAAGCCGGGATCTGTTTATATAGGGGCGCCCAGTGCGAATTGTGAGTGTCGCTGCGCATCTATCTATCTGTCTGTCCTATAAAAGGCGCTACCGCCATTTTAGAGCCCCGCGTGCGCTGTGCTTCTTCAACCGCTCGATTCGTTCCATTTAGCTCACTTTTGCATGCTGGCATGTGGTGAACCGTTAGCCTTTTTTTACATTCACATTTGCTTCATGACTGGCTGTCAAGTGGGCCTCATTAGCCATCTATCCTATAAAAGGCGCTAGGCTACCCGCCATTCTAGAGCTTCGCGTGCGATGTGCTTGTTCGATCCCCTCGATTCGTTCCCTGTAGCTCATTTTTGGCTGCTAGCATATGATGAACCGTTAGTATTTTTTTACATTTACATTTGCTTTATAAATGGTTGTCAGTGAGCCTCACTAGGCATGGTCCAGTGGATCATTTGCCTTTTACCGTCATCGAGGTGTGTGTTGTTCAGGCTAGAGATGGGCCGTTCTAGAAAATATCTGTCCCCACTTCCCATCTCTCTCTCTTCCCTCACTCGCCCTTCCTCCGCGCCGCCGCGTCTCTTTTGATTCACCTTCTCATCTTCGTGGGCGGCCGGTGCAGCAATTCGCGCCGCCGTCCGTCCAGCCTGCTGCTCTCTCATTTTTCTCCTCTCCCAGATCGAGGGTGGTCGGTGCATCATTCATTTGTTTTTTTCCTTTCTTCTTTTTACCCTTTTTTAAAGTTTACAATATTGCAAATAATGTTTTTTTAGAGTACGCCAACGACGTACCATAGCTTTGTAGAAGAGAGAGAGGTTTAATTACAAGATTGTCGTTCGAGGTACGAACACAAAGGACGGGGTATAACTTACACGACACCAGCACCTCGCTATCCTAGGCTAACTTCTCACAAAATGTTGTAGTCCTCCGATGCAAACCGTAGCTTGCGTCCACTCTGAGATCTCGTCCAGTATCATGTGCGGGAGGTCATTTGCAGTCTTCTGCTCGTTGATCCTGTTGACAACCCTAGCATTCCTCTGCTTCCAGAGAGCCCAAGCCACTGTCGTCACCAACGTGTCAAATCCTCTATGGTCAGCTCCCCTGAATCTCGTACGCACTGCGAGCCACCAGTCCTTGAACACGTCTAACTCCACAGGTCCCTGCACGTCAATCGAGATAAGGCTAAACACCCTGTGCCACACCTCCTGCGCGTAAGTGCAGTTCGCGAGGATGTGATCCACGTTGTCTTCTGCCTGCAAACACGTGTAGCAAACTGACGGTGGGTCCTATAACTCATGCCTGGCTCTCTTGTCTGAAGTCCATATTTTGCGCTGCAGTGCCAGCCAGACAAACAGGTTACACTTGAGCGGTGCCTAGCTTCTCCAGTTGCATTCCGCCGTAGGCGATCTTGTTAGCTCGGAGCATAGGTAGTCATAAACCGACTTAGCCGTGTAGGTGCCCGTCGATGAAATTGGCCAAGTAAAATTGACAGGTTGTGTCGGGTCTTGCTCCACCGTGTTAATTGCATGGCAAAGGTGCATGTACTGGATTAGGGCGGTGAAGGTGTTAGGCTCAAAGTCTTCTATCCAGCTGGTGTCCTCAAGAGCATGACGCATGGTGCGTCTGTTAGCCATCGTAGTCGGGACATTGTCAACAATCAATGGTGCTATTTCCGCTGCCGCCACACCGTGTATCCACTTGTCCCTCCAAAAAAGCACCTTCTCTCCCGATCCCACATTGGTGTTGACCAACGTATGGAACACCTCCCTTGCCTCCGTGTCAGACGTCATTGGAAGTCCTTGCCATGGCCTTTGAGCATCGGTCCTCTTTAGCCATTCCCACCTAACTCGTAGTGCAATGGCTTGCCATTTCAAGTTTTTGATCCTTAATCCGCCAAATGCTTTGGGCCGACAAATTTTATCCCAAGCCACAAGGCATTGCCCTCCATTGCACTTGTCTTTTCCGGCCCAGAAGAAAGATCTCATCCACTTGTTCATATCCTCTAGCACCCACTCCGGTGCCTCTGTAATCATTAGGTGATGTACTGGATGTGTCGCCACTACCGACTGCACCAGAATTAGACGTCCCGGCCTCTGAATGAGCCCTCTTTGCCAAGCTGGCATGAAATGCCTCACCTTGTCCAGCATGGGTTGCCACTCAGCATGAGTTAGATTTTTTATCGCAAGTTGTAGCCCAAGATATCTACAGGGGAACTCAAAGATATCGCACTGTAGCATGCCCGCTACTCTGACCGTGTCCTCTTCACTGCCTCTTATAAGCACTGCGGTAGATTTGCGGTAGTTGACCTTAAGGCCTGATGGTTCTCCAAACGCCGCCAGGATTGTTCTAACAACAGCCAAATCTTGCGCTGAGGGCCTCGCAAACATGTCCATGTCATCTGCATATATGGACACACTTTGCATCGGTGTGATCCCAGTGAAAGCGCTAAGAGCACCTATCTTCGTGGCCTTGTGCATCATAGCCGAAAGGGCTCCATGGCTATGACGAATAGCATAGGCGAAATCGGGTCCCCTGCCTCAAGCCGCAGGCATGCATGATCTTCCGCCCTGGCACCCCATTGACAACCACCTTTGTGCTAGCCGACTATAAGAGGGCAGCCATCCAATCCAACCACCGTTGACCGAAGCCTTTCGCTCTCAAAACCTCAAAAAGAAATGGCCAAGAGAGGGAATGGAAGGCTCTCGAGACGTCCAGCTTTATGAAAACACCCGGGGTTCTTCTTGCATGAATTTTCCTCACCACTTGAAGAACCTATAGGAAGTTATCGTGAAGATGTCTTCCTTTGATGAAGGCGGATTGGTTCATCTCCACTAGCTCATGCATTTGTAGTCGGAAGCGGTTAGCAAGTACTTTTGCGAAGAGCTTCGGAATGTTGTGTATTAGGCTTATGGGCCTAAAATCCCCTATTTCTTCAGCGTCAGCTTTCTTGGGGATGAGGATAATCTTTGCTTTGTTCATTTTAGCGAAGCCACGAGTGTCTCCAACGAAAAGCTTCATCATTAGTGCCATGACATCCTGTTTGATGATCTACCAAGCTCTTTGAAGAAGGCTCCAATGTATCCATCTGGCCTCGGTGCCCAGTCCGGCGGCATCTCCTTAATCACCTGCCAAACTTCCTCCTTTGTTATCATCTCTTCTAAGCATTGCAAGTCCTTGGTCTCGATCCCCAGATATTGCAAGTTCAGGGTGTGCTCCCTAGCTTGCGCCGTCCCCAACAGCCTCTTAGAGGCATCGGTGAATACCCCCACCTTCCTCTCTTGGACAATAATGATGGCGTCACCAATCTTGACTTGTGTGATGAAGTTCTTGGTCCTCCTCTCGTTAACCACTGCTTGAAACAGTTTAGTGTTGGCATCACCCTCCCGAATCCATCTAAGTCTGGAATGTTGCTGGTCAATAGTTCTCTCTAAGGCCGCCAGATACGTCTCCAACGTATCTATAATTTATTAAGTATTCATGCCATGTTTACAACAATTTTATATGATTTTGGTATGATTTGATTAGAACTAACCCAGGCTGACGTTTTTTCAGCAGAACTACCATGGTGTCATTTTTTGTGCAGAAATAAAAAAGTTCTCAGAATGGGCTGAAAATTTATGGTGATTTTTATGGACCAAAAGAGACCCCCAAAACACAAGAGTTAGGCCAGAAGAGTCCTGAGGCAACGACAAGGGTGGAGGGCGCGCCCCCCTGTCTTGTCGCTGCCTCGTGGACCCCCTTGACGTGAGACCGACGCCAAAAATTCCTATAAATACC
>NC_041392.1:141295482-141388000 GCF_002162155.2 Triticum dicoccoides
CAAGAAAGAAACCGAGATCGGGAGTTCCGCCACCGCAAGCCTCTGTAGCCACAAAATACCAATTGAGAGCCCATTCCGGCACCCTGCCGGAGGGGGAAACCATCACCAGTGGCCATCTTATCATCCCGGTACTCTCCATGATGAGGAGGGAGTAGTTCACCCTCGGGGCTGAGGGTATGTACCAGTAGCTATGTGTTCTCTCTCTCTCTCTCTCTCTCGTGTTCTTGATTTGGCACGATCTTGATGTACCGCGAGCTTTGCTATTATAGTTGAATCATATGGTGTTTCTCCCCCTCTACCTTCTTGTGATGCATTGAGTTTTACCTTTGAGGTTTCACTATTATCGGATTGAGTACTATTATGGATTTGAGAACACTTGATTTATGTCTTGCGTGGGATACCCGTGGTGACAATGGGGTGTTCTATTTATTCACTTGATGTATGTCTTGGCACTCAACTCGCGGATTCCCGAGGTGACATTGGGGTAATCTATGCATAGGGGTTGATGCACGTTTTCGTCCTTGTTTCTCCGGTAGAAATCTTGGGGCACTCTTTGAGGTTCTTTATGTTGGATTGAATATTATGAATCTGAAGTTGTTTGATACATATTGTATAATTAACCCATGGATACTTGTGGTGACATTGGAGTATCCATGTGACATTAGGGTTGATTGATGTGTGTCATATGGTGTTATTTTACGACGAACTCTAGGGTTGTTTGTGACACTTATAGGAATAGCTCGATGGATTAATCGGAAAGAATAACTTTGTAACATCCCAAATTTTCAATTTGGAATGTTATACATTAGATCATCATGCATATCATATTTTATTTTGCATTTTGGTTGATCCTAGAAATTCTACGCAACTCAATGACCCACGGAGAGAGTTGGGGATTTCGTTATTTTCATATTTGAGTTCTCTCAAATTTTGAGAATAGGATCATTTGATTTTATTTATTTTATCATCAATTATTTCTATTACAAAAACATGAGAGAGGGAATAAAATGAATTTCCCAAAATAAAGAAATATTGAGGTTTTAATAAAAAAATCAAATAAGATTTTATTTCAGAATTTTTCAGTGTTTTATTTGAATTTAGGAAAAAGTGTGTTTTTCAAAATTGCATTTAGGGCCCAAATAAATGTTCACCTTGTGCGGCTTGATTTTAGAAGCCCATGAAAATTTATTTCGAAATTTTTGGAGTCCGTTTAGTATTTCTTTTTATTTTTTTTCTGAGCGGAATAATTAAAAAACACCGAACCGACTTCGGGCCGTACCCGAGCGGGACACCGCCCGGGGGCAGCCTTTAAATAGCACCGCCCCGAGCCGCCCCAGCCCATCAGCCCTGCCTCGATCCGTGCGCGCCGCCGGAGCCGCCGCCGACGATCCCGCCGCCCGAGGTTTGTCGCGCCACGTTTTCCGTGCCGAAAAAAGAAAAAAAAATTCGGCGTTCGTCATTTTTCTTTTCTCGGATTAAATCCGCGATTTTTCTGATCGCGATTCCTGATTCGATTTTCGTTTTAGTTTAACTTTTCGCTCGTTTATCGGAATCAGGCGATTCAAGCGCCTAGGGATTCGTCTCGAAACCCTTTATCTGTTTAACCAACTTAAACAAGATTTTGCTATTGTAAAATTTGCCCTAGATCCAAATTAGTAGAACGAAGTTGTTTTCTTTCGCAGTTTGATTTTCGTTGCTTCGTTCGATTTGATTCTTTTTGCCAACCGGAGTTCTTAAGTTGAACCTTCTGGTTAGATCTCTTATTTGAGTTTTACCTGTGCATTAGATGAGTACTTATTGTATGCTTGTTTGTTTGTTTGCGATAGAATACCCGGAGTGCGCCGCCTGTTACTTCGAATCGTTAGGTTTCGCGGATCATCAGCAAGGCAAGTAACACTTTGATCATACCTTTTCTACTACCCAGTTTTATTGCATTAGATCAATCCTCACACATTGCATGATTAGGATCTAATTAAATTGTGGGATGGGAAGTAGATGAGGTAGTACCTATTACCTGTTTATTATCAAACCTTTGGGAGTTACTTCTACGTTTGCTTATTATGCCATGCTATGCTAGTAGACGTGGATTGGGTGAGTGAAAACCATGACAGATGTGAGATTGTTAATTAATGGTTTATCTAAGGTGGCAACTTAAACACACATCTGGGTGGATTGAGGCACCTGGGTATTCCAAGACTTGCCTGTTTTCTTTTGGACCGCCACCCAGGCTCAAAGGGATCATGAGACTATTCGTACTAGAAAGTTCCGTGTGCAGCCACAAGCTATTATGGGCTGTAGCATAGTTGACTAAGTTGTGCGAACTCTTACAGTGGTAGACTAGCAGATGTAGGGGATGTAGGTGGTACAGTCTACCCGATCGTAAGGTGCTAGCACTTCTGAAAGACTATGTCTCGGTCATCCGTCTTCTCAAACACCATGTAGTGCGAGAAACCAAACGGAGGCGATCGAGTCTTGTGGGGAAAAGTGCGCAAACCTCTGCAGAGTGTAATAAACTAATCATGGTTAGCCGTGTCCCCGGTTATGGACATCTTGAGTATCTAGTACTTGGATTATCATGTGAATCTCAACACGTTACTCTAAATTAATTTTGTTTGGTTATGTTTAATGATGATATTTAATTGGGATTGAGAATGCTGTCAACCATTCTCAATGTTTAACAACCACCATGATAGTAATTAAATTTTATTCCTTTGAAGTAGGGAAAATTGGCTTTATGCAAAACTGTAACTGTCGGTGTCAAAACCGCGGATCTCGGGTAGGGGGTCCCGAACTGTGCGTCTAGGCCGGATGGTAACAGGAGGCAGGGAACACTTTGTTTTACACAGGTTTGGGCCCTCTCGATGGAGGTAATACCCTACTCCTGCTTTATTAATATTGATGATATGGGTAGTACAAGAGTAGATCTACCACGAGATCAAGGAGGCTAAACCCTAGAAGCTAGCCTATGGTATGATTGTTGTGTATGGAGTTGATTGCCTACGGACTACAACCCTCCGGTTTATATAGACACAGGATAGGGTTAGGGTTACATGGAGTCGGTTACAATGGTAGGAGATCTTGAATATCTGCATCGCCAAGCTTGCCTTCCACGCCAAGGAAAGTCCCATCCGGACACGGGACAAAGTCTTCAATCTTGTATCTTCATAGTCCAGGAGTCCGACTGAAGGTATAGTCCGGCTACCCGAACACCCCCTAATCCAGGACTCCCTCAGTAGCCCCTGAACCAGGCTTCAATGACGATGAGTCCGGCGCGCAAATTGTCTTCGGCATTGCAAGGCAGGTTCCTCCTCCAAGTTCTTCATAGAAGATTGTAAACACCAATAGTAGTGTCCGGCTCTGCAAAATAAGTTTCCACATATTGCCATAGAGAGAATAATATTGACACAAATCAAATCTGCCGACGTATTCCGCAGTGCGCCGTCACACTACGGCCAAGTCCTTTACTCGAATCGTTTTTACTTTTCCACCTCAGCATGTTTTGCGAGGCGGTTTCCTTGGCACGTCTTGTCAAAGCAGAGGTCGTGTACCCCCCTTACGAGATTATCATCAATACGGACGTGGGTAACCCTAACCGCGCCATTTATCACGACACTTGGGAGGCAAGCGAGTTTTACTAGGCTGGTGGGGACGCACAACCGCATCCGCCCATATAATGGGATAAGGATCCACCTTTTTACCTACGCCTTCTTACTCCTTTGCCTATCCATCTCCTACGCACTCGAGCTCCAGTGCCCAAGCCCGCGCTTCCCACCTCAATCTTCTCCAGCAATGTCCGGAGCGGGAGGCAAGTGGATGGTCTCCTCCGTCATGGAGGGCCATGTCAAAAGGCTAAGGAAGGCCGGATATTTGTCCAAAGACATCGCGCACCGGCTTCCCGAGGAGGGGCAGCTTCTCCCCACCCCAAGGCCCCATGAGAGGGTAGTATTCCTTCCCCACTTTCTCCACGGAGTGGGTTTTCCACTCCACCCATTTGTCTGGGGGCTCATGTTTTACTATGGCCTGGATTTCCACGATCTGGCCCCAAACTTCATCCTCAACATCTCGGCGTTTATCGTCGTGTGCGAGGCTTTCCTTCGCATCCGCCCCCATTTTGGCCTCTGGCTCAAGACCCTCAACGTCAAGCCCAAGGTGGTGCGCGGCAGCCAGGCGGAGTGCGGAGGCGCCATGGCGGGCAAGATTTCCAACGCCCCATGGCTCGAGGGCTCCTTCGTGGAGACCATGAAGGGGTGGCAATCGTGGTGGTTTTACATCACTGAGCCGTGCGATCCGAAATGGATCGCAGCCCCTGAGTTCCGATCCGGACCCCCCACGCGGCTTATGTCCTGGAAAGAGACGGGCCTGTCATGGGGCGACGAAAAAGAGCTGACCGGACTGCAGACATGCATCCAGTCCCTGGTGAGCAAGCCGATCAAGCTCGTCAATGTAGTCCAAGTTATGCTCGTCCGCTGGATCCTCCCGTGTCAACAACGGGACTTTAATCTGTGGGAGTTCGACCCGGCGCAGCACTGAACCCTTAACAGGCTCTTCGACACGACGTATGAAGACGTCTGGAGGGTGCTAACCAAAGGCGCCGAGGCTCCTACATCCACTTCTGAGGACCGCGGATACAGCTTGCAGCGTCACGCTAGTGAGGTAAGCTATTTTCACCTTTTACATGATGTTAAGTTTTTTCATAGTTTGACTCTATGCGGGATCTAAACTCCCTTACCTTTGACAGGCTTGGCGGGCGAAGTCCGGATTGATTAACTATCCGGCTCCCTTGCCCGAAGACCCAGCCCCCGCTCTACTAGCGAAGCTGCTGGTTCCGGCGCCTTATGTGGTGCCGGAGAAGAAGGCCAAGAAGAAGAAGGCCACGGGGACTCGAAAGAGTTCCCGGCATATGGTGGTGTCGGATTCGTCGTCCGATGAGTCCGAGACGCGCTCCTCCCGTGGAGATAAGGAGGAGGAAGAAGAAACCTCTCCCCCTCCAGCGGGGGGAGGAAAGAAAAGGAAGGCCGCCCCAGTAGGGGGGCCGAAGGGTCCAAGAAGAGGAAAGCCCCTCCGCCAGACTACGCCCCCGACACCGACGAGGACGAAGAGGAGTGGCCGGGCAGGGCCAGGCGTCCGGCGAAATCGTAAGTGTTCAGATACCAGAGTAACTCATGATATTCTTTTTGTTGCACAACTTTCCCTAATGTCGAATATAATCATGCAGCCCGCCCCGGGCCGAACTCAACGAGTCGTCGAGCGGCTCCCTGGATTCATCGGACGCGAACTCAGTTCCGCCCGCTGTCTCCCCCCGTACTGCGGATGACGCTGAAGTGGCGTCGCAACGAGCTCCGGGGTAGGAGGAGGTGGTCCTGGAGGAGCCGCAAGGCGACCTCCCGGACTCCAGGAGTAAAGGGGACAAGACCCCCCAGGGCTCCAAGTCCGGCTTTATGCCAGACACCGCGCCGGAATCTTCAACAGTTCCGGACTGCGGTAGGCAAACTCCTTCTAAGAGGAGCAAGCCTTGTGAGCCAGCAGCCTCCGTCCAATCGGAGGTGCCGGACAATCTGCTGGAGGTACTTAACGGCGCCTCCATCGACGAGGAGCACCGTACTATTATGAGTACGGTGATCCAGAAGGTTCAGTCCGCCAAGAGCGGACTGACTGAAGCTTGCGCTAGCCTCCTAACAGGCTTCGAGGTAAGTAAAAAATGTAAAAATATAACCGCATAGACAGTAGCCCTTGATGCTCTGTTTGGCGCTCGGAAAGAAAAGCCGAATAGAGGATCTATTAAATTTCGCAGGAGTCTAACAAAAAGAGTCAATATGCGTATGCAGGCTTCACTGCTAGCCACCGCCGCACTGACTGCGGAGGTGGGTGCCCTGAAACAGGGCCTTGAGCGGACCGAGCAAGAGCTCGGCCTTGCCAAACGGCAGCTCGAGGAGAAAGAAGGTAAGAAAATACCTTACAGAAAAAGTGCCTATAGAGAGGCGCGATTGCAAAAAATAACAGGATTGTACTGCTTATTATAGGGGCCATGACTGAGGTGGCGACCCTCAAGCAGGCGCTGTCCGAGGCCGAAAAGAAAACGGCTGCGGAGCGCACCGAGCGAGAGAAACTTGGGGCTCAGGTCGGCGAGGTGTAGCAAGAGCTTCAGGCTCTCATGAAAAAACATGAGAGTTTGGAGCTTAAGTCAAAGACCCAAGCGTCCGAGCTTGCGGCGGCCCATGAGACTGCCAAGTCTGCCAAGGCCGAAGCCCAAAAGGCCCTCCAAGAGTTGGAGGATATGAAGAAGATAGCCGCGGGTAAGGCATTCTTTATGCAAAGCAGAAATATAAAAGTAAACTACCTGTTACTTACCCGAATCCGGAGTTCTCCAGGGGCATTCGCCGATCTTCCCCGCAGCGTATCCGACACCGCCGCATTCTACCGAGCTGAAGAGGGCAGCTCGACGAAGAAGGTGTTCTGGTCTCAGTATGCTGAGGCCGGACACCCTGTGCCCTTGAGTGACCAGCTGAAACAGCTGGTCGAGCTCCACAAGGCAGCCGAACAGGCCATGAAAGGCTTCATAGTTCGGCTGTGGCCCGGAGAGGCCCTGCCTGGGAGCTACTTCGGGCTGGTGCGGCGGCTGGTGGAGGCCTGTCCAAGGCTCGAGGTCATCAAGCGCTCCGTCTGCATCGAAGGTGCCCGTAGGGCCCTTGCCCATGCAAAGGTGCACTGGGGTAAGCTAGATGGTGAAAAGCTTGTGAGGGACGGGCCGCCGCCGGGGAAGGAGCATCGCAAGCCCGAGAACTATTACAAGGATGTTCTTCCAGGTGCCCGCCTTGTGGCGGATGAATGTACCAAGGATGTAATTTTTGAATAAACTCGCTCATTTTTATCTTGTGCGCTGAAAACTTGTTCATATGCGCTAAGCAATGCTTATTGAATTTAAAATATTATTTTCTGTGCGGCCGTTTATCAAAAATTGAGAGATGGCCAGTCGTCGGCTTCTACCCCCATACCACTAGTGCTGGGGTGTTCGGTGATAAACCTGAGCGCTCTTTTTCCCATAGTTGGGTCCTTCGAGGGAGGCGCTCAGCACGACGAACCAGGCAATCGGACTATAATGCTTGAACACTCTCACTTAGCCATAGAACTTTATAATTTTAAATTTCGGCGAAGCCCCTAGTTCGGAAGACCGAGTTCGGGGCGCTATCCACGCCTTGGCCGGACAAATCCGGCTCCTCGCTCGAAGCGGCATAAGTCTTTAGGGGCTCGAAAAACCTCTCGAACAGCGACCGGTCTCTCGCCTCATCATGACAGTCAGTTTTAGCTTTCTCCACTGAGGTGCTTAACCCAGCTCAACCGAGGCACAATCGCAGTGGTTCTCCTAGTGCTACCTTAGCCGATAGAGCGGAACGTAAGGCACCAAAACATAGGAGCCGGGCAAACCCAACTATTGACCCAAATCATGATTCGGAGCCGATGCATATAGTGCTATAAGTTCGGGGTGCCGCACTTGTGAAAGTGTATGGACTTCTCACACCATATTAAAGGGTACTGAAGCCCCTGGCGTACTTGCCGTACCACAATGTACGGGTGCAACATGTCATTAATGAACATATATAAAAGAGAGTAATGCAGAAAATAGACAAAAGCTATGCATTGTTTATAGAGAGGCTATTTATCAAAGCCGAACGATACAAGTAGTGCGATGAGCAAAAAGATGTTGGACTATTCAGTATGTCCTGACCAGGGGCAGGCTGCGGAATTATATTAAAATAGGTATACCGCTCGTAACAGAGACCACCTGGGAGTTCCATAATGCGGCATGGCTTGTCTGCCTCCCTGGATCTTGCATCGTTTGTGCGGCAGTCGAATTGCCGAACAGGTCGTCCGAAGTATGGAGTCCTGAAAATAAGAAAAAATGAAAAAAAGAATCCGGCAGCCCCTAGTATGTTTTAAGCCGTATTTTGGGCATGCCGTTATTGTGCCCCTTCCCCTGTGCCCATGGTATTTCAAGGGCGTAGTTATGTACGCGAGGTACTGGTTTCGCTATGTCGCGAAAGCTGGGGTTGGGGCCGCATTGCTACGCTTGCTCAGAGTGTGCTAGGCGGTCCTTCTGTGGGTTACTCCGGGCGCGCTTGGTAGTGTCTGGCTTTTTAATGTCCAGACTGGAGAATTGCCTGAGAAGGCTACTTTGTACCTCCGCTGCGAGAGCCGCCGTATGCTCCTCCGTACGGAGGGAGCATTCGGTGTTTCCGTTGACCGTAATTACTCCTTGAGGGCCTGGCATCTTGAGCTTGAGATATGCGTAGTGTGGCACCGCATTGAATTTTGCGAATGCGGTTCGTCCGAGTAGGGCGTGATAGCCACTGCGAAACGGGACTATATCGAAGATTAACTCTTCGTTTCGGAAATTGTCCGGGGATCCGAAGACCACATCAAGTGTTACTGAGCCTGTACAGTTGGCTTCTACACCTGGTATAATGCCTTTAAAGGTCGTTCTTGTGGGCTTAATCCTTGAGGGATCTATGCCCATTTTCCGCACTGTATCCTGATAAAGTAGGTTCAGGCTACTGCCGCCGTCCATGAGGACTCTTGTGAGATGAAATCCATCGATAATTGGATCAAGAACCAATGCGGCGAAGCCGCCATGACGGATGCTAGTGGGATGGTCTCTTCGATCAAAAGTGATCGGGCAGGAGGACCATGGGTTGAACTTTGGGGCGACTGGCTCTATCGCGTATACGTCCCGTAGCGCACGCTTCCGCTCCCGCTTGGGAATGTGGGTTGCGTATATCATGTTCACCATCCGCACTTGTGGGGGAAAGCCCTTCTGTCCATTGTTGTTCGGCGGCTTGGGCTCTTTGTCGTCGCTGTGCAGCCCCTTGTCTCTGTTTTCGGCCCTTAACTTGCCTTCCTGCTTGAACACCCAACAATCCCTGTTAGTGTGATTGGCTGGCCTTTCGGGGGTGCCATGTATCTGGCACAAGCGATCGAGTATTCGGTCCAAACTAGACGGGCCCTGAGTATTCTTTTTGAATGGCTTTTTCCGCTGACCGGATTTATAGCCTTTGAATCCGGCATGATTGCCGTGTCTTCATTGCTGTCGCTGTTAACGCGGCGTTTTTTCTTATTCCGACGTGTCCTGCCACTTTTGTCCTTGGTATCCGAATTACCAGGGTTCTTTGATAAGTTGTTACTGTGAGCTAGCCAGTTGTCTTCTCCCGCGCAAAAGCGGGTCATGAGTGTCGTGAGGGCTGCCATGGATTTCGGCTTTTCCTGTCCCAGGTGCCGGGCAAGCCACTCGTCGCGGATGTTATGCTTGAAGGCCGCTAGGGCCTCTGCGTCCGGACAGTTGACTATCTGGTTTTTCTTTGTTAGGAACCGTGTCCAGAATTGTCTGGCCGATTCTTCTGGCTGCTGAATTATGTGGCTTAAGTCGTCGGCATCCGGCGGTCGCACGTAAGTGCCCTGGAAGTTGTCGAGGAATGCGGCTTCTAGGTCCCCCCAAGAACCGATTGAGTCTGCTGGCAAGCTATTAAGCCAATGCCGGGCCGGTCCTTTAAGTTTGAGCGGGAGGTATTTGATGGCGTGTAGATCATCGCCGCGTGCCATGTGGATGTGAAGGAGATAATCCTTGATCCATACCGCCGGGTCTGTTGTGCCATCGTATGATTCGATGTTTACGGGTTTGAAACCCTCTGGGATTTTATGATCCATTACTTTATTCGTGAAGCATAGCGGGTGTGCGGTGCCTCTATACTGGGCTATATCACGACGCAGCTCGGAAGAGCTATGTCTGTTGTGTTCGGCCCGGCCGGATTTGTTGTATCCAGCGTGGAGATCATTATCACATGCTGTGGGGCGCCTGCGCGATCCGTAGATCGATCTTGTTTGTCTTGCCTTATCCTCCAGTATGTCTCGCAGGTCGGGCGCATTTTCCCGTGCCTTAGTTGAGCGGCGTTGGGGCATGGCTTGGGTGGAGGGCCGAGAGGCCTCTCTGTCGCGGCCGCGAGGTGGCCGGTCTACCATGTCATGCGCTGGTGATGTAGGTGCTTCTTCCTCTGATCGGGGTAGCGGCCTGCGCTTTGGGTAACTCTTGGAGGGGCGTTCGAGTTCGTACTCTTCGGCTGCAAGGACTTCAGTCCATCTGTCAGCTAGCAAATCTTGGGTAGCTTTAAGTTGTTGCTGCTTTTTCTTGAGGCTGCTTGCCGTGGCTAAAAGCTTGCGTTTAAAACGCTCGTCGTCATCGAGGCTTGCCTCGTCTTCGGAGGGAGGCGTATAGTTGTCATCCTCGACCTCTCGGTTTGCCGCTCTCTCATGAGGGCTGGCTTCTCCATCTTCCTGCGTCGAATCTTGCTGAGGTGGGTGTTCTTCGGCGCTATCCGGGGTAGTAATGTCTCCCGTGCCGGAATCACCGTTTTTACTATGGCGGGATTTAGAGCGGCGCCGCTGACGCCGGCGCTTTGGCTGTTTCTTGGGGGCGTTATCCCCCACTGTTCCATCGCCATATCCATCTTTTGGTGTATCCACCATGTATATGTCATATGACGAGGTGGCCTTCCAGCGCCCTACAGGTGCTGGTTCCCGTTCGTCTCCTACATCGTCGTCCATGCCGTCGATGTCTTCGGAGCTGAAGTCAAGCATGTCGGTTAGATCGTCGACAATGGCTACAAAGTGGGTGGTGGGTGGGCTTTGAATTTCCTCGTCGTCCATATTCCACCCTCGCTGACCGTAGTCCGGCCAGGGCTCTCCTGATAAAGAGAGAGACTTAAGAGAATTCAGGATGTCGCCAAAAGGCGAATGCTGAAAGATGTCTGCGGCAGTGAACTCCATTATCGGCGCCCAATCGGATTTGATTGGCAGGGGCGCGGGGGGTTCGGAGTCCGGGGAGGAGTCCGGATCCTCGGAGTCACGGGTAGTGCAGAGTGCGGGGCTAGCGTTCGGCTCGATCGCCTCTGAGATCGCAGCCCCTGAGGCAGCGTCCAACCGCTGATCCTCGATCAGCGCAGTAGGCTCCGAATCAATGGTGAAAACCGATGCGTATGTGGCCTCCAAGGCGCTGTTCGGTGGCAGATCTATATCATGCCCATCGAGACAGTGCGGCGCGCTTGGCTGTGGCTCGAATCCGTCGAAGATCAAGTCTTCGCGGATGTCGGCCGTGTAGTTTAAACTTCCAAACCTGACCTGATGGCCAGGGGCGTAGCTTTCGATCTGCTCCAGGTGGCCGAGCGAATCAGCCCGCAGAGCAAAGCCGCCGAAGACGAAGATCTGTCCGGGGAGAAAAGTCTCACCTTGGATCGTATCGTTGTTGATGATCAGAGGAGCCATCGGACCTAAAGGCAACGACACAGAGGAACTCTCAATGAAAGCACCAATGTCGGTGTCAAAACCGGCGGATCTCGGGTAGGGGGTCCCGAACTGTGCGTCTAGGCCGGATGGTAACAGGAGGCAGGGAACACTTTGTTTTACCCAGGTTCGGGCCCTCTCGATGGAGGTAATACCCTACTCCTGCTTGATTAATATTGATGATATGGGTAGTACAAGAGTAGATCTACCACAAGATCAAGGAGGCTAAACCCTAGAAGCTAGCCTATGGTATGATTGTTGTGTATGGAGTTGATTGCCTATGGACTACAACCCTCCGGTTTATATAGACACCGGATAGGGTTAGGGTTACATGGAGTCGGTTGTAATGGTAGGAGATCTTGAATATCCGCATCGCCAAGCTTGCCTTCCACGCCAAGGAAAGTCCCATCCGGACACGGGACGAAGTCTTCAATCTTGTATCTTCATAGTCCGGGAGTCCGGCTGAAGGTATAGTCCGGCTACCCGAACACCCCCTAATCCAGGACTCCCTCAGTAACCATAGAGCTTTCCACCAGCCAAATATGCATATAGTATAGTTGTTTCATTCCATTACTCTCTATGTGTTACCTTGCCAGCATATTCCATGTGCTGACCCGTTTCGGGCTGCAACGTTAATGTTGCAGACTTTTCAGACGACGATTAAGGAGTTTTAGGTCGTGGTTCTATACTCAGTGATGCCGTTGGAGTTGATGGAGTCACTTATCTTCCAAGCCTTCCGCTGTTATCGTTATTAGATGGCCTTAAGCCATATTTTTTGTAATAAGTTCTCTTGTGAGACACTCGATGTAATAAGTGTGTGATTGCTACTCTGCTATAAATCCTCCGAGTACTATGTGGTGTCAGCATTACTGATCCAGGGATGACACTGGAGCACAGAGATCAGACTGCTTGAGGTCTGGTCGCTACAGAGATGGTATCAGAGCACACGCTGACTGTAGGACACGACCTCTAAGCACAAGACCTAGATCACTATTCACTCTCTTCTCTTCTGACCTCTCATCTTTTCTACTCTTTAGGATGGCAGATGCAAGGAACAGGTTCACACAACCGGATGAAGATACACCCTTTGGACGACACTTGAAGGAAGTCACTAGATACCTGAACATAGGAGTACCAAGCTTCACCAGAACCTACAACGCCACTTTACCTGAAGAAGAGCGCTGGATGATTCAAGTTCAAGTTCTAGGAAGGACGTTCATGCCAGTCACTGAGCCCATAGAGTTTTCTTTTCATGCACCAACTTGGAGTCTAGGAAAGAGCATGGCAGCTCACATCGCCATGGGACGTATTGGAGAAGTCTACCGCAAGGATCTCAAGGATACTATCTACCAGATTTGTGGGCGCCGAGATGAACACTGGGAGATGATCAGCACCAGGAAGGATAGATCAATCGCAGCTTTTATCCAGGAGTTAAATCAGCACCTTCGATGACAGGAGAACCAGATGTGCGCCGGCATGATAGATCTGAAGAAGGCTAAGACTAGAATGAAGGAACTGGAGGAAGAACTCAAGGCTACACGTGAAGATTATGAAGAGGACATTGAAGTATTGGTGGAGAGGAATGATGACCTGATCAAGAAGATTGGAATATTTATGGGAGACCCTACGCCAGTAGATGAAGACGAAGAACCCAAGGAGATTAGCCCGGAAGACTACATCATCATCGACGCCACCGACTCGGATCCATATAGTAGCGGTGATGACTATGTTGATGAAGCCGGAGCAGATATCATGGAGTCAACGACCGTAGAATATTTCTAGTAGACCACCTCATCAGTAGTAGTAGTCCACCATGTAAATATAGTAGTCCGAGCACTTTTGCGATAGTTAGATGGATTGTATGCCTTTGTTTGTTTGATTGAAGTGAATTGTTTGTTTTTGCCTCATGTGCATATGGGTAGTGTTTTCTCTTTAGACCCCCTCTATTCTTATATCTCATCTTTTCTAAACCCTCAGATGCCTCCGAGACGTGACCCCGGATTTGCCTTTCCATCGGAGCTCACCCAGTTGATCCAGCAGCAGAACACATTGATGCAGTTACTAGTCCAGAATCAGATTCAGGGGAACAACAACAACAACCCACCACCACCTCCACCACCTGTTGACCACTTAGCCCATTTTCTTAGGCTGAATCCACCGGTGTTTTCCAGTAGCACCGAGCCGATAGTAGCAGATGATTGGCTCCGCAAGACAGCTAGGGAGTTGACCACAGCAGGATGCACAGATGCGGAGAAGGTGAAGTTTGCCGCACATCAGTTAGAAGGACCCGCAACATCATGGTGGGAGAATTTCACAGCCACTTCCCTGTCGACACTGTCACAAGGGACCAGTTTCAGCAGGCTTTTCATACTGCACATGTTTCAGCAGGAGCTATGGACATGAAGAAGCGTGAGTTTCACAACTTGCGCCAAGGAGGAAGGACAGTTGGCCAGTATGTAGAGGAATTTAGTAAGCTAGCACGTTATGCCCCAGATGACGTCGCTACGGATGCAGCTAAGCAGGAGAAATTTCTAGAAGGACTGAATGATGAGTTGAGCATGCAGTTGATGGTAGCCACCTTCAACAACTACCAGGAGTTGGTAGATCATGCTCTTATGATTGAAGGGAAGCAGCAGCAAATTGAGAATCGCAAGAGGAAGTATGTACAAGGAAAGTATAATTCAGGAGCTCAGCAGAAGCCACGTTTTACCCCTAGACCGGGAGGACATTTTCAGCATACCCATGGAGGAGGTAGCTCGCACAACCACAATGGCACCAAAAATGGAAATGGCAATGGAGGAAGCAACAGCCAGAACACCAACCCATCAACCCCAGCCAAGAAGGACCTCAGCCAAGTCACTTGTTTTAAGTGTCAGAAGACCGGACATTATGCCAATGAATGTCCTGAAGGCCAAAATGGCAATGGAAATTCTGGGAAGAAGCCGAACCCTTTAAACAAGGGACAGGTGAACCACGTTAGCGTGGAGGAGGTTGAAGCTCAGCCCGATGCAGTAATAGGTAAGTTTTTGGTTAAGTCATTTACTGCACTCGTTCTTTTTGATACTAGCACATCGCATTCATACATATCAAGGGGATTTGTGGATAAGTATAACCTACCAACCCAAGCCCTTAGGGCACCCATGTTAGTAACCTCGCCCGGAGCAGAATATGTGGCTAGTCTATGGTGTGATCGGTTACCATTAAGGATTGGTAACTATGTTTTTCCCTCAGACCTAATAGTATTGGAATCTCAAGGATTGGATGTGATATTAGGCATGGATTGGTTATCAAAGTATGAATGGAATATTGAATGTGCTAGTAAGTCAATTTTGCTTACCACCCCAGAAGGGAGAAGGACCAAGTATGTATCCCGGCATGTGCCAAAGAGAACTCAAGTGAATTGCCTAACAGGAGTTGTGCAGGAGGAAGTACCAGTGGTAAGGGATTTCCCTGATGTATTTCCAGAGGAGTTGCCAGGCATGCCACTGGATAGAGATATTGAGTTTTTGATTGAGCTATTGCTAGGCACAAGGACAACATCAAAGAGACCATATAGGATGCCAGCAAAGGATTTGGTGGAAATTAAGAAGCGGATTAAGGAGTTACTGGATAAGGGATATATTCGCCCAAGTTCTTTGCCTTGGGGATCACCAGTACTACTAGTGGAGAAGAAGGATGGATCGTTAAGGATGGTTGTTGATTATCGAGGATTGAATGAAGTAATGATCAAGAACAAGTACCCGCTACCAATGATCAATGATCTGTTTGATCAATTGCAAGGAGCTAAGGTATTTTCCGAGATCGATCTGCGATCAGGATACCACCAGTTGAAGATTCGAGAACAGGATTTTCCGAAGACAGCTTTTACCACCAAGTATGGGTTGTACGAGTATACCGTTATGTCATTTGGTCTGACTAACGCACCTGCCTATTTTATGAACATGATGAACGAAGTGTTTATGGAGTTCTTGGATAAGTTCGTCATAGTGTTCATTGATGTTATCCTGGTTTATTCGAAAAATGAAGAGCAACATAAGGAGCATTTGCGTTTGGTACTTGGAAAGCTCAGAGAACATCAATTATATGCCAAGTTCAGCAAATGTGAGTTTTGGTTGAAGGAAGTAGGATTCCTCGGACATGTTATATCTGGAGAAGGTATAGCAGTAGATCCCGCTAAAGTTGAAACCGTGACCAAGTGGGAAGCCCCAACAACAGTTGGAGAGATCCGGAGTTTTCTTGGACTCGCAGGATACTACCGGAGATTTATTGAGAATTTCTCAAAGATTGCGAAGCCTATGACGGAGTTATTAAAGAAGGATACTGTCGGCGTTCTGGGAACGGGAGTCCCCAGACTTGCCTGCCTGCGGCCTGCGGCGTGGCTCAAAGGGGGCCCAACACGGTCCATCTTCACCAACACAGACCCAAGACCCTCGCGAGGGGCCAAGCCTCGTGGGGCGGATGATGCGGAGCTTCCTCAGGCACGGCCTCATCAGGCTGGCTCGCGAGGAGGCGGAGAGATCAAGGCGGGGTACCTCACGAGGTGCCCGTGACACAAGCCATGACGACAAAAGGCGCCAGGCGGGTGCCAGCCCGCGCAGTGTCCTCCTTTCCTCTTTGGTGCAAAGGGAGCAAGCGCAGCCGCGGAGTACCGAGGCATCGGGCAAAGGTTGCCATTTCGGTGCAACAAGACCAAGACCAGGAGGACTGCAAGACGGAGGTCATCGTGGAGCCCAAGACGGCGTCACCACCAGAGCTTTGTGCAGGCGAAGACTACTTTTGTCAGGATAGCTAGTACTAGTTGTCCCCCTTCAAATTAGCCCGCCATTGTTGGCTCCCTTCCCGCTCGATATTTGGGAAGAGGACCAGGGCCTCTATAAATAGGACCAGCCACCCACAGGGCAAAGGGGGGAAAAGGAGAGAGAGTTTTAGGGGGATCGAGATCAACAATCGGAGAGAGAGAGAGAGGAGGGTGACTGAACTCCTCCCAGCAGTTCATCGCCCCAGCCAAGAACAGACCCTCGCGAGGCTGTTCTTCCTTGTATTGTTCATCATCATCAGCCCAAGAGGCAATCCACCACGCCACACACTGGGGTAGGGTATTACACCACAACGGTGGCCCGAACCAGTATAAACCCTGTGTCTCTTGTGTTGTTCTTTCCATAGCTTAGATCTTAGCGAGGCGGAGGGGTGCAGGTAGGTAGGAGGCGAAATCTCCACGCGCACCCCAGTGTTCGAACCTCAAGGGTCTGCCGGAACCCAAAATCTGACATTTGGCACGCCAGGTAGGGCTGCGCCAGAATCCACCTTCTACCGCTTCGTGCCCCGTCGCGTCGTCATCACCATGTCCGGCGACCAGGCGGGCAACCCAGATCCATGGGCGGCGTGGCCTGCCCGTGCAGAGCCGCTCGCCTTGGGCGACCCCGTGCCCCAGGCAGCTTGCGGTCCGCAGGGTGCTGCGGGCCGTGGGCGACGCGGACAGGCTTCGACAGCTCTCACACCGCGGTAGGCGCGGTCGGCAGCAAGGGCCTCCAATCACGCCGCGACCACGACACCGTACACCCGCCGGGAGCAGGCGAACTCGAGGGCCGCGCTCACGATGGCCGGAGAGTTGCTGCAGTGCAGGCTGCTGGAGGGCGGCCGCGACATGCTGCTGGAGCGGGTGGTAGAGCTCCTGGGCTTCGCCGCCTCGGGGGCTCACCCCTTCTGCACCCAGCTCCCATCTCAAGCCCAGGGCGGCCCGTGTGGGGGCTCCGCGCGCGCCCGCGAGCTCCAAGGCTACTCCAACGCCAGCGAAGCTGTCAGCACCGGGCCAGCGGCGGCGCTGCCCCCGCTCCCGGTCCGCGAAGAAGAAGGACTCGACGTGACTCGCGACCCCAGTGGACAGCCGCGCTGCCACCCCACGGTGGGCGCGTTAGGCAGGACCGCGTGGCACACGGAGCACTACGACGTGGCCTTCGGGATGACGGCGCTAGAGGAATACGTGCCCCTCATGATGGACCAAGGACACCCTCACGAGAGGGAACAAGGCTCGCTCCTTAGCCCAAGCTGGGGGGACGAGGCGCCAGAAGCTGAGCCTTTCCGGGAGCCCCGGGACGGTCCCACTGGCCACGCTGGAGGCAACGATTATCGGGTACCACTAATTCTTCAGGAGCAGGCATACGCTAACCATGGATCGCAGGAGGTGCAGGTCGCCACAGCGAGCAGCTACCCCGCTCCCACAGTCTCCTACCCCTTGGGAGGAGGGCGCAGGGGGCTGCAGGAGAGGGGCCGAGATCCGACATCACCACCGTGGCGTTCAGAGCAAGGTGTTCTCAGGAGGTAGGCCCTCTGCTGGGGAGGTGCCTCAAGGCCTGCCCCTGGCGGAGGACCCGTGGTCGTCGGGGGAACCGCTGGCGACCGCTCTACCCCATCGGTGGCGTCCTAATTTCTGGTCGTCGTTGATGGCACTAGAGTGTGGCGCAAGGCGGGGCCCTCATCTAGCGATATGAAGCAAGGCCAGTACCTGTGAAGAAGGCCCAGCGCCTGTGAAGCTCGCCGCCCCGTGACACTCTCACGTAATAATGAGTGGGGCTGTACACGCCCCGGAGTCTCAGGGGTGCCGGCCTCAGGCCCTGGGGCTCCCTCCCACGCCCAGTGGCAGCACTTAGCTCCGCGCTGGTGAGAAGACGTCCAAGACTAGATTAGGTGCCGGACGCGGCCTTTTGTCTGCTTTCGTTGCTTTTCCCTTTGGTTGTCGCTTTCCCCCGCTGGATTCAAGTTGGATTCGAAATTGAGATTTGCGTGTGTTCGGGGAAGGGGTGCTTAGTCTCATTCGAGCAATTTCTCGCGTTTTGGTTACCACTTCGCCTCAGCTGCCTCCCCTCGTGAGCCCCTCGCGAGCCGGGTCAGGCCTAGCTTGCGCGCAGCCTAGACTGCCGCCGCCACGTCCTCTCGGGAGGGTGTTTAACTGCAGGTCCTACGGATCCAATCAGGGAACACTCGGGACACCACAACCTCCCACAGGCTACCTCAGGGCCAGCACGGGACAAAGGTAAACTAGCTGACCAGCGCGTCGCTTAAGCCAACCACTTGGCGCGGGCGCATGGGCAATGTAGCATCTACTAATACGATGAACACAAGTTTTACATGAGAGGCTCCCCTCCAAAATGCTCTCACAGCCATCAGGCCAAATCCCGAGTTCTATTCATGCAGGGTAAGGAAGCAGGAACGATGCACAATCAGTCGGATAAATCCCCCGATGTGTCCTCAAGAGCACCACCCGAGCCGTTGCTGGCGTTGCTGAACTCGCCATCGCTGTCCGTGTCGCCGCCAGCGGCGTCAGGGCCGTTCACCACACCGCCCTCGTCGGCAGCTACGATCACGCCGTCGTTGTCTGAAGCGAAGGCCCTGATAAGAGCATCCACATTGTCTTCCACTCAGTGTGCCAGGTCGCCTCGGACGGCCTGGGGGACTGGGGCGATGGCAGCATCGAAATTGAAGTGGGGATCCATGTTCCGGAGATGGCTGAAGACGCGAGAAAAGGCACGCCCGAGCAGGGCGCGGCTCCTCTCCTCCACCAACTTGTCAGCCCTAACCGATCGCGCCTCCAGCTGCGTCACCACGTCAGTGAAGAACTGAAGATTGCCGGCGTAGTTGACTGCATGCGGCTCGCCAACAGCCGCCTTGCAGATGTTGCCCAAGGCTGTGTTGGCTCTCTCCCGGAGCGTGGTGAGCATGGGGCCGTGCTCATGCTCCAGGATCCGCCGCTAACGTATCTCATCTGCATTCTGGCGCGCGACGGCCCCAGCCTCTCAATGCATCTTCAAGCAGTTCGCCCGCGAAGTGAATGCAGTCCTCCCCAGGCTTGAAGCCACGTGCCCTCTCAGGTGGTCGGCGTGCGCCATCACGTTCAGCTTAGCAAATTACCTCAAGTGTGCGGCTACAGCCGGAGTCCTCCCAATGCTTTGTTCCCCAATCATCAGCAACATGGTGGTCACCAGGACCCTCATCGATGGCGGGGCAGGGCTCAACGTCCTGTCCATGGAAACATTCAACAATCTCCAAGTGCCCTACAGCCAGCTTCAACCAACCAAGCCTTTCTCCGGAATCACCGACGGCTCCACGGTCCCGATTGGGCAGGTCTGCCTCCCTGTCACCTTCGGGGCACATGACAACTACCGCACCGAGCTCATCGACTTCGACGTCGCTCACATTCGCCTGCCGTACAATGCCATCCTTGGGTACCCGGCGCTGACCAAGTTCATGGCCGTAACTCACCACGGCTACAACATCCTCAAGATGCCAGGAAGTGGCGGAGTCATCACGGTGCCCTGTGAAGAGAAGGACGCGGTGTGTTTCCTGGAACGAGCCTTTCAGGCCGCGTCACTGGAAGACCCGGATCGCGGAAGCAGGAGGCTTCCCGAGACCGCCCCCAAGAAGAAGAAGACATTGTCCGGCCCGGCCCCTCAGGAGACCGGCCCCTCTGGGCCCGTGCCTGCCAAGGGGGAACCTCCTTCCATTGCATAGGGAAGCGCGCCCGGCGCCCTCCTCAGGCAGGGCTCGGGGGCTCTCCCCTAGAGGGCCACTGACCTGGCTAGGGTCACGAGGGAGGCGCTTGGGCACCACATGGAGGCGTGTTTCGAAGCACGTTTCCCTCAAGAAGGAGTAAGGCAAGGAGAGCCAGACCCTCAGGAGTTCGTCAGCAAGGCCATTCAGGAGCTACAGGAGTCAAGGGTCATGAAAGGCGGCCGCCGTCTACCAGCAGTGGCTCCCCATCCAGGCGAGGATGGTGGGCTGCGCGTCTGCATCGACATACCAGGGCTCAACCGAGTCGCCTCTCTGGAGCGCCTCTGGCCCTCGCGAGTGGGGCGCTGCAGAGGTCCACCCCACAGCTACATTCGCATACCTCACGGCTTGTCGAACGCGGCTGCCACAATAGGCTGGGCGTTCCGCGGCCCTGGCGGAGATGGAGATGGTCCGCGAGGAGCCACCAGCGCCTACGGAGCCTCCCGAGGCCCCTGGGCCTGGGGGCTCGTGAGGATCGGCTCCCGTAGCCCACCGAGTCTGCTACACCAACACCCCTTCGTCCTCAATGTCATCAGGTGACATCTTTCAAGTTTTCACTTCCAGCTGCGAGCGCCCCCCAGGGCTGCATTATTCCCAGGCCGCCTGGGTCCGTCCCTGCGGCGTGTATCCCTTTTATTTCATGTTGTTAGCTTACCTTGTTGGGGGCGCCCCTCGGGCTGCATGATCCCCAAGTCGCTCGGGCCTGACCCAGTGATGTCCGCCTTCCCAGCATCTATTTGAATGAATCCACTCCTTCGCAGGTAATGTGTTTGACCTAGCTGCCCGCTCAACTGACGCCAACTGACGGAACTGCTCCCAAACGGCATGATGCTTGCGCATGGGTCCGTCCCTGCAACACCGACAAACCTGGATGGCCGAGCTCTGGCCGTGGCAGCCCCGCATGGTGCCACCTCGTCAAGCCTTCAGTGCCACATTACCCCTCTGAAGCAACCAACGGCTGGCTGTCAATTGTCGTGGCAACCCCTCGTTCTTTCTCTGATGGGTCTACAGGATCTCTTAAAGGAGCTGCATCAGGTGAGGCCCTTGCGGTGTCTCCTTCACTCTCATCCGCGCGAACCGCTTGCACGTTAAAGGGGGGGGGGTGCCTGAGCATCGTGACTCAGGGCTCCTACTGGCTCTCCAGCCCTCACCCTCTGGCCTTGTCCACGGCATCGCGACCTGGCATACCAGCGACGGCTGAGACTCGCTCAAGGGCCGGGACCCGAGGACGTAGAGCAGAAAGGGGAGCAAAGGCGAGAGGGGAGGGACACGAGAGGACCTCGCCGAGCAACCTCCCACCTGCCGATGCACGGACCCGGCGACACACCAGAGAGCGACCCCTGATTCTCGAGATAAGTCACCACCCGGAAGTGCCAGCTACCATGGCACCATCCCCGCACCTAATGCAATCCCATGTTAGCGACGCCGCTCCCCTTTATCACCGAACGACGGCTGCTTGAGCGCCAAAGGGGACCTCCTGAGCATCGCGACTCAGGGGATCTTACCGGACTCCGGGTCGCTCACCTCCTGGCCTTGACCACGGCATCGCGACCTGGCATACCAGCGACGGCTGAAGCCGCCTTGGGACTGGGACCTGTCGGCGCAGAGCACCAAGCCCTCGTGAGGTTCGAAAGGGAGAACTGAGCTAAGACGGAATGAGCAACTCGCACAATTCTACGACAAGGGTTATATTAACAAAACAGGATCACAGGCACCTTACAAGCCCCCATGGGGCGCGTCTTTGATTCCTCGCAGGGAACAGATCCTAAAGGGACACTAACTACGCGCGCCCCTGCAAAAGACGCCATCATCAACAGTGGGCCGTCAAGCACTGGCGCCAACCCCATCCAGATCAGAGTCGGCGGCGGCCTGACGAGCCCGCCCTGTTCTAGGAGCGGCGCCGGCTCGGGGGCTCGTAGCTGTCATCGCTCGTCTCCGGAGTCGCGAAGAGCTCGCTGGAGTCGCTGGAACCTCCGACGCCTCCACCGCCTGAGGAGCTGCTAAGGAAGCGGTCGGCGGGCCCAGTCCTCACCGCAGCAGGGTCCCGGCCACCTCTCCCGGGGCAGCATTCTAGCCGGCGCCCGTTCGCACCGAAGAGCTTGAAGAACATCACCGAAGCACCGTCGTAATCCAAGTGGACCGCGAAGGCGCCCCTTGTCCTGCAAGCCCGGGCGATTTCGCTCCAGCCCCGAGTCATGAAGACCTCGCTCGGGGCAACGACCGCGACCTCTGCCTCGGTCGCGAGGGTACTGCAGCCAGCGTGCTGCAGCCAAAGCTCCAGGGGCTCTCCCTGCGGGATGATGGAGGCGAAGAAGGGAGGAAGGAGAATCCAAGACTGAGGAGGCATGGCGACGTGAAACACGAACTCTCGGGAGGATCCCTCGGTGTGGACCCCAGGGGGGACGACCCACACCTTCGTGACCCATCAGCGCCGACGGCGGCGCCCCCCGTGGCGATCAGCATCAGCTCCTTCAGGGCCCTCGATGTGGGCGTACAAGGGAAGCGGGAACCCCGGCGGTGCCCGATCGCACCAAGGCCTCGACACCACCTGATGGGCCCCCTCGTCCGGGCCATGGAGAACGAGCCATTTCTTCGGCGGGAGCGGGTCTGGTTCCTCTTGGGGAGCCTTTCCGTTCTCTGCCGTCGAGAACCGGCGGATCGGAGCCATCGTAGCAAGACGGAGCAAGGATCGGGAAGAAGGAGAAGAAAGAAGGGATGGATTGGAAGGGCGCACACCGTTCTGTACTTATAGCCGGCGAAGGCCAACCGCCGACTTCCACGATCACAGGTAATCATGACCTGCTTTGCATGCAGGGACTTGTCCAATCCGTGCAATTGCCGAGGCGCCACGGGGAAGTGGAGACGCCCACGTCCAATCAACCGCCACGCGGCGCCCAAGGCCGCAGGCTGTTAGGGCCCGCGGCGCTTCGCCCTCGCCCTTCCGCCTCCCTGCACGGCCAAGTCCAGGCGCGCCTTGGACCCGGGGGCTACTGTCGGCATTCTGGGAACGGGGGTCCCCAGACTTGCCTGCCTGCGGCCTGCGGCGTGGCTCAAAGGGGGCCCGGCATGGCCCATCTTCACCAACACAGACCCAAGACCCTCATGAGGGGCCAAGCCTCGCGGGGCGGACGGCGCGGAGCTTCCTCAGGCACGGCCTCATCAGGCTGGCTCGCGAGGAGGCAGAGAGATCAAGGCGGGGTACCTCACGAGGTGCCCGTGACGCAAGCCATGACGACCAAAGGCGCTAGGCAGGTGCCAGCCCACGCAGTGTCCTCCTTTCCTCTTTGGTGCAAAGGGAGCAAGCGCAGCCGCGGAGTACCGAGGCATCGGGCAAAGGTTGCCATTTCGGTGCAACAAGACCAAGACCAGGAGGACTGCAAGACGGAGGTCATCGTGGAGCCCAAGACGGCGTCACCACCAGTGCTTTGTGCAGGCGAAGACTACTTTTGTCAGGATAGCTAGTACTAGCTGCCCCCTTCAAATTAGCCCGCCATTGTTGGCTCCCTTCCCGCTCGATATTTGGGAAGAGGACCAGGGCCTCTATAAATAGGACCAGCCACCCACAGGGCAAAGGGGGGAAAAGGAGAGAGAGTTTTAGGGGGATCGAGATCAACAATCGGAGAGAGAGAGAGAGAGAGAGGAGGGTGACTGAACTCCTCCCAGCAGTTCATCGCCTCAGCTAAGAACAGACCCTCGCGAGGCTGTTCTTCCTTGTATTGTTCATCATCATCAGCCCAAGAGGCAATCCACCACGCCACACACGGGAGTAGGGTATTACACCACAACGGTGGCCCGAACCAGTATAAACCCTGTGTCTCTTGTGTTGTTCTTTCCATAGCTTAGATCTTAGCGAGGCGGAGGGGTGCAGGTAGGTAGGAGGCAAAATCTCCGCGCGCGCCCCAGTGTTCGAACCTCAAGGGTCTGCCGGAACCCGAAATCCGACAGATATCAAGTTCAAATGGACCGAGGAATGTGAGGCTAGTTCCAGGAGTTGAAGAAACGCTTGGTTACTTCACTAGTGTTGATTTTGCCAGATCAGACCAAGGACTATGAGGTGTATTGCGACGCTTCACGTCGAGGACTTGGAGCAGTGCTTATGCAGGAAGGGAGAGTTGTTTCATATGCCTCAAGACAACTGAAGCCTCATGAGTTGAATTATGCCACGCATGATTTGGAGTTAGCAGCCGTAGTGCATGCTTTGAAAACATGGAGACATTTTCTCATTGGAAACCATTGTGAGGTGTACACGGATCATAAGAGTTTGAAGTACATTTTCACACAGAAGGAGTTAAATCTCAGACAAAGGAGATGGTTGGAGCTTATCAAGGATTATGATATGAAATTGCATTATCACCCTGGAAAGGCTAATGTAGTAGCAGACGCATTAAGCCGCAAGAGCCATGTCAATACGTTAATGACGGGAGAAATACCAAGGGAGTTAGCCGAAAATCTTCGTGAACTGTGTTTGGAAATAGTTCCGAGAGGCTATGTAGCAGCATTGGAGATTCGTCAACCTTGATGGATAAAATCAGGGAAGCTCAGAAAGCTGACAAAGAGATTGCCGCTATAAAGGAGAAACTGAGCAAACGAAAAGCTAAAGGATTTCGTGAGGATGAGCACGACACCTTATGGTTTGAAGACCGTGTTTATGTGACCAATGACCCGGAGATCAGGAAGTTGATTTTGCAAGAGGCACACAACTCACCGTATTCAATTCACCGAGGAAATACCAAGATGTATTTGGATTTGAGGGATATTTTCCGGTGGACCGGAATGAAGAAGGATATAGCGGAGTATGTAGCAGTTTGTGATGTATGTCAGAGAGTAAAGGCAGAGCATCAGAAGCCAGCAGGATTGTTACAACCATTGCCGATACCCGAATGGAAGTGGGATAAGCTAGGCATGGATTTTATCACGGGATTACCCAGGACTCGTTCATGCTATGACTCGATTTGGGTTGTAGTTGATCGATTGATGAAGGTATCTCATTTCATCCCAGTAAAGACCACTTATACTAGTGCTAAGTTGGCAAAGATATACATGACCAGGATCGTATGTTTGCATGGAGTTCTGAGGAGTATCCTATCAGATAGAGGAACCCAGTTTACCTCAAAGTTCTGGAAGCAGTTGCACGAAACTTTGGGTACCAGGCTAGAATTCAGTACAACTTTTCATCCACAGACAGATGGACAGACCGAGAGAGTCAATCAGATTTTGGAGGACATGCTAAGAGCTTGTGCACTAGATTATGGATCTAGTTGGGACGATAATTTGCCATATGCAGAGTTTTCTTACAACAATGGTTACCAAACCAGTTTAAAGATGGCCCCTTTCGAAGCCTTGTACGGAAGGAGGTGCAGGACACCGTTGTCATGGGACGAAGTTGGAGACCGCCAGTTGTTTGGTCTTGACTTGATTAAAGAGTCTGAACAGAAGGTGAAGTTGATTCGCGATAGGCTCAAGGTAGCCCAATCCAGACAGAAGAGTTATGCGGATTCTAAACGCAAGGAGACAGTTTACGAAGTCGGAGACAGAGCTTATCTTCGAGTATCTCCACTTCGGGGAACAAAGCGTTTTGGAGTTAAAGGGAAGTTAGCGCCACGATTTGTAGGACCATATTGAGTTTTGGAGCGTATGGGAGAAGTGGCCTACAAGCTGGAATTGCCCGAAGGATTGTCAGGAGTACATGATGTGTTCCACGTTTCTCAGTTAAAGAAATGTCACGCGGAGATGGCTGACATACCGTTGAGAGACACAGCGCCATTGGAAACTATTCAGTTGGATAACGATTTGACCTACGAGGAGAAACCAGTTAAGACTCTCGAGTTTGCCAGCCGAGTTACTCACAACAAGGTTATCAAGTTTTGCAAGGTTCAGTGGAGCCACCACACGGAGGATGAAGCCACCTGGGAGCGAGAGGAAGATTTGCTCAAGGACCACCCTCACCTATTTTCTAGCCAACCCGAATCTCGAGGGCGAGATTCATCTTAAGGGGGTAGGTTTGTAACATCCCAAATTTTCAATTTGGAATGTTATACATTAGATCATCATGCATATCATATTTTATTTTGCATTTTGGTTGATCCTAGAAATTCTACGCAACTCAATGACCCACGGAGAGAGTTGGGGATTTTGTTATTTTCATATTTGAGTTCTCTCAAATTTTGAGAATAGGATCATTTGATTTTATTTATTTTATCATCAATTATTTCTATTACAAAAACATGAGAAAGGGAATAAAATGACTTTCCCAAAATAAAGAAATATTGAGGATTTAATAAAAAATCAAATAAGATTTTATTTCGGAGTTTTTCAGTGTTTTATTTGAATTTAGGAAAAAAGTGCGTTTTTCAAAATTCCATTTAGGGCCCAAATAAATGTTCACCTTGTGCGGCTTGATTTTAGAAGCCCGAGAAAATTTATTTCGGAATTTTTGGAGTCCGTTTAGTATTTCTTTTTATTTTTTCTTCCGAGCGGAATAATTAAAAAAAAACGAACCGACTTCAGCCCATCAGCCCCGCCTCGATCCGCGCGCGCCGCCGGAGCCACCGACGATCCCGCCACCCAAGGTTCGTCGCGCCTCGTTTTTTGTGCCGAAAAAAGGGAAAAAAAATCGGCGTTCATCGTTTTTCTTTTCTCGGATTAAATCCGCGATTTTTCTGATCGCGATTCCTGATCTAATTTTCGTTTTAGTTTAACTTTTCGCTCGTTTATCGGAATCAGGCGATTCAAGTGCCCAGGGATTCGTCTCGAAACCCTTTATCCGTTTAACCAACTTAAACAAGATTTTGCTACTGTAAAATTTGCCCTAGATCCAGATTAGTAGAACGAAGTTGTTTTCTTTCGCAGTTTGATTTTCGTTGCTTCGTTCGATTTGATTCTTTTTGCCAACCAGAGTTCTTAAGTTGAACCTTCTGGTTAGATCTCTTATTTGAGTTTTACCTGTGCATTAGATGAGTACTTATTGTATGCTTGTTTGTTTGTTTGCGATAGAATACCCGGAGTGCGCCGCCTGTTACTTCGAATCGTTAGGTTTCGCGGATCATCAGCAAGGCAAGTAACACTTTGATCATACCTTTTCTACTACCCAGTTTTATTGCATTAGATCAATCCTCACACATTGCATGATTAGGATCTAATTAAATTGTGGGATGGGAAGTAGATGAGGTAGTACATATTACTTGTTCATTATCAAACCTTTGGGAGTTACTTCTACGTTTGCTTATTATGCCATGCTATGCTAGTAGACGTGGATTGGGTGAGTGAAATCCATGACAGATGTGAGATTGTTAATTAATGGTTTATCTAAGGTGGCAACTTAAACACACATCTGGGTGGATTGAGGCACCTGGGTATTCCAGGACTTGCCTGTTTTCTTTTGGACCGCCACCCAGGCTCAAAGGGATCATGAGACTATTCATACTAGAAACTTCCGTGTGCAGCCACAAGCTATTATGGGCTCTAGCATAGTTGACTAAGTTGTGCGAACTCTTACAGTGGTAGACTAGCAGATGTAGGGGATGTAGGTGGTACGGTCTACCCGATTGTAAGGTGCTAGCGCTTCTGAAAGACTATGTCTCGGTCATCTGTCTTCTCAAACACCATGTAGTGCCAGAAACCAAATGGAGGCGATCGAGTCTTGTGGGGAAAAGTGCGCAAACCTCTGCAGAGTGTAATAAACTAATCATGGTTAGCCGTGTCCCTGGTTATGGACATCGTGAATCTCAACACGTTACTCTAAATTAATTTTGTTGGGTTATGTTTAATGATGATTTTTAATTGGGATTGAGAATGTTGTCAACCATTCTCAATGTTTAACAACCACCATGATAGTAATTAAATTTTATTCCTTTGAAGTAGGGAAAAATTGGCTTTACGCAAAACTGTAACCATAGAGCTTTCCACCAGCCAAATATGCATATAGTATAGCTGTTTCGTTCCATTACTCTCTATGTGTTACCTTGCCAGCATATTCCATGTGCTGACCCGTTTCGGGCTGCAACGTTAATGTTGCAGACTTTTCAGATGACGATTAAGGAGTTTTAGGTCGTGGTTCTATACTCAGTGATGCCGTTGGAGTTGATGGACTCACTTATCTTCCAAGCCTTCCGTTGTTATCGTTATTAGATGGCCTTAAGCCATATTTATTGTAATAAGTTCTCTTATGAGACACTCATGTAATAAGTGTGTGATTGCTACTCTGCTATAAATCCTCCGAGTACTGTATGGTGTCAGCATTACTGATCCAGGGATGACACCGGAGCACAGAGATCAGACTGTTTGAAGTCCGGTCGCTACAAACTTTCAGGTGGTTTCATACCCTACAAGCAATTTCATCTTATGTTCTCCGTGATAGGAACTTTGGAGTGACTCGTTGTTGCACATTGAGGTATTGCCATATGATTTAATTATGTTATCATTGTTGAGAGAACTTGTACTAGTGAATGTATGAACCCTAGGCCTTGTTTTCAAGCATTGCAATACCGTTTTTGCTCACTTTTACCACTTGCTACCTTGTTGTTTTTATATTTTAAGATTACAAAAACCTATATCTATCATCCATATTACACTTGTATCACCATCTCTTCGATGAACTAGTGCACCTATACAATTTACCATTGCATTGGGTGTGTTGGGGACACAAGAGACTCTTTGTTATTTGGTTGCAGGGTTGCTTGAGAGGGACCATCTTCATCCTACGCCTCCCATGGATTGATAAACCTTAGGTCATCCACTGGAGGGAAAATTGCTATTGTCCTACAAAACTCTATGCTTGGAGGCCCAACTGTTGGGGAACATAGCAGAAATTCAAAATTTTCTACGCATCACCAAGATCAATCTATGGAGTCATCTAGCAATGAGGGAGGAGTGGATCTACATACCCTTGTAGATCGCGCGCGGAAGCGTTCAAGAGAACGGGGTTGATGGAGTCGTACTCGTCGTGATCCAAATCACCGATGATCCTAGCGCCGAACGGATGGCACCTCCGCGTTCAACACACGTACGGAGCAGCGACGTCTCCTCCTTCTTGATCCAGCAAGGGGAAGGAGAGGTTGATGGAGATCCAGCAGCACGACGACGTGGTGGTGGAAGTAGCGGGATTCCAACAGGGCTTCGCCAAGCGCTGCGGGAGGAGGGAGATGTGTCATGGGAGGGAGAGGGAGGCGCTAGGGCTTAGGTATGGTTGCCCTCCCTTCCCCCCACTATATATAGGGCCAAGAGAGAGGGGGGGTTGCAGCTTTTGGCCCTTCCTCCATGGAAGGGTGCGGCCAGGGAGGAGTCCCTCCTCCCCAAGGCACCTAGGAGGTGCCTTCCCCCTTTAGGACTCTTCCTTTCCCTCTTCTCTTGGTGCATGGGCCTCTTGGGGCTGGTGCCCTTGGACCATATAGTCCAAAGCACACCCCCTACAGCCCATGTGGCCACCCGGGGCAGGTGGCCCAACCGGTGGACCCCCGGGACCCTTCCGGTGGTCCCGGTACAATACCGGTGACCCCGAAACTTGTCCCGATGGCCGAAATAGCACTTCCTATATATAATTCTTTACCTCCGGACCATTACGGAACTCCTCGTGACGTCCGGGATCTCATCCGGGACTCCGAACTACTTTCGGGTTACCGCATACTAATATCTCTATAACCCTAGCGTCACCGAACCTTAAGTGTGTAGACCCTACGGGTTCAGGAGACATGCAGACATGACCGAGATGACTCTCCGGTCAATAACCAACAGCGGGATCTGGATACCCATGTTGGCTCCCACATGGTCCACGATGATCTCATCAGATGAACCATGATGTCAAGGACTTAATCAATCCCGTATACAATTCCCTTTGTCTAGCGGTACGATACTTGCCCGAGATTCGATCGTCGGTATCCCGATACCTTGTTCAATCTCGTTACCAGCAAGTATCTTTACTCGTTTCGTAACACATCATCCCGTGATCAACTCCTTGATCACATTGTGCACATTATGATGATGTCCTACCGAGTGGGCCCAGAGATACCTCTCCGTTTACACGGAGTGACAAATCCCAGTCTCGATTTGTGCCAACCCAACAGACACTTTCGGAGATACCTGTAGTGTACCTTTATAGCCACCCAGTTACGTTGTGACGTTTGGCACACCCAAAGCACTCCTACGGTATCCGGGAGTTGCACAATCTCATGGTCTAAGGAAATGATACTTGACATTAGAAAAGCTTTAGCATATGAACTACATGATCTTGTGCTAGGCTTAGGATTGGGTCTTTGTCCATCACATCATTCTCCTAATGATGTGATCCTGTTATCAATGACATCCAATGTCCATGGTCAGGAAACGGTAACCATCTATTGATCAACGAGCTAGTCAACTAAAGGCTTACTAGGGACATGGTGTTGTCTATGTATCCACACATGTATCTGAGTTTCCTATCAATACAATTCTAGCATGGATAATAAACAATTATCATGAACAAGGAAATATAATAATAACTAATTTATTATTGCCTCTAGGGCATATTTCCAACAGTCTCCCACTTGCACTAGAGTCAATAATCCAGTTCACATCAATATGTGATTAACACTTAAGGTCACATCCCCATGTGACTAACACCCAAAGAGTTTACTAGAGTCAATAATCTAGTTCACATTACCATGTGATTAACACTCAATGAGTTCTGGGTTTGATCATGTTATGCTTGTGAGAGATGTTATAGTCAACGGGTCTGAATCTTTCAGATCCGTGTGTGCTTTACAAATCTCTATGTCATCTCCTAGATGCAGCTACCACGTTCTATTTGGAGCTATTCCAAATAACTGTTCTACTATACGAATCCAGTTTACTACTCAGAATAATCTAGATTAGTGTCAAAGTTTGCATCGGCGTAACCCTTTACGACGAACTCTTTTACCACCTCCATAATCGAGAAAATTCCTTAGTCCACAAGTTACTAAGGATAACTTTGACCGCTGTCCCGTGATCCATTCTTAGATCACTCTTGTACCCCTTGACTAACTCATGGCAAGGCACATTTCAGGTGCGGTACACAGCATAGCATACTGTAGAGCCTATGTCTTAAGCATAGGGGACGACCTTCGTCCTTTCTCTCTATTCTGCCGTGGTCGAGCTTTAAGTCTTAACTTCATACCTTACAACTCAGGCAAGAACTCCTTCTTTGACTGATCCATCTTGAACACCTTCAAGATCATGTCAAGGTATGTGCTCATTTGAAAGTACCATTAAGCATTTTGATCTATCCTTATAGATCTTGATGCTCAATGTTCAAGTAGCTTGACCCAAGCTTTCCATTGAAAAATACTTTCCAAATAACCATATATGCTTTCCAGAAATTCTACGCCATTTCTGAACAACAATATGTCAACATATATTTATCAGAAATTCTATAGTGCTCCCACTCACTTCTTTGGAAATACAAGTTTCTCATAAACTTTGTATACACCCAAAACTTTGATCATCTTATCAAAGCATACATTCCAACTCCGAGATGCTTACTCCAGTCCTTAGAAGGATTGCTGGAGCTTTGCATACTTATTAGCATCTTTCAGGATTGACAAAACCTTCCGGTTGTATCACATACAACCTTTCCTCAAGAAAATCGTCGAGGAAACAATGTTTTGACATCCTATCTGCAAGATTTCATAAATAATGCAGTAATTGCTAATATAATTCCAACAGACTCTTAGCATCGCTACGAGTGAGAAAGTCTCATCGTAGTCAACTCCTTGAACTTGTCGGAAAACATCTTAACGACAAGTCGAGCTTTCTTAATGGTGATACTTACCATCATTGTCCGTCTTCCTTTTAAAATCCATATGTACCTAACAGCCTTACGACCATCCAGTAGTTCTTCCAAAGTCTACACTTTGTTTTCATATATGGATCCTCTCTCGAATTATATGGCCTCGAGCCATTTTGGAATCCAGGCCCACCATCGCTTCTCCATAGCTCGTAGGTTCATTGTTGTCTAGCAACATGACTTCCAAGACAGGATTACGTACCACTCTGAAGTAGTACGCATCCTTGTCATCCCACGAGGTTTGGTAGTGACTTGATCTGAAGTTTCATGATCACTATCATAAGCTTCCACTTCAATTGGTGTAGGTGCCACATGAACAACTCCCTCTGCCCTGCCACACACTAGTTGAAGAGACGGTTCAATAACCTCATCAAGTCTCCACCATCCTCCCACTCAATTCTTTCGAGAGAAACTTTTCCTCGAGAAAGGACCCGATTCCAGAAACAATCCCTTATTGCTTTCGGATCTGAGATAGGAGGTATACCCAACTGTTTTGGGTGTCCTATGAAGATGTAATTATCCGCTTTGGGTTCGAGCTTATCGGCCTGAAACTTTTCCACATAAGCGTCGCAGCCCCAAACTTTTAAGAAATGACAGCTTAGGTTTCTCTAAACCATAGTTCATACGGTGTCATCTCATCAGAATTACGTGGTACCCTATTTAAAGTGAATGTGGTTGTCTCTAATGCCTAACCCATAAACTATCGTGGTAATTCGATAAGAGACATCATGGTATGCATCATATCCAATAAGGTGCAGTTATGATGTTCGGACACACCATCATACTATGGTGTTCCAGGCTGTATTAGTTGTGAAACAATTTCCACAATGTCTTAATTCTGTGCCAAACTCGTAATTCAGATATTCATCTCTATGATCATATCATAGATATTTTATCCTCTTGTCACGACGATCTTTCAACTTCACCCTGAAATTACTTGAACCTTTCAATAATTCAGACTTGTGATTCATCAAGTAAATATACTCAACATCTACTCAAATCATCTATGAAGTAAGAGCATAACGATATCCACTACACGCCTCAGCACTCATTGGACTGCACACATCAAAATGTATTACTTCCAACAAGTTGCTTTCTAGTTCCATTTTACTGAAACGAGGCTTTCAGTCATCTTGCCCATGTGGTATTATTTGCATGTCTCAAGTGATTCAAAATCAAGTGAGTCCAAACGGTCCATTTGCATGGAGTTTCTTCATGCATATACACCAATAGACATGGTTCGCATGTCTCAAACTTTTCAAAAACGAGTGAGCCCAAAGATCCATCAACATGGAGCTTCTGCATGCGTTTTATACCGATATGACTTAAGTGGCAGTGCCACAAGTAGGTGGTACTATCATTACTATCTTATATCTTTTGGCATGAACATGTGTATCACTACGATCGAGATTTAATGAACCATTCATTTTAGGTGCAAGACCATTGAAGGTATTATTCAAATAAACAGAGTAACTATTATTCTCTTTAAATGAATAACCGTATTGCGATAGACATAATCCAATCATGTCTATGCTCAACGCAAACACCAAATAACAATTATTTAGGTTGAACACCAATCTCGATGGTAGAGGGAGCGTGCGATGCTTGATCATATCAACCTAGGAAACACTTCCAACACATATCGTCAGCTCACCTTTAGCTAGTGTCTGTTTATTCCGTAGCTTTCATTTCGAGTTACTAACACTTAGCAACCGAATCGGTATCTAATACCCTGGTGCTACTAGGAGTACTAGTAAAGTACACATTAACATAATACATCCAATATACTTATATTGACCTTGCTAGCCTTCTTATCTACCAATTATCTAGGGTAATTCTGCTCCATTGGCTGTTCCCTTTATTACAGAAGCACTTAGTCTCGGGTTTGGGTTCAACCTTGGGTTTCTTCACTAGAGCAGCAGCTGATTTGCCATTTCATGAAGCATCCCTTTTTGCCCTTGCCCTTCTTGAAACTAGTGGTTTCACCAACCATCAACAATTGATGCTCCTTCTTGATTTCTACTTTTGTGGTGTCAAACATCGCGAATATCTCAAGGATCATCATATATGTCCCTGATATATTATAGTTCATCACGAAGCTCTTAGCAGCTTGGTGGTAATGACTTCGGAGAACCATCACTATTTCATCTGGAAGATCAACTCCCACTCGATTCAAGCGATTGTTGTACTCAGACAATCTGAGAACAAGTTCAACAATTGAGCTTTTCTCCCTTAGTTTGCAGGCTAAGAAAATCGTCGGAGGTCTTATACTTCTTGACGTGGGCACGAGCCTAAAATCCCAATTTCAGCCCTCGAAACATCTCATATGTTTCGCGACGTTTCAAAACGTCTTCGGTGCCTCAACTCTAAGCCGTTTAACTGAACTATCACGTAGTTATCAAAATGTGTATGTTAGATGTTCGCAACATCCATAGACAACGTTCGAGGTTCAGCACACTGAGCGGTGCATTAAGGACATAAGCCTTCTATGAAGCAATGAGGACAAACCTCAGTTTATGGACCTAGTCCGCATAATTACTACTATCAACTTTCAACTAAATTTTCTCTAGGAACATATCTAAACAGTAGAACTGAAACGCGAGCTACGACATAATTTGCGAAGACCTTTTGACTATGTTCAGGATAATTAAGTTCATCTTGTGAACTCCCACTCAGATAGACATCCCTCTAGTCATCTAAGTGATTACATGATCCGAGTCAACTAGGCCATGTCCGATCATCACGTGAGACGGACTAGTCATCATCGGTGAACATCTTCATGTTGATCGTATCTACCATACGACTCATGCTCGACCTTTCGGTCTCTTGTGTTCCGAGGCCATGTCTGTACATGCTAGGCTCGTCAAGTCAACCTAAGTGTTTCGCGTGTGTAAATCTGTCTTACACCCGTTGTATGTGAACGTTAGAATCTAACACCCGATCATCACGTGGTGCTTCGAAACAACGAACTGTCGCAACAGTGCACAGTTAGGGGGAACACTTTCTTGAAATTATTATGAGGGATCATCTTATTTACTACCGTCGTTCTAAGTAAACAAGATGCATAAACATGATAAACATCACATGCAATCAAATAGTGACATGATATGGCCATCATCACTTTGCTCCTCTTGATCTCCATCTTCGGGGCTCCATGATCATCATTGTCACCGGCATGACACCATGATCTCCATCATCATGATCTCTATCATCATGTCTTCATGAAGTTGTCTCGTCAACTATTACTTCTACTACTACAGCTAACGGTTAGCAATTAAGTAAAGTAATTACATGACGTTTATGTTGACACGCAGGTCATAAATAAATTAAGACAACTCCTATGGCTCCTGCCGGTTGTCATACTCATCGACATGCAAGTTGTGATTCCTATTACAAGAACATGATCAATCTCATACATCACATATATCATTCATCACATCCTTTTGGCCATATCACATCACATAGCATACCCTGCAAAAACAAGTTAGACGTCCTCTAATTGTTGTTTGCATGTTTTACGTGGCTGCTATGGGTTTCTAGCAAGAACGTTTCTTACCTACGCAAAAACCACAACGTGATATGCCAATTGCTATTTACCCTTCATAAGGACCCTTTTCATTGAATCCGATCCGACTAAAGTGGGAGAGACAGATACCCGCTAGCCACCTTATGCAACTAGTGCATGTCAGTCGATGGAATCAGTCTCACGTAAGAGTACGTGTAAGGTCGGTCCGGGCCGCTTCATCCCACAATGCCACCGAATCAAGATTGGACTAGTAACGGTAAGCATATTGAAAAAAATCAACGCCCACAACTACTTTGTGTTCTACTCATGCATAGAAACTACGCATAGACCTAGCTCATGATGCCATTGTTGGGGAACGTAGCAGAAATTCAAAATTTTCTATGCATCACCAAGATCAATCTATGGAGTCATCTAGCAACGAGGGAGGAGTGGATCTACATACCCTTGTAGATCGCGCGCGGAAGCGTTCAAGAGAACGGGGTTGATGGAGTCGTACTCGTCGTGGTCCAAATCACCGATGATCCTAGCGCCGAACGGACGGCACCTCCGTGTTCAACACACGTACGGAGCAGCAACGTCTCCTCCTTCCTGATCCAGCAAGGGGAAGGAGAGGTTGATGGAGATCCAGCAGCACGACGGCGTGGTGGTGGAAGTAGCGGGATTCCAACAGGGCTTCGCCAAGCACTGCGGGAGGAGGGAGATGTGTCATGGGAGGGAGAGGGAGGCGCTAGGGCTTAGGTATGGTTGCCCTCCCTTCCCCCACTATATATAGGGCCAAGAGAGAGGGGGGGCAGCTTTTGGCCCTTCCTCCAAGGAAGGGTGCGGCCAGGGAGGAGTCCCTCCTCCCCAAGGCACCTAGGAGGTGCCTTCCCCCTTTAGGACTCTTCCTTTCCCTCTTCTCTTGGCGCTGGTGCCCTTGGCCCATATAGGCCAAGGCACACCCCCTACAGCCCATGTGCCCCCCGGGGCAGGTGGCCCCACCCGGTGGACCCCCGGGACCCTTCCGGTGGTCCCGGTACAATACCGGTAACCCCGAAACTTGTCCCGATGGCCGAAATAGCACTTCCTATATATAATTCTTTACCTCCGGACCATTCCGGAACTCCTCGTGACGTCCGGGATCTCATCCGGGACTCCGAACAACTTTCGGGTTACCGCATACTAATATCTCTATAACCCTAGCATCACCGAACCTTAAGTGTGTAGACCCTACGGGTTCGGGAGACATGCATACATGACCGAGATGACTCTCCGGTCAATAACCAACAGCGGGATCTGGATACCCATGTTGGCTCCCACATGTTCCACGATGATCTCATCGGATGAACCACGATGTCAAGGACTTAATCAATCCCGTATACAATTCCCTTTGTCTAGCGGTACGATACTTGCCCGAGATTCGATCGTCGGTATCCCGATACCTTGTTCAATCTCGTTACCGGCAAGTCTCTTTACTCGTTTCGTAACACATCATCCCATAATCAACTCCTTGATCACATTGTGCACATTATGATGATGTCCTACCGAGTGGGCCCAGAGATACCTCTCCGTTTACACGGAGTGACAAATCCCAGTCTCGATTCGTGCCAACCCAACAGACACTTTCGGAGATACCTGTAGTGTACCTCTATAGCCACCCAGTTACGTTGTGACGTTTGGCACACCCAAAGCACTCCTACGGTATCCGTGAGTTGCACAATCTCATGGTCTAAGGAAATGATACTTGACATTAGAAAAGCTTTAGCATACGAACTACATGATCTTGTGCTAGGCTTAGGATTGGGTCTTTGTCCATCACATCATTCTCCTAATGATGTGATCCCGTTATCAATGACATCCAATGTCCATGGTCAGGAAACCGTAACCATCTATTGATCAACGAGCTAGTCAACTAGAGGCTTACTAGGGACATGGTGTTGTCTATGTATCCACACATGTATCTGAGTTTCCTATCAATACAATTCTAGCATGGATAATAAACGATTATCATGAACAAGGAAATATAATAATAACTAATTTATTATTGCCTCTAGGGCATATTTCCAACACCAACACGAGTCTACGAGAAGAAGGTTGCATAGTAGACATCACCACCATGCTCAAAAGTGCCTTCTTGAGAGTAAAACGAAGCTTGATTCCTTTCATATAAAGAGCATTGAATAGATGAGAAGTTTGATTCCTTGCATTTGTTTTGAGATATAAAGATGGTGATATTAGAGTCATGCTAGTGAGTAATTGTGGATTGGTAGAAATACTTGTGTTAAACTTTGTGATTCCCTAGCATGCACGTATGGTGAACCGTTATGTGATGAAGTCGGAGCATGATTTATTTTTTGATTGTCTTCCTTATGAGTGGCGGTCGGGGACGAGCGATGGTCTTTTCCTACCAATCTATCCCCCTAGGAGCATGCGTGTAGTACTTTGTTTCAATGGCTGATAACACACAAGTATAGGGGATCAATTGTAGAATTTCTCAATAAGTAAGAGTGTTGAACCCAACGAGGAGCTAAAGGTAGAACAAATATTCCCTCAAGTTCTATCGACCACCGATACAAGTCTACACACGCTTAACATTCGGTTTACCTAGAACAAGTATGAAACTAGAAGTACTTTTTAGGTGTAAAGGGATAGGTTTGCAAGATAATAAAGAACACATAAATAGAAGATAGTGGATGCTTAGATAAAGAAACAACAAAGTTAGTTTTAGTAGAGAGCTTTTTGTCACAAGAAAGTTATTTGTCCCTAGGCAACCAATAACTAGACTGGTAATCATTATTGCAATTTTATATGAGAGAGAGGCATAAGCTAACATACTTTCTCTACTTGGATCATATACACTTATGATTGGAACTATAGTAAGCATTCGCAACTACTAAAGATCATTAAGGTAAAACCCAACCATAGCATTAAAGTATCAAGTCTTCTTTACTCCCATACACAAACAACCTACTTACCCGGGTCTGTGTTTCTATCACTCACGCCACCCACCATAAGCAAATCATGAACATATTGCAAACCCTATAGCGGGGATCCCTCATGCTTGCGCGACACGGGGAGCACCATAGGATAGCATCAATAATAAAACATACAACTCAAACCAATCATGATCATCAATCAACCCATAGGACAAAACAGATCTATTCAAACATCGTAGGATAGCCATACATCATTAGGAAATAATATATAACATTGAGCACCATGTTTAAGTAGAGATTACAGCAGGGAGAAGAGGTGTTACACCGCTGCATAGAGGGGAGAGAGAGTTGGTGATGACGGCGGCGAAGTTGTTGGTGTAGATCGTCGTCATAATGATGGCCCCGGCGGCGTTCCGGCGCCACCGGGAGAGAGGGGGAGAGAGCCTCCCCCTCCTTCTTCTCCTTCCTTGACCTCGCCCTAGATGGGAGGAGGGTTCACCCTCTAGTCCTTGGCCTCCATGGCGGCAGAGGGGCGGGAACCCCTCCGAGTTTGGATCTCTCTTTGTTTCCTTCTATTTCTGCGACCCCTATTTATGGCCTTTCACCGTTTCTTAAATTCCTGGAGATCCGTAACTCCGATTGGGCTAAAAATTTAACACGATTTTTATCCGGATATTATCTTCTTTACATCCGAAGGACACCTCCAACCGACATTCGGGGTGGCCACAAGCCCCCTAGGCGCGCCCTACCCCCCAGGGCGTGCCCCTTCGGCTTGTGGGCCCATTGGGAACTGCCTTCCATTGATTCCACTTCCCAAAATTCACATATATTCCTAAAAAAAATCTCCGTAAGTTTTTATCCCATTTGGACTTCGTTTGATATGGATTTTCTGCAAAACAAAAAATGTGCAACAAACAGGAACTGGCACTGGGTACTGGATCAATATGTTAGTCCAAGAAAATCATATAAATTGTTGCCAAAGTATATAAAAGTTGTAAAACATTGGCATGAAACAATCAAAATTTATAGATACGATGGAGATGTATCAATGGCTAATAATTTTTTTCAATAAGTATGTGAGTTCTTTATGACTAATGTTGAGTCCATGGATTATACGCACTCTCACCCTTCCACCATTGGTAGCATCTCTAGTACCGCGCAACTTTTGCCGTTGCATCAAACCCACCATATACCCTTACTCAAAATAGCCACCATACCTACCTATTATGGCATTTCCATATCCATTCCAAGATATATTTCCATGCAACTTCCACCGTTCTGTTTATTAAGACACACACCATCATTGTCATATTGCTTTGCATGATCGTAATATAGCTAGCATGATGTTTTCATGCCTTGTTCGTTTTTTGATGTCATTTGCTATGCTAGATCATTGCACATCCCGATACACTGTCGGAGGCATTCATATAGAGTCATATCTTGTTCTAGTATCGAGTTGTAATTCTTGAGTTGGAAGTAAATAAAAGTGTGATGATCATCATTATTAGAGCATTGTCCCATGTGAGGAAAGGATGACAGAAGCTATGGTTCCCTCACAAGTTGGGACGAGTGTCCGGACTTTATAATAAATAAAAGAGGCCACAGAAGTCCAAATAAAAAATAAAAGAGGCCAAAGAAGCCCAAACAAAAAAATGAAAAAATGAGAGAAAAGAGGGAAGGGGCAATGTTATTATCCTTTTTCCACACTTATGCTTCAAAGTAGCACCATGATCTTCATAATAGAGAGTCTCCTATTTTGTCACTTTCATATACTGGTGAGAATTTTTCATTGTAGAAATTGGCTTGTATATTCCAATCATGGGCTTCCTCAAATTTCCCTAGTTCTTCGTGAGCAAGTGAGTTGGATGCACACCCACTTAGTATCTTTATGAGCTTTCATACACTTATAGCTCTAGTGCTTTCGTTGCACGGCAATCCCTACTCACTTGCATTGATATCAATTGATGGGAATCTCCATAGCCCATTAATTTGCCTGGTTGATGTGAGACTTTCTCATTCTTTTTGTCTTCTCCACAACAACCTTATTCTATTCCACCCATAGTGCTATATCCATGTCTCACACTCATGTATTGCATGAAAGTTGAAAAAGTTTGAGAACACCAAAAGTATGAAACAATTGCTTGGCTTGTCATCGGGGTTGTGCATGATGAAATACTTTGTGTGATGAAGATGGAGCATAGCCAGACTATATGATTTTCTGGGATAACTTTCTTTGGCCATGTTATTTTGAGAAGACATGATTGTTTTATTAGTATGTTTGAAGTATTATTGTTTTATGTCAATATTAAAATTTTGTTTTGAATCTTATGGACCTGAACATTCATGCCACAATAAAGAAGATTACATTGATAAATATATTAGGTAGCATTCCACATCAAAAGTTCTGTTTTTATCATTTACCTACTTGAGGACGAGCAAGAATTAAGCTTGGGGATGCTTGATGCGTCTCCAACGTATCTATAATTTTTTATTGTTACATGCTATTATATTATCCGTTTTGGATGTTTTATATGCATTAATATGCTATTTTATATTATTTTTGGGACTAACCTATTAACCTAGAGCCCATTTCCAGTTTCTGTTTTTCCCTTGTTTTTAAGTTTTACATAAAAGGAATATCAAACAAAGTCCAAATGGACTATAACTCTCCCGATGATTTTTCTTGGACCAGAAGACATCCAGAGGGCTTGGAGAGGGGGCCAGAAGGTTCCCGAGGAGGCCACAAGCCTGCCAGGCGCGCCCCAAGGGGGGCCCGCCCTAAGGGATTGTGGGCCCCTCGGAGGTCTTCCAACCCTAATCTTTGTAGCATAAATTCCAAATATTCCCAAACCATCAGAGGCATCCACCAAAATAATTTTCCGCCGTCGCAAGCCTTTGTTCCTGTGAGATCCCATCTTGGGGCCTTTTCCGGCACCCTGCCAGAGGGGGATTCGATCACGGAGGGCCTCTACATCAACCTTGCTGCCCTTCCGATGAAGCGTGGGTAGTTTACCACAGACCTACGGGTCCATAGCAAGTAGATAGATGGCTTCTTCTCTCTCTTTGATATTCAATACATTGCTCTCCTCGACGTTCTTGGAGATCTATCCGATGTAATATTCTTTTGCGGTGTGTTTGTCAAGATCCGATGAATTGTGGATTTATGATCAGTTTATCTATGAATATAATTTGAGTCTTCCCTGAACTCTTTTATGAATGATTAAGATGTCTTTGTATTTCTCTTTGAACCATCGGTTTGGTTTGACCAACTAGAATGGTTTTTCTTGGAATGGTAGAGGTGCTTTGTTTTGGGTTCAATCTTGCGGTGTCCTCACCCAGTGACAGAAGGGGTAGTGAGGCACGTATTGTATTGTAGCCATCAAGGAGAAGAAGATGGGGTTTACATCATATTGCTTGAGTTTATCCCTCTACATCATGTCATCTTACTTAAAGTGTTACTCCGTTCTTATGAACTTAATACTCTAGATGCATGCTAGATAGTGATCGATGTGTGGATTAATAGTAGTAGATGCAGAATCTTTTCGGTCTACTTGACACGGACGTGATTCCTATATTCTTGAGCACTGCCATAGATATCGTCATAATTACGCGCTTTTCTATCAATTGCTCAACAGTAATTTGTTTACCCATCGTATGCTATCTTCAAGAGAGAAGCCTCTAGTGAAACCTATGGCCCCCGGGTCTATTTTCCATCATTTATTTTTAGATCTATAAACCAAAAAACCCAAAAATACCTTGCTGCGCTTTATTTATATTTACTTTCGTTTGCCTTTTTATTTATCTTTTATACCTATCTCTATTAGATCTCAGTCTTGTTCGAGACCGTGAAGGGATTGACAACCCCTTTTTCGCGTTGAGTGCAAGTGTTCGTTAGTTTGAGCAGGTGCATAGATTGGACACTTGCTTGTGCCTCCTACTGGATTGATACCTTGGTTCTTAACTGAGGGAAATACTTATCTCTACTTTGTTGCATCACCCTTTCCTCTTTAAGGAAAAAATCAACGCAAGCTTAAGAAGTAGCACCTGTCCACTGCCATCACCCGTGGGCCCCCTATGTGTCCTCGACGACCGCGCCCATGGGGGGGAGACGCGAGTCCGAAGCAGGGGAACCGGTCCGGTGCTACTTCTTGAGCTTGCGTTGATTTTTTCCTTGAAGAGAAAAGGGTGATGCAGTATAGTAGATAAGTATTTCCTTCAGTTAAGAACCAAGGTATCAATCTAGTAGGAGAAATGCGCAAGTCCCAGATAGATGCTCCTACAAAAACAATCAAACACTTGCACCCAACACGATAAATGGGTTGTCAATCCCTTCATGGTCACTTGCAAAGGTGAGATATGATAGAGATAAATAAAACTAAACAAATGATAAAATATTTTTGGTTTTTTTTGGTGTATGGATCTGAAAATAAAAGACTGCAAGAATAGTAAATCAGAAACTAATATGATGGAAAATAGACCCGGGGGCATAGGTTTCACTAGAGGCTTGTCTCTTGAAGGCAAATAATACGGTGGGTGAACAAATTACTGTCGAGCAATTGATAGAAAAGCGCAAAGTTATGACGATATCCAAGGCAATGATTATGTAATATAGGCACCACGTCTGTGTCAAGTAGACCGACTCCTACCTGCATCTACTACTACTACCCCACACATCGACCAACTCCTGCCTGCATCTAGAGTATTAAGTTCATAAAGAAAAGAGTAACACCTTAAGTAAGATGGCATGATGTAGAGGAATAAACTCAAGCAATATGATAAAAAACCATCTTTTTATCCTCAATGGCAACAATTCAATATGTGTCTCGCTACCCCTACTTTGTCACTGGGTGAAATCACACAAGTTTGAACCCAAAGCCAAGCACCTCTCCCATTGCAAGAAAAACCAATCTAGTTGGCCAAACCAAACCAATAATTAAAAGAGAAATACAAAGATATCAAATCATGCATATAAGAATTCAGAGAAGATTCAAATAATATTCACAGATAAGCTGATCATTAATCCACAATTCATCGGATCTCGACAAACACACCGCAAAAGAAGATTACATCAGATAGATCTCCAAGAACATCGAGGAGAACATGGTATTGAGAATCAAAGAGAGAGAAGAAACCATCTAGCTACTAGCTATGGACCCATAGGTCTCTGGTAAACTACTCACGCTTCATCGGAAGGGCAATAGAGTTGATGTAGATGCCCTCCGTGATCAAATCCCCCTCCGGAAGGATGCCGGAAAAGGCCCCAAGATGGGATCTCACGGGAACAAAAGGTTGCGGCGGTGAAAAAGTGTTTTCGTGGATGCTTCTGAGGGTTTTGGAATATATGTGAATATATAGGACGAAGATCTAGGTCAGGGAGTCACCGAGGGCCCACAAGGTAGGGGGTGCCCCCCTAGGGTGCGCCCTCCACCCTTGCTGCCGCCTCATGGCTCTTCTGACTTGCACTCCAAGTCCACTGGGTGTCTTTTGGTCCAAGAAAAATCATCGCGTAAGTTTTATTCCGTTTGGACTCCGTTTGATACTACTTTTCTGCGAAGCTAAAAAACAAGGAAAAACGTAAACTGGCACTGGACTCTAGGTTAATAGGTTAGTCCCAAAAAAATATAAAATAGCATATTAATGCATATAAAACATCCAAAACAGATAATATAATAGCATGGAACAATAAAAAATTATAGATATGTTGGAGACATATCAAGCATCCCCAAGCTTAATTCCTGCTCGTCCTCGAGTAGGTAAATGATAAAAACATAATTTTTGACGTGGAATGCTACCTACCATATGTATCCATGTAATTTTGTTTATTGTGGCATGAATGTTCAGATCCATAAGATTTAGAACAAAAGTTTAATATTGACATAAAAATGATAATACCTCAGGCATACAAATAAAGCAATCATGTCTTCTCAAAATAACATGGCCAAAGAAAGTTATCCCTACAAAATCATATAGTCTCGCGATGCTCCATCTTCATCACACAAAATATTCAAATCATGCACAACCCCGATGACAAGCCAAGCAATTGTTTCATGCTTTTGATGTTCTCAAACCTTTTCAACTTTCACGCAATACATGATCGTGAGCCATGGAGATAGCACTATAGGTGGAATAGAATATGGTGTTTGTGGAGAAGACAAAATGAAGGAGATAGTCTCACATCAACTAGGCGTATCAACAGGCTATGGAGATGCCCGTCAATAGATATCAACGTGAGTGAGTAGGGATTGCCATGCAACTGATGCACTAGAGCTATAAGGGTATTGAGGGAGTCCTGGATTAGGGGGTCTCCAGACAGCTGAACTATTGGACTATGAAGATACAAGATTGAAAACTTCGTCTCGTGTCCGGATGGGACTTTTACTTGGCGTAGAAGGCAAGCTAGGAAATACGGATATGTATATCTCCTCCTTTGTAACCGACCTTGTGTAACCCTAGCCCCCTTCGGTGTCTATATAAACCGAAGGGTTATAGTCCGTAGGACAACATAGAATCATACCATAGGCTAGCTTCTAGGGTTTAGCCTCTCTGATCTCGTGGTAGATCAACTCTTGTACTACTCATATTATCAAGAACAATCAAGCAGGACGTAGGGTTTTACCTCCATCAAGAGGGCCCGAACCTGGGTAAACATTGTGTCCCCTGCCTCCTGTTACCATCCGCCTTAGACGCACAGTTCGGGACCCCCTACCCGAGATCCGCCGGTTTTGACACCGACATTGGTGCTTTCATTGAGAGTTCCACTGTGCCGTCGCCGTAAGGAAGGATGCCTCGTCTCGTTGTTAAAAACAACATTACCGCCGGGGGAGCCCTGGCTGTCGGCCAAACTCTCAAGCTAGGCAGTTTCATCATGACCGTCCGTTCGGCTGCAGCACCGACGATGACTTGTCGGGTCATCAAAAACAACCTCCACGTCGGCTCGGAATTTGCCGAGAAGATGGATCCAATGGAGCTCTCTTCCCTAAACGAGCTCTTGGATCGCACCGCCGCCTTGGGAGTCGCTACGGACTATGATCGGATTGGGCTTAAACCCGATCAAAGGGAGATTAACTCTCCAGCGGTCACCCATCATATTGTAGTGGTGGAGGAACAATGCGGCGATTCTTCCTCTATCTTGACTACTAACTATGTCCGGATTCCTGAGCTCTCCGAGCCGGATACCCGTTTACAGGAGGACATCACCCAAGCCCTAAATCTAGAGTCAGGCAGCGGGCCAGACTTATCGGGCAACATCCCGGAATCCGAACTTCCAAGATTGGAAACTCCTCGGCCCCTGGGTTTCAGATCGGGTAAGGGTTCGGACTCAAATCCACCCACCCACCCAGACATAAACGATCTTTCCCATATCAGGCAAGAGCCCCATGAAAGAGTACATCATTATTGGGCCAGATTCCTCCTTGTGATGAACAAGGTTAAGGACTATCGTGAGGAAGACACAGTCTCATTTTTCTGCAATAATTGCACGGACAAGGGAATCCTTAACGCCTTAAGTCGCTGTGACATATCACGCTTCGCTGACTTGGCGTCCATAGTACGAAAGTACTATGCGATGGAAAGCGCCTGGAAAACCGAAACGAAATTTTGGGATAATCCGGCTCCAAATATACACCCAGTCCGAAGTAAAAGGGTGCACTATCATAAGACACCCGAGTTAATTACAAAAAAGAAAAAACCCTCTACAGGGCGTGGAACCGTATTGGAGGGATGGCTCAACGGACCCTGTAAAATTCATAGTACAACGGATACCATACCAACACACAGCCTTAGAGCATGTTGGGTACTCCGGCAGGTGGCCAAAAGTGGTGAGGATCTTCTCATCCCAGATGCCACAGAGCACAATCCCGGAGATAACAATACGGTATTAACAGTCTTTGAAACCTTCGCATCAAATAATAGGCGCAAGCAAACACTCCGCAGCCTTGCCGAAATCTGCCATGTGGCAGCAATAAATCCATGGAGTGACACGACTATTACCTTCAATGCCAGTGACGAACCTAAATTCCGAACAGCCCGAGCACCAGCTGCATTGGTCCTTAGTCCAATTGTGGACGGCTTTCGACTCACCAAAGTACTCATGGACGGCGGGAGTGGATTGAACCTCATCTATGAGGAAACTCTTCAAAAAATGGAAATAGACTGGAACCGCATTGAGCAAAGCAGCACAACCTTCAGAGGAATCATCCCTAGTCAGGAAGCACGCTGTGCTGGGAAAATCACACTAGATGTGGTATTCGACACGCCGGAGAACTATAGGTCCGAAGAAATTACATTCCAAGTGGCCCCGTTCAGTAGTGGATACCACCCTCTTTTAGGGAGAGAGGCGTTCACGATCTTCCAAGCCATACCCCATTATGGGTACATGAAGCTCAAAATGCCCGGGCCCAACGGAATCATCACTCTTGCTAGTGATCTGGACACAACACTCCGCGCCGAAAACAAAACAGCCGCATTGGCCCTCGAGGCATTATCCGAAGCCCTTGGCCGAGGAATTAACTGCGCTGCGCTCCACAGTGGACAGGGATGACGTGATACTTGACAAGAGATCCAAGTCCACCTCTTTTAAACCAGCGGATGAAATAGTCAAATTCCAAGTCCACCCAACGGACCCTACAAAAACAGCATCCATCGGGGCACAGTTAAAACCCACCGTGGACGCCGCACTACGAGAGTTCCTGCGCGAGAATTGGGACATATTCGCCTGGCACCCCTCAGATATGCCAGGAATCCCATGCAGGTTGGCCGAGCACAACCTCAATATTCTAAAGGGATTCAAGACGGTCAAGCAGACTCTTCGGCGTTTCTCTGAACCTAAGAGACAAGCTATGGGAGAGGAACTAGCCAAGTTATTGGAGGCCGGATTCATTAGAGAAATAAAATACCCGGACTAGCTAGCAAACCTGGTGATGGTACCAAAGAAGGACAAATCCTGGCGCCTATGTGTCGATTTCAAGGACCTCAACAAGGCTTTCCCAAAGGATCCCTTCCCCCTCCTCTGCATTGAGCAAATTATCGATGCTACCGCAGGACACGATTCATTGTGTTTCCTCGATGCATACTCCGGCTACCACCAAATCAAGATGGCGGAGTCCGACCAAGCCGCAACGGCATTTATCACACCATACGGCCCCTTCTGTTTCAAAATAATGCCTTTTGGGCTCAAAAACGCCGGCGCAACATATCAGCGCATGATTCAGACATGTCTGGAGAAACAGATTGGCAAAACAGTAGAGGCATACATAGATGATGTGGTCGTCAAAACCAAACACGTCGACTCTCTAATAGACGACTTGAGGCTCACATTCGACAACCTCCGAACATACGACATCAAGCTCAATCCGGAAAAATGCGTTTTCGGCATACCAGCCGGAAAGCTCCTGGGTTTCATTGTCTCCAGTAGGGGAATTGAAGCAAATCCGGACAAAATCCGAGCTCTCTCACAGTTGGCTATCCCAACGGAACTCAAACAAATCCAAAAATTAACCGGATGTGTGGAGGCTCTAAGCCACTTTATCTCCCGCTTAGGAGAAAAGGCATTACCCCTTTATCGCCTCCTTCGGCGCACCGAACACTTCGAGTGGACGGACGCTGCCACAGCCGGATTGGAAGAAATAAAAGCCATACTGGCAACCAACCCAATCCTGGCCGCGCCAAACATCGGCGAACCAATGTCGTTGTACATTGCGGCAACTCATCAGGTTGTAAGCGCAGTGCTCGTCGTCGAATGAGAAGCGGACGGACAGAAATTCCCCCTTCAAAAGCCGGTATATTATGTATCCACTGTCCCCACTCCATGCAAATCACGGTACCCACATTATCAAAAGATAGCCTATGCGGTATTCATGGCATCCCGGAAGCTGCACACTACTTTCAAGAGTGTTCAATTACAGTAGCCTCGGAAGTGCCACTTAAGGATATTATAAACAACCGCGACGCCACGGGCCGGATTGTCAAATGGGCCATTGAGATCCTCCTGTTCGACATAACATACAAACCCCGGCGAGCAATTAAATCGCAAGTATTGGCCGACTTTGTCGCCGAATGGATGGAAGCCGAACTCCCTAAAGAGTACGGCACATACTCCAATTGGATCATGCACCTCGACGGCTCCAAAATGCTGGCTGGTCTGGGGGCTGGCGTCGTCCTGACGTCCCCAACCGGAGATACTGTTCAATACATACTATAGATACTGTATACAGACTCCAACAACGCAGCCGAATACGAAGCGCTGTTACATGGTCTCCGAATGGTAGTTTCCATGGGCATTCAACGCCTGGAGGTGCGTGGGGATTCGAACCTCGCAATATCCCAAATAAATGGAGACTTCGATGCCAAGGATCCGAAGATGGCGGCCTATCGCAACACCGCCCTAAAGATGTCAGCTTGGTTCGAGGGGCTCGAATTTCACCATGTGGCTCGGGAAAACAATCAGGCGGCGGATATCCTCGCCCGCATTGGCGCAAAACTCGATGCGATCCCCCCGCAACATCTTTTTGGAAAGGTTGTTTAAGCCATCCGTGGTATGGGAAGGGGACACCGGTAACAATAGTCCGGACCCAACCAAAATGCTCGATACCGAACAATCTGACATAATCGGAGGCTCTGCCACCGAAATAACACCTTCAGCCCACGTAATAATGGCCATCATTGCCCCGTGGACAGAACCATTCCTGGCCTACCTAACTAGGCAGGAACTTCCCGAGGACCAAAATGAGGCAAGCTGCATAGTGCGGCGATCTAAAGCCTACAAGGTCCATGAGGGAGAGCTGTATAAAAAAAGCACTACCAGAGTCCTTCAAAGGTGCATCTCCGAAGAGGAAGGGCGGAAACTTTTGGCAGAAATTCACGCCAGACTCGACGGCCACCACGCCGCATCCCGGGCCCTTGTAAGCAAGGCCTTCCGTACAGGTTTTTATTGGCCGACGGCCCGGGTAGATGCACAGGACTTGGTCCAACGCTGCGTCGGTTGCCAGCTTTTTGCAAACCAAAGCCACATGCCACCCACCGCCCTCCAAACAATCCCCATTACCTGGCCCTTCGCGGTCTGGGGGCTTATCATGGTTGGACCCCTTAAAGGGGGAACCCATAAGAAAAAAATACTTACTGGTCATGGTGGATAAATTCACCAAATGGATAGAAGCCAAACCTGTTAAAACAGTCAAATCTGGACCGGTGATAGACTTCATATCTGGGGTTCTACACCGTTATGGCGTCCCCCACAGCATCATCACTGATAACGGCACGAACTTTACGGCCGACAAGGTAAAACTCTGGTGCATTAACATGGGCGTCAAGCTCGATTATGCTTCTGTCTATCACCCACAAACCAATGGCCAAGTTGAGCGAGCAAATGGTCTTATCATTGTTGGAAATATGCCCTAGAGGCAATAATAAAATGGTTATTATTATATTTCTTTGTTCATGATAATTGTCTATTGTTCATGCTATAATTGTGTTATCCGGAAATCGTAATACATGTGTGAATACATAGACCACAACACGTCCCTAGTGAGCCTCTAGTTGACTAGCTCGTTGATCAAAAGATAGTCATGGTTTCCTGACTATGGACACTGGATGTCATTGATGACGGGATCACATCATTAGGAGAATGATGTGATGGACAAGACCCAATCCTAAGCAAGCTCAAAGATCGTGTAGTTCGTTTGCTATAGCTTTTCCGAATGTCAAGTATCATTTCCTTAGACCATGAGATTGTGCAACTCCCGGATACCGTAGGAGTGATTTGGGTGTGCCAAATGTCACAACGTAACTGGGTGACTATAAAGGTACACTACGGGTATCTCCGGAAGTGTCTGTTGGGTTGGCACGAATCGAGACTGGGATTTGTCACTCCGTATGATGGAGAGGTATCTCTGGGCCCACTCGGTAATGCATCATCATAATGAGCTCAATGTGACCAAGTGGTTGATCACGGGATCATGCATTGCGGTACGAGTAAAGTGACTTGCTGGTAACGATATTGAACGAGGAATTGGGATACCGATGATCGAGTCTCGGGCAAGTAACATACCGATTGACAAAGGGAATTGTATACGGGATTGATTGAATCCTCGACATCGTGGTCCATCCGATGAGATCATCGAGGAGCATGTGGGAGCCAACATGGGTATCCAGATCCCGCTGTTGGTTATTGACCGGAGAGTCATCTCGGTCATGTCTGCGTGTCTCCCGAACCCGTAGGGTCTACACACTTAAGGTTCGGTGACGCTAGGGTTGTTGAGATATTAGTATACGGTAACCCGAAAGTTGTTCGGAGCCCGGATGAGATCCCGGACGTCACGAGGAGTTCCAGAATGGTCCGGAGGTGAAGATTTATATATAGGAAGTCAAGTTTCGGCCATCGGGAAAGTTTCGGGGGTAATCGGTATTGTACCGGGACCACCTTAAGGGTCCCGGGGGTCCACCGGGTGGGGCCACCTATCCCGGAGGGCCCCATGGGATTAAGTGGGAGGGGAACCAGCCCCTAGTGGGCTGGTGTGCCCCCCATGGGCCTCCCCCTGCGCCTAGGGTTGGAAACCCTAGGGGTGGGGGGCGCCCCACTTGGCTTGGGGGGCACTCCACCCCCTTGGCCGCCGCCCCCCTTGGAGATCTCATCTCCTAGGGCCGGCGCCCCCCTAGGGGTCCTATATATAGTGGGAGGAGGGAGGGCAGCCGCACCCTAGCCCCTGGCGCCTCCCTCTCCCTCCCGTGACACCTCTCCCTCTCGCTAAGCTTGGCGAAGCCCTGCCGAGATCGCCGTTGCTTCCACCACCACGCCATCGTGCTGCTGGATCTCCATTAACCTCTCCTTCCCCCTTGCTGGATCAAGTTGGAGGAGACGTCTTCCCAACCATACGGGTGTTGAACGCGGAGGTGCCGTCCGTTCGGTGCTAGGTCATCGGTGATTTGGATCACGACGAGTACGACTCCATCAACCCCGTTCTCTTGAACGCTTCCGCTCGCGATCTACAAGGGTATGTAGATGTACTCTCCTCTCCCTCGTTGCTAGATGATTCCATAGATTGATCTTGGTGATGCGTAGAAAATTTTAAAATTCTGCTACGTTCTCCAACAATCATGAGCGGCATCAAACCCAGATTAGTGCGGTCCTTAAAGGAGTCTAACACGCACTGGGTAGAGGAGCTCGACTCCGTACTCTGGGGGCTGCGGACCATGCTGAATCGTACTACCGGATACACACCCTTCTTTATGGTGTATGGCGCAGAGGCGGTTCTTCTCTGCGACATAATTCATGACTCACCTCGAGTGCGCATGTACGAAGAAAGAGAAGCCGAGCTCGATCGGCAGGACAGTCTGGACACCCTGGAGGAGGAGCGCGACATGGCAAAAGCCCGTTCCGCATTCTGTCAGCAACAGCCTCGAAGATACCAAAGCAGAGAAGTACGGGCCAAAACTTATAACGTTGGCGAGCTAGTTCTACGCCTGTCGGAGAAGAAAAAGACCAAGCTCGAGCCCAAATGGTAAGGTCCCTTCATTATTGACCAAGTTCTGACCGGTGGAGCATACCGTCTGCGGGATGCATCGAATAATTGACTTGAGCCGAACCCATGGAACGCAGCCAGGCTCCGAAGATTCTACGCCTAGAGCCGGACTCTATGTTCGTCTCCTTCCTCTGTCCATTTTTTGCATATACATTATCTGTCTTTTTTCTCTTTCTTTCTTTTATTCTTTCTCAAGGCCTTCAAGGGCCAACTTGTGCCTTTCTTGCACACTATTGACGCGCTAACCGCGCTCATTATACCTGGGGGCTTCTTACACAGAAGCTTAATTATTTATCTGGGCTTCATGCCCTGCACATGTGTTATTCTTCCTTATGTATCTTTTCTTCGCCATTATATGCATCGATATGACTTAAGTTTTGGCCAAGCTGGGTTGCGTGGCTCTTGTATTTATGCCCTACGTTCCCGTTAATTCGGCTAGGGCATAAGGGGAGCACCTCTGCGATTGTTACTGCCGGGTCAGCCGGATGTGTACCTCAGACTGGGTGAATCCGAAAGCTAGCGTTCTTAAGGGAATATTCAGTCGGTGAAGAAAAGATGATTTTTATTTATTTTCCATATGTGCCCCCAGATGTTTTTGCCTGCGTCTCCTCTTGCAGCCCAGACATGCACTTTAGGGCATGCATACCCAGGGAAAGGAACCCTTAACAGAACTATTCTCCCTGGAAGATGTTTCTTACTACCCATGTAATATAACATAACTAGTTGGGTACTTGTCTGTTCAAGCACTAATGACCCCTACGCCTGGTTTCCTCGCATACCCCGGTTCTTATATAACTAAGAGGGTATTCGGATACACTCCGGATTATCGGGTCCCGAGGTTGAAGCGAAAAGGTCCACCATGACAAATGATTTACAACCCGGCTAGAAGGCATTATACATGTCACTTTAATTACACAGTCATGTAGACTGACTAAATTCCTCTTCTATACCATCCAACAGGCTGTCTAGCCTACAATCCTGTTGGGAATACTTTGCGGCTAATTCTACTTGCCCATACACTAAGCTAACGGGGATCTCTTTCCCATCGGGCCGCACAAGTCCGACCTCGGCCATGTGGTTTGGGTCAGCCTTGGTATACCGCGTCTTCACCATGGCCCTGGCTTTCCTGGCACCTTGACGGCATGCCGATATCTTCCATAATCGGAAGCGCCGCCGTGCTCCCTTGAGCTTCTCCGCAAGCTCTCCAATGCCTGCTGGCAGGGAGACGGATGGCCACAAGGCCTGGGCAATACCTTGCATCACCTGCCGAACTTGTTCGTGCAGTTGTGAGAGCTTGGGTAGAAGATCACCCGCAGACCCGGGCATCTCCTCCATGGGACGACTCGTCAGCAGACCTGCAGACATAAATCTGTTAGATGGCTTCTCCGCCGCACCCTTTTAAGGGTTCGTTCAAGCACTTACTGAAATGCCACGTCGAAGCCACTTATTCTCCTTCTCGGAGTCCGCAAGCTGAGCTCGAACATCTTTTAGTTCTACGCTCAGCTTGGTATTGGCGTCTTGGAGATTATTTTTCTCCCGCCTGACCTTAGTCAGCACGCGTTCGCCAGCCTTTAGCTGTCGTACGACATGCTGGTCCTCCGAATTCTCTCCCGAGTCATCTACAATATCTATTGTTAGATCTGTAGCCATGCCGCACGCTATATGGTACCTATCATTGTTTGAAACAAATGTTACCAGCTGGGGACTTTTTAGGTTCCTTCAATGCGGCAACAGCGGCCCGAAGTTGGGTCTTGCATTCCTCCAGCTCCTGTGATAGTCGAGTATTCTTCTTGGTAAGAACCTGCACAATAAATGATCCTTAAATCAGTTGTGCCAACTTTTTCAAGTCTCAGGGGCTACTGATACATATAATCGTCAGATTTGCTTACCCGTACATCCCTTACATACTGGTCCATGGCTTTGGCTAGACCATTTTGAGCAGCACAGAGGTACGCGTCTCCAGAATTGAAGGCATCAAATGCCTCTGGTGAGAAGCAAGCGTCACGGAGTACGGCCTGGCGACGCCTATGATTCATGGCGATCTCCACTTCTGAATTTGTAGCGGACAGTCTATCCGCATCCTCTGTAGGAGGAGTATCCGGCGTCCGCCCCATGTCGGCTTCTGCCTCTATGTCCGGCCCTGGAGCCCGACTGGTGGAAGCATGATTGGCAGCCTCGCCGGACATATTCCGGCGAGCGTTTTTTCTATTAAAGAAACATGGACGTCATTAAATTTTGAGAAAGACGACAACCACGGAGCGGGGTTTTTTTTCATACCTCTGCGCCGACGTCTCCGTCCTGACCGCCTTCCTTTTTGGCCTACCCGACCTCGGTGCCTCTTGTTGGCGAGTTGCTGCGGGTTCAGCACAGCGTCCCGAATGCCTTCCCTGTAAAACACCATATGTATATGGTAGGTGAAGTGTCTAAAAGGGGATCCTAGTTTTTGGGGTTGGGATTTTGGTTTTTCTTACGTGCGATGCAGGGAGAAGTCCGGGATAGTCGGCCATAATGGCCACCATGGCGTCATCACAGCTCAATTGATAGAATTGCTTGTCTATCAGCTCCACGAATATGTCCGGATCTTCTTCGAGTCCGGGACCGAGGGCCCGGTCAGGGTCCTCTGGTTGTGGAGATGGGCTATTGACCTCCCTTATGGCTTCTCGCAGTTCCTGCCGTAAAATGGCAAGGTGAGTACCTACGACAAAGAATGTGGGAAGAATGGGAGTAAGCAGATATAACTCACCCAGCTTGGAGGGTTGTACATGGAGAATCCATCCCGTGGCTTGATGCGGATGAACTCCTCTTCCTCTCCCTTGAACAAGTCGGACATAATTTTTGCTAAAGCAGCGGCTGTGTCCGGATCCTTACGCCCGCAACGGGTGGCATCATCTTCCCCGTTAAAACACCACAGGGGGTGCCCTCGATATTGAAGTGGCTGGACTCCCCGCATTATGCATATTGACATAACCTCGATTACTATCAATCCTGATTGAGCCAGCGCTTTAATCTAGTTCATCAGGTAAAGGCCTTCTCCGTTGTCTTCCTCCTGGGGGCTCCGTGGGTGCCAGCTTCGGCGTTCCTTCAGAGGAGCATTGTTGAACTCAGGAAGACCCCGCCGAACAGGGTCCAGAAGGGGGACGTCCTCCATATAAAACCATTCCGAAGGCCAGTCTTTGGACGTCTTCTTCGGAGTACCGGACAGGTATCCGGTTTCGGGGATGCGCCATATATCGGCTCCGCCCACTTGATAAAGTGACCCCTTCTGTGTGCGGGGGACGAGGCAAAATAACCGTTTCCACACAGCTCGAAATGAGCCTCGCAGCCCAGGAATAACTCGCAAAGGGCAACATAGCCAGCGATGTGTAATATGGAAGCATGGGTGAAATTATGCAGTTGGAGGCCGTAAAACTCCAGGAGCCCACGGAGGAACGGATGAATCGGAAATCCGAGTCCCCTTCATAAGTAAGGAACAAGGCACACCCGCTCCCCCGTAGAGGGGCTGGGGAAGCTCTCCGCTTGCTCCCCGCCATTGTAGGTGGCGAGCCCGGCTCGGACGGGAACCATATACGCTGGAGGGAGAAATCCCCGAGTCTGCAGTTCGACTAATCGACTGTGTGAGACAGAACACCTCTCCCAATCACCGAGCTTAGGGCTACGGGGGCGAGAGGAGGAGCAGCGGTGGTCGGCCATGTTGGAGTGGATTTTTCTGAAGCGCGCTCTGATGGATTCTCGCTGTGGGAGGATGGTATGGATTGGATCTAAGAATCCCCATCCCTTTAATAGACAATTTATTTATCTGGCTAGGGGGCGAATGTAAAAATGGCCTGGCTCCTCGTATTCATTCGACGCGTGGAAGATAGCCCTTATTGGGCGCAAAAGCCAAGAAGTCCAACATTTATGGTGCCGGACACTACTTGACAAACATTCAAAATTTCGAGAAGAACCCACCTTGCAATGCCGAAGACAATACTGCGTGTCGGACTTGACGTCATTGAAGCCTGGTTCGGGGGCTACTGAGGGAGTCCTGGATTAGGGGGTCTCCGGACAGCCGGACTATATCCTTTGGCCGGACTGTTGGACTATGAAGATACAAGATTGAAGACTTCATCTCGTGTCCGGATGGGACTTTTACTTGGCGTAGAAGGCAAGCTAGGCAATACGGATATGTATATCTCCTCCTTTGTAACCGACCTTGTGTAACCCTAGCCCCCTCCGGTGTCTATATAAACCGGAGGGTTTTAGTCTGTAGGACAACATACAATCATACCATAGGCTAGCTTCTAGGGTTTAGCCTCTCTGATCTCGTGGTAGATCAACTCTTGTACTACTCATATTATCAAGAACAATCAAGCAGGACGTAGGTTTTAACCTCCATCAAGAGGGCCCGAACCTGGGTAAACATAGTGTCCCCTGCCTCCTGTTACCATCCGCCTTAGACGCACAGTTCGGGACCCCCTACCCGAGATCCGCCGGTTTTGACACCGACAGGTATGAAAGCTCAAAAAGAAACTAAGTGGGTGTGCATCCAACTCGCTTGCTCACTGTAGCGACACGACCTCAAACGGTCAAGTCTCTGTGTTTAGTGTCATCCCTGGATCGAAAATGTTGACACACACAATACTCGAAGGATTTATAGTAGAGTAGCAATCACACACTTATTACATCGAATGTCTCAAAAGAGAACTTATTACAATAAATATGGCTTAAGGCCATCTAAAAATGATAACAGTGGAAGGCTTGGAAGATAAAGTGAGTCCATCAATTCCAATGGCATAGCTGAGTGCATGACAAACGACCTACGACATCTTACACCTCATCTGAAAAGTCTGCAACATGATATGTTGCAGCCCGAAAACGGGTCAGCACATGGAATATGCTGGCAATATAACACAGTAGAGCAATGAACAGATAAATGATATCACTAAATGCACATTTGTCTGGTGGAGGCTCTATGTTATAAATTTTTTGCGAAAAGCCAATTTTCCCCTATAACAAAGGAATATATTTTACTTAACTATCATGGTAGTTGAAACATTTTCCCCCATCTCAATCCCAATTAAAAGTAATAATCAACCCAACAGATTAATTTGGAGTGATGAGATCGGTATGATAATCCAAGAACCAAATACTCAAGTTGTCCATAACCGAGGACACGGCTGACCATGATTAGTTTGTACACTCTGCAGAGGTTTGTGCACTTTTCCCCACAAGACTCGATCTCCTCCATTGGATTCCTCGCACTACTTGGTGTTTGAGAAACGGATGACCGAGACACAGTTTTTCAGAAGCATTAATTCTAACCCCGGGTAGACCGTACCATCCTACATCCCCTACATCTGCTAGCCTACCACTGGAAGAGGTCATGCACCTTACTCCACTATGCTAGAGCCCATAATAGCTTGTGGCTGCACACGGAAGTTTCTAGTATGAATAATCTTATGATCCCTTTGAGCCTGGGTGGCGGACCATAGGAGGATCACACGTTATAACCCCAGGATCTCCTAGGACAACACTGGTATAACCCCAAGTGCCCAAAACGAACAATCCACCCAGATGTGTATATTGCCACCTTATAATTGAACCATTAATTAACAAACTCACATCTGTCATGGATACACTCAAACCCAATCCACGTCTACTAGCATAGCATAGTGTTATAAGCATAACGTAGAAGTGACTCCCAAGGGTTTGATAATGAAATAGGTAATAGGTTCTACCTCATCAACTACTTCCCAATACCCGCATGTTAATCACATCCTAATCATGCAGTGTTTGAGGATTGTAACTAATGCATAAAAACTGGGTATGAAAGAGAATGATCAATGTGTTACTTGTTTTGCTGACGACCCGCAAAACCTTGTGACTCGTAGTAGCATGCTTCGCACTCGGGTGTTCTATCGCAAACAAACAATAGCATACATAAGCAATCAAGCAAAGATGCACGGTTAAAACTCAAATAAGAACATCTAACCAGAAAGTTCAACTAAAGAACTCCGGTTTGCAAAAAGAATCAAATCAAACGGAGCAACGAAACTCAAACTTCGAAAGAAACAAGATCCGATTACTAATCTAGACTGAAGTCAAATTTTCCTGTGTCAAAATCCTGTTCAAGTTGGTTAAACAGAAAGAGGGCTTCGAGACGAATATCTAGGCGCTTGTTTCACCTGATTTGGATAAACGAGCGAAAAGATAAACTAAAACGAAGATCAGGGCAGAAATCGCGATCGAAAATAATCACGAAAAAAAACCTGGAAAAAGAAAAACTGACGAATAGGCTAACGAACGAACGTTCGCTATCTGCGGCTAACGGGCGAACTGCGTTCGTTGAAGCAAACATACGAACGAACGTCGCTAAATAAATAAACCGACGGAAAACCGGACGAACCGATCTATAAAGAAAGACATCTAGAAAAAATCAAACGATTTTTCTGAGAAAAGCGACAAACGGCAGCGACGGTGGCGGCTACCTCCAGCGAGGTTGGCGGCGGCGGCGGCGCGGCGGGACGGCGGGGCGGCGACGCAGGACGGCGAGGCGGCGACGGGAGGCGGGTGGCTGCGCGTGGTGCTGGCGGCGACGGGCGGCGCTAGGGTTCGGCGGGGCGCAATGTGGCTTGGGTTGTCGGGGTCGCGGGCCTCAGCATTTAAAGCTGGCCGGGCCAAGTGCCCTAGCCGGAGACGGCCCGGTAAGTCGGTTACCTTTTTTTTATAAAATCCTGGTGAGGAAAACTAACGAAAGAAATACTAAACGGACTCCAAAAATCCCGAAATAAATTTTTGCGGTCCTCAAAAAATATTCCGGACAAAGTGAACATTTATTTGGGCCTCTAATGCAATTTTTAAAAACGCGTATTTTTCCTAATTCGAATAAAATAGCGATAAAATCCAAATAAAACTCATTATTTGATTTTAGTATTTTTCCTCCAATATTTCATTTATTTTGGAGAAGTCATATCATCTCCTCTCATATATTTTTAATATGAAATATTTTCGGAGAGAAAAATTATTAAAACCAAAATGATCCTTGTTTCGATATTTGACAAAATTCAAATATGAAAGCGATGAAATCCCCAACTCTCTCCGTGGGTCCTTGAGTTGCTTAGAATTTCTAGGATCGCGACACGAAATGCAATAAAATATGATATGCATGAATGACCTATGTATAGCATTCCAAATTGGAAATTTGGGATGTTACAAACCTACCCCCCTCAAGATGAATCTCGCCCTCGAGATTCGGGTTGGCTAGAAAATAGGTGTGGGTGGTCCTTGCGTAGTTCATCCTCTCTTTCCCAAGTGGCTTCCTTCTCGGTTTGGTGGCTCCACTGAACTTTGCAAAACTTGATAACCTTAATGCGAGTAACTCGGCTGGCAAACTCAAGAATTTTGACAGGTTTCTCCTCATATGTCAAATCACTATCCAACTGAATTGCATCCAGGGGCACTGTATCTCTCAGAGGAATATCTGCCATCTCTGCATGGCACTTCTTCAACTAGGAAACGTGAAACACATCATGAACTCCTGATAGTCCTGCGGGTAGCTCCAACTTGTAGGCAACCTCTCCCATGCGTTCCAAAACACGGTACGGTCCCACAAATCTCGGGGCTAACTTTCCCTTAACTCCAAAACATTTAACTCCTCGCAGAGGTGACACTCACAGATATGCTCTGTCTCCGATTTCATAGGCTACCTCCTTGTGTTTCGAGTCTGCGTAACTATTCTATCGGGAGTGAGCTACCTTCAGTCTATCTCGAATCAGCTTAAACTTCTCTTCAGACTCTTTAATCAAATCCGGTCCAAACAACTGGCGGTCTCCAACTTCATCCCACATCAACGGTGTTCGACATCTTCTTCCATACAGGGCTTCGAACGGTGCCATCTTCAAACTGGCCAGGTAGTTGTTGTTGTATGAGAACTCCGTGTAGGGCAAATTATCATCCCAACTACATCCATAATCTAGCGCACATGCTCTCAACATGTCCTCCAGAATTTGATTGACTCTCTCGGTCTGTCCATCTGTCTGTGGATGAAAAGTTGTACCGAACTCTTGCCTGGTACCCAAAGTCTGGTGCAGCTGATGCCAAAACTTTGAAGGAAACTGTGTTCCTCTATCTGAAATGATGGTCCTCAGAACTCCATGCAGACATATGATCCTGGTCACTTATATCTTGGCCAACTTCGCACTGGTATAGGTGGTTTTCACTGGGATAAAGTGAGCTACTTTGGTCAAGCAATCCACTACTACCCAGATAGAATCATATCCCAATCGGGTCCTGGGTAATCCAGTGATAAAATCCATGCCAAGCTTATCACACTTCCATTCGGTTATCGGCATAGGCTGCAGTAATCCTGCAGGCTTGTGATGTTCTGCCTTCACTCTTTGACATACATCACATACAGCTACATACTCGGCAATATCCTTCTTCATTCCAGTCCACGAGAAACACTCCTTCAAATCCAAATACATCTTGGTGTTTCTGGGGTGTATCGAGTATGGCGAGTCATGGGCTTCCTGAAGTATCAACTTCCTGATCTCTGCATTGTTTGGCACATAAACACGGTCCTCGAACCACAAGGTGTCGTGCTCGTTCTCATGAAAACGTTTGACTTTTCCTTCACTCATCTTCTCCTTTATTTCAGCAATTTCTTTGTCATCCTTCTAAGCTTCTCTAATGTTTTCCAACAATGTTGACTGAACCTTGGTAGGATCCACTGCTATACCTTCTCCTGATATAACATGTCCAAGAAATCCAACTTCCTTCAACCAAAACTCACATTTGCTGAACTTGGCATATAAGTGATGTTCCCTGAGCTTCTCGAGAACTAAACGCAAATGTTCCTTGTGTTCCTCTTCATTCTTCGAGTATACCAAGATATCATCAATGAACACCACGACAAACTTATCCAAGAACTCCATGAACACCTTGTTCATCATACTCATGAAATAGGCAGGGGCATTAGTCAGTCCAAATGACATAACCGTATACTCATATAACCCGTACCTTTTGGTGAATGCTGTCTTTGGTATATCCTTTTCTCGAATCTTTAGTTGGTGATATCCTAATCGCAAATCGATCTTCAGAAACACTTTAGCTCCTTGCAGCTGGTCAAAAAAAATCATTGATCATCGGCAGTGGGTACTTGTTCTTGATTGTCACTTCATTCAATGCATGATAATCAACAACCATTCTCAACGATCCATCCTTCTTCTCAACCAAGAGCACTGGTGCTCCCCATGGTGATGAACTTCGTCGGATGTAACCTTTCTCCAACAACTCCTTAATCTGCTTCTTGATCTCTTCCATATCATTTGCGGGCATCCGGTACGATCTCTTCGATATTGGTCCGGTGCCTGGCATTAACTCTATCAAAAACTCAATATCTCGATCTGGCGGCATGCCTGGTAACTCCTCTGTAAATACATCGGGGTAATCCTTCACTATCGGCACTTCCTCCTGAACCACTCCTGAGAGAGAATTTACTTGAGTCCTCCTAGGCGCATGCCTAGATACATACTTGATCCTTTTACCCTTCGGGGTGGTGAGTAGAATTGATCTGCTAGCACAGTCAATGTTTCCTCCATACTTCGATGACCAATCCATTCCTAGTATCACATCCAATCCTTGTGACTCCAACATTACTAGGTCTGAGGGGAAAACATGGCTACCAATGGTTAAGGTATCCGATCGCACCATCGGCTGGCCATATACTCTGCACCGGGTGAGCTCACTAGCAAGGGTGTCCTAAGGGCTAAGGTGGGTAACTTAAACTTGTCCACAATCCCTTGAAATGTATGAATGCGATGCACCAGTATCAAAAAGGACGAGAGCGGTAAATGACTTAACCAAAAACTTACCAATAACCGCATATGGCTGCTCTTCAACCTCCTCCACGTTCACATGGTTCACTTGTCCCCTGTTGAAAGAGTTGGGCTTCTTCCCAGTGCTTCCATTGCCATTTTCGTTCTTCAATTCCGGACAATCATTGGCGTAGTGCCCAGTCTTCTCTCACTTGAAACAGGTAATGTGACTTTGATCCTTCTTGGTGGGTGTGGCTGGGTTAGAGCGGTTCTGGTTACTGCCTGCTCCATTCCCGTTTCCATTCTTGGGCCGCTATGGTTATGTGAACTACCTCCATTGTGAGTGTGGCCTCCATGATTATGGGTCAATCCTCCCGAGTTCGGGGTGAAACGAGGCTTCCGCTGAGCTCCAAAATCGTACTTTCCTTGTCCATACTTCCTCTTGCGGCTCTCAATCTATGGTTGCTTCCCTTCAATCATAAGAGCCTTGTCTACCAGCTCCTGGTAGTTGTTAAATATTTCCACCATCAACTGCATGCTCATCTCATCATTAAGCCCTTCCATAAACTTCTCTTGCTTCACGGCATTTGTGGCCACATCATCAGGGGCATAACGAGATAGCTTGCAAAACTCATCTACATACTGGGCCACAATACGATTTCCCTGGCGCAAGTTGTGAAACTCACGCTTCTTCATGCTCATAGCTCCAGTTGAGATATGGGCTGTGCAGAAAGCTTGCTGAAAGTGCTCCCAAGTAACATTGGCTATGGGAAAAGTGGCCGTGTAATTCTCCCACCATGCGCCTACGGGTCCATACAATTGGTGTGCGGCAAAACGAACCCTCTCAACATCTGTACAACCGGCAGTCATTAGCTCCCTTCCAATCCTACATAGGCAATCATCCGGAACTATGGCTCGGTGCTACTGGAAAACACCGGTGGCTGTAACCTTAGAAAGCGGGCTAAGTTGTCAACTGGAGGTGGTGGCGGTGGGTTGTTGTTGTTGTTGCCCTGATTCTGAACTAACAAGTGCATCAAGGCATTCTACTGCTGGATCAACTGAGTGAGCTCCGGTGGGAAAGCAAAACCGGGGTCACGTCTCAGAGGGATCTGATGGGTTTTAGAGGGGAGAGATTAGAATAGAATGAGTTCTAAGGAGAAAGCACTACCCGTATGCACATGAGACAAACACAATCATATCATATCACTCAATCAATCAAGCAAGGGCATACAATCGATCTAACTATCGTTACAGTGCTTGGACTATTCTATATACATGGGAAACACTACTGGTAATATGGTGGTTGTCGGTGTCAAAACCTGCGGATCTCGGGTAGGGGGTCCCGAACTGTGCGTCTAGGCGGATGGTAACAGGAGACCGGGGACATGATGTTTTTACCCAGGTTCGGGCCCTCACGATGGAGGTAAAACCCTATGTCCTGCTTCATTAATATTGATGATATGGGTAGTACAAGAGTAGATCTACCACGAGATCAATGAGGCTAAACCCTAGAAGCTAGCCTATGGTATGATTGTTGTTCGTGCTATGGACTAAAACCCTCTGGTTTATATAGACACCGGAGAGGGCTAGGGTTACACAGAGTCGGTTACAATGGTAGGAGATCGACATATCCGTATCGCCAAGCTTGCCTTCCACGCCAAGGAAAGTCCCTTCCGGATACGGGATGAAGTCTTCAATCTTGTATCTTCATAGTCCAGGAGTCCGGCCGAAGGTATAGTCCGGCTATCCGGACACCCCCTAATCCAGGACTCCCTCAGTAGCCCCTGAACCAGGCTTCAATGATGACGAGTCCGGCACGCAGATTGTCTTCGGCATTGCAAGGCGGGTTCCTCCTCCAAGTACTTCATAGAAGATTTTGAACACAAAGGTAGTGTCCGGCTCTACAAAATAAGTTACCACATATTGCCATAGAGAGAATAATATTTACACAAATCTAATCTGCTGACGTATTTCGTAGCGTGACATCACACCACGGCCAAGTCTTTATTCGAATCATTTTACTGTCCCACCTCAGCGCGTTTGGCGAGGCGGTTTCCTTGGCACGTCTTGTCAAAGCAGAGAACGTGTCCCCTTATTCCGGGATTCTCATCAATATGGGCATGGGTAACCCAACCGTACCCGTTGGTATGTTTTCTCGATCAAAGGCGAGGCCCAAACGGTCACGGGGAGGGCCCTTGGTATTCAACCTCTTATAAAGAGACCAGGGCCTTACTCCTTTCTTTCAATCTCAAACGAGTTCACCCTTCGCCTCGAGTTCCAACACCCAAGGCTCTAGATTTCAGGTGCTTCAGACCTTTGACAAGGTCCGGTTCCGACCTTTGAGGCCGATGGATGCCCTCCTCCGTCATAGAGGAGGACATGCTGAAGTTGAGAGAGGCCAGGTTCTTGACTGGTGAAATCTGGCATAAGCTGCCTGCTCAAGGGCAGGTCATTCCCACTCCCAAGCCTGATGAGAGTGTGGTGTTCATGTCTCACTTCCTTTGGGGACTAGCCTTCCCGACGGATCCCTTCGTGAGAGGGCTCATGTTTTATTATGGGCTGGAATTTCACGACTTAGCTCCGGAGTCCATCCTCCATATTTCCTCATTCATCGCCCTGTGTGAAGCCTTCCTCCGTATTACTCCTCACTTCGGACTATGGCTCAAGACCTTCAAAGTAGAGCCGAAGATGATCGAGGGACGACACGCGGAGTGCGGAGGTGCTTTTATAAGCAATAATGCTTGTGCTCCATGGCCCGAGGGCTCTTTTCATGGGGAGTCCAGCTTATGGCAACGAGAGTGGTTTTATATCACAGCTCCCAGGAGCACCAAGTGGGTGGCGCTGCCTGCTTTCCGTTCGGGTCCCCCGCCACGACTACCGTCATGGGTCAATAAGGGGCTGGACTGGGGGTCAGCAAAGGACGTGCCCTTGTTGCAGGGCCGCATCCGAGATCTCCTAGAAAGAGACATCAGTCTAGTCGTGCTGATGCAGGTTATGTTAATTCATCGAGTTCTGCCCTGCAAACGTCGCCCCCTCCGCCTGTGGGAGTGCAACCCGGAGGGACCACGAGGTCTCCAACATTTTCTTGGCATGACGCCCGTGGAGATGTACAAATTGTTCTTCGGACCACAAGTAGTGTGTCCGGATTCTACGGAGGACGCATGTCTGAGCTGCAATCGTCCAGATACTCAAGTAAGTAGCCTTGTGCCCAGACTCGCTATCCGTATATTTATCATAAAATTGCCCCTAAAAGAGTTGTCCTTTAAACAGGAGTGGATAGCGAAAGCAAAGCTAATCAGGTGTCTGGCCCCCCTCCCCGAGACCATGCCGGATCCCATGCTAGTCAGGATGTTGGAGGTTGTGCCTTCGGAGGAAAGCGAGGGAGGGGACAAGGAAGCTATAGCCTCCTCGAAGAAGGTTGTCCGGAAGGGAGGAATCCAAAATTCCTCTCCTCAGGGGAAGAAGAGGACCGCCTTTGACGACCCAGAGACCACGACCTCAAAGCGAGGGAAGAAATCTTCGTCAGAGGGTCCTGCGCCGGGGGATACTTCGGCCGAATTATGCCCTCAAGGGGATCAGCCCTCCACCGAGCCGTAAGTAGAGAGGAGTTTTCCTTTTTAAGAAATGAGAGAAATCCTTGCGTTATATCTGAGAAGAGTAATCGAAAATTTACCTTGTAGCTAGGACCTTAGCCCTTCTCAGCAGAGCTCGTCTTCGGGGGATCTTCTTCCGGAGATGATGGAGAGCGGAACACCTCCCCCTGTCGTACCGCCTTGCGAGGCGGGCGACCCTGAGGTATCGTCGCAGAGGGTTTCTTCGAATCCGGCAGGGCCGGAAGGTAGTCATATGGCCCCCCAAAGCCCTCCGCGTCCGGCCTTCGAAAAGGGCCATCGGACGAGTCTGGTACCATCTGGTGCGTGGTCGAAGGAGCTGAAGGATCTGCTAGGGCGAGCATCTATCTCAGAGGAGCACCATGCAATGATGGGTACGGCGATTGAGAGGATTTCATCCGCGGAGAGCAGATTGCACGAGGCCGTTAGGAGTTCACTAACAGGTTTTGAGGTACGCGAAATAATGTACCCTTTTTGGATAGTTGCGCATAAATAAGATGCGCCCTGTGTAGATAGTAGCCCCTGAGACTCTATGCGTTGCCAAAAGTGACAGCGCGCAGAGGATCATAATCCCAGGTCTAATATGCCGCCTTCATACGTAGGTGGCGAAGTGTCGGGTGGCCAGCCGGACTGATGAATTTGCCGATCTAAAGCGGCAACTTGATGTGGCATATGCCGACATCGCGCTTGTCAACAAGCGGCTTGACGAGGCACAAGGTATATAATTACTCCGGCGGCACCTGGTAAGAGGAGCTTTATGCCGGTATCTTACAATGTGTGCGCTTGATGCAGATGGTGCTGCTGCCATGGAGAATCTTTGGGCGGAACTTGCCAGAGCCAAGGAGCAAGCCAGGAAAAGTGATGCGGCTGCCAGAAAGGCAATTGAAGAGCTGAAAGCCGAAGAGGCTGCTCACTGCCGAAGCAAGAAGGAAATGGCCGAGATGGCTGTGAAGCTGAAGAGCACTGCTGGCCGTTGTAAGCTTCTTGAAAAAGAAGATCAGGCGGAACAGACGGACCTGGAGAAGGCTGTTGCCGATGCCAAGGATGCTCGCTCTACGATGAGAGCTATGAAGGAGGAGTTGTGTCAGGCAGTAGAGATCGCGGCTAGAAAGCCCTTTATGCTACGGAGGAAGTTCTTTGATCCTAAACATGCTCCGTTAGACCGGATGTGGAGTACGGCGGACACCTATCTGGATTTGGCAGCGAGTGCCGCAGGTGCGGCCGAACACTTCCGAGATCAAGAAGATCGCGAAGTGGAAAGCTCTTTTGGTCGCAGTTCCACAATCCGGAGCGTCCACTGTCATTAGCCGATCGTTTGGCCGAATGGGCCGAGCTAAATAGGTTGTCCGGTCTCGCCATGAAGTATGTCATGAGTCATTTGTGGCCAGAGAGGCCAGAGCCGAAAAGTTATTTCAACTTGGTGCAGCAGTTCCTTGGTGCGGCGCCGCATATCAATGCGATGAAGAGGTCAGCGTGCATAGAGGGTACGCGGATGGATCTTGCCCGTGTCAAGACATACTGGTGTGGAAATGGAGGCCACCATTGTTGCATCCCCAGACTCGGATGGAAGCCGAGTACCTGTGGAGCACTATTTTCAGGAAGTTCTGCAAGGCGCTCGTTTAATAGAGACGCAATGCTCGAAGGATGCTATATTCGAATAGCATATTATTATTGTAAAACAATATTTTGATAAATTGTAGAAGCTTTTTATACTTGTGCCTGCAAGTATTATAATACCTCCTGTGCGGCCGTTTAACATATATGTATATATAATCTGAAAGATGGCAGTCGTCGGCTTCAGCCCCACACACATAATGCGGGGGTGTTCGCAGAAGGCGCATTTTCACACTTGATCCAACGTCTTGGTCCTACAAAGGAGGTGATAGCGCAGCGAACTAGGCAATCGGACTATGATGCTTTATCACTTTCACTTAGCCATAGGAGTTTGACAGTGAGGCTACTTATATGGCCCTGGTGGCACCTGCGCTCGCCCTAACTCGGGGCGTGTATGTGCCTGGCCGGGAAGCGGCCCTTCGTTAATGCGGAGGAATCCTAAAGATTCCGGTAAGTCATCGAGTGGTTGACCAGTCTCACGCTATATCATGACAGTCAGTTTTCGGCTTTCTCTACTGAGGTGCTCGCCTGGCCGAAGCGAGGCACAATTGTAGTAGTTCTCCTGGTGCCGCCTTAGCCGATAGAGCGGAACGTAAGGTAGCAAAACACAGGAGCCGGGCAAACCCAACATTTGACCAAAGGCATGATTCGGAGCTGATGCATATAAGGCCAAACTCGCGACGCCGAACACTCCCTAAGGTATTCGGTCTTTATGATGGTGGGTGGGATAACGCCCTTAGTAATAAGCCCCTAGTGTCCAGGTACGCGCAAAACTTCTGACATGGCCACATGCCAAAACGCCAGCCTCCTCCTTGGTTATACCAAGAAACCAGGGGATGTGTATCAACAAGAGACAATAAAAAGGTTTACGCAGGGTCTTAATCTGAAAAGAATCCTTGGAACGGGTCCCTGCTGCATGTCTGTGCCTGTGTCTCCGTTGTGCCGTATCCTGGACGGGCGTAGCACGGTGTTTATCTGTAAAAGAGAGGAACTTAGTTTAGGAAAGATCGCGCCGAACATGAGTTATACTAAATAAATGAAGTATAAATAGAAATGAGTAAAATTGAGCTTTATTGTCTCTAGTTTTATATGCACGGAGCCCCTAGTACAGGGGTATACGGCTATTAAGCCTTTATCAATTGTATGTTTATGCCAGACTCGTCTAGCCGTGTCCGTGGTCTTGACGACCTGTTTAGGTGCTTTGGCTGGTGAAGCCGCTTTATTGTGGGGCTGTCAAGGCAGCCGCACTGTCTTCTGCACGGGAGGAACACTCTATGTTTTCTCTTTAATGAGATGATGCCTCGTGGACCGGGCATCTTAAGCGTAAGAGATGCATAATGCGGTATTGCGTTAAAGCGGGCGAGAGCTTCGCGTCCCAGCAGTGCTTGATAGGTACTTGAGAATGGGGCGATGTGGAAAGTTAGTTGTTCGCGTTGGAAGTTATCGGGGGAGCCGAACATAACTTCTAGCCGGAGAGAACCCATGCAACGGGCATCCGGGCCAGGCGTTACCCCTTGAAAGGAGGTTTTGCTATGGAGAATTTTTGTTGGGTCTATCCCCATGTTGCGGATTGTGTCCTGGTATAACAGGTTTAGACCACTGCCGCCGTCCATCAGGACATTTGTAAAGTGGAGTCCGCCAATTATTGGATCTAATACCAAGGCAGTCCAGCCTGCGTTCCGGATACTACTACAGTAATCCTGATGGTCGAAGGTGATCGGTTTTAACAACCATGGGAAGACTCCTTTGGGATAGGCCATATGGCGCGTATCTCTGCCGGCGCCATTCTATTCGTCACATGAAGTAAGTTTACTGTTTTGACTTCTTGTGGGAAATCCTTTTGTTTCCTGGTGCTCTGGTTGTGGGGTTCGTCATCGTCCTCACTTGGTGTGTCGAGCCCCTTGTGTTCGGCGTTGAGTTTGCCGGATTGCTTGAAAACCCAACAGTCTCTATGGGTGTGGTTCGCAGGCTTCCCGGGAGTACTGTGTATTTGACATATCTTGTCCAAGATTTTGTTTAAGTTGGATAGCTCGTCCCTGTTATCCTTGAGGGGCGGCTTTCTCTGATTCTGCCGCGAGCTTTTGAATCCAGCATTAACCGCTGTGCTCTTTGGGTTGTTTCTCTTATTCCGGCGATGGTCCTTGCTGCGTTGGGGTTTTCCGTTTCCATCCCTAACTTCGGATGTACTTGGGTCACTGGTGCTACATCTTGCCAACCAGCTGTCCTCTCCTGCGCAAAAGCAGGTCATGAGGCTTGTTAATGCGGCCATTGTTCTTGGCTTTTCTTGGCCGAGGTGTCTGGCGAGCCATTCATCTTGAACGTTATGCTTAAAAGCTTCTAGGGCTTCGGCATTCGGACAGTCGACTATCTAATTCTTTTTAGTAAGAAATCTGTTCCAGAATTCCTGGGCTGACTCTCCGGGCTGTTGAGTTATGTGACTGAGATCGTCTGCATCCGGAGGGCGGACATAGGTCCCTTGAAAATTTGCCCGGAAAGCATCCTCAAGCTCTTCCCAACTTCCAATGGTGTTTTCGGGAAGGCTTTTGAGCCAATGCCAGGCTGGCCCTTGAAGCTTGAGGGGTAAGTATTTTATGGCGTGGAGGTCATCTCCTCTAGCCATGTTTATGTGGAGGATATAATCCTCGATCCAGACCCCAGGGTCTGTTGTTCCGTCGTACGCCTCTATGTTTACGGGCTTGAATCCCACTGGAAATTCATGGTCCAGCACCTCATCGGTGAAACATAGGGGGTGTGCGGCACCCCTGTATTTGGGTGTGTCGTGATGTTCGAATATTTGTTATCTTGCATTGCTTACTAGAGCTTGCTTTCTTGGCCCGTAGATAGATCTGGCTAGGCCATCTTTTTGATGTGGATCCTTTGGTGGATCGCGTGCCGGCTTGTGTGCGGCGCCCCTTGCCGCTCCATGCTGGCGATGCGGTCGTCTATCCGACTGGGTGGCTTTCCTATTTTTTGACTACGAGGGCTCTAAGGCCTCCTTGTCAAATTCAGGCAGTAGCTTTCACTTTGGATAGCTTTGTGTGCGGCGACTGCCGCCATATTTGTCTGCGGTGCTGCGTACTTTGCTCCATCCGATTCTGAGTGCATCTTCCGTAGTTTTGAGCTTCCGCTTCTGCTTTTTCAGGCTACGCGTAGTGGCGACGAGCCTTTTATGGAGGTTCTTCTGCTCCATGAGCTTATCCGACGTAAGGTCGTCCGGACTGTTGTTTTCGCCGGGGACGGGGTGTTCGGTTTGTTTATCCAAGTTGCCCTGTTCGGACGGCTGCTCAAAGGCATGTTCGTCGTCCGCCGGCTCATCCTGCTCTATGGCTGGGTCTGTATGGCTGCTGTCTCTGTCGAGGCGGGGCTTGGAGCGGCGCTTATGTCGCCGCTTTCATTGCTTTTCGAGTGAACGATCCATCGTTGCATCCCTGTGTTCCTCGTTGTCGCTTCCTTTGGGTGTGTCCACCATGTATACATCATGAGATGAGGTGGTTGTCCAGTGCCTTATAGGCGTTGGTTCATGTTCATCTCCTACATCGTCATCCATACCATCGATGTCTTCGGAGTCGAAGTCGAGCACGTCGTTTAAATTATCGACAGTGGCTACGAAGTGGGTGGTGGGTGGGTATCGAATTTCTTCGTCATCCGCATCCCAATCCTGCCGGTCATAGTCCGGCCAGGACTCTCCTGACAAAGAGAGAGACCTGAGTGAATTCAGGATGTCGCCGAAGGGCGAGTGCTGAAAGATGTCTGCGGCGGTGAACTCCATGATCGGCGCCCAATCGGATTCGATCGGCAGGGGCGTGGAGGGCTCGAAGTCCGGAGAGGAGTCCGGCACCTTGGAGTCATGGGCTTCGCAGGGGACAAGGCTGGTGTTCGGCTTGATCACCGTAGAGATTGTAGCCCCCGAGGCGGTGTCTAACCACCCATCCTCGATTGGTGTGATCGGCTCCGAGCTAGGGGTCGAAACGGACACAGGTGCGCCCTCCAGGGCACTGTTCGGCGGCAGAGCTAGATCATGCCCATCGTGACAGTGCGGCGCGCTCGGCTGTGGCTCAAATCCATCGAAGATCAAGTCTCCGCGGATGTCGGACATGTAGTTCAAACTTCCAAATCTGACCTGATGGCCAGGGGCGTAGCTTTCGATCTGCTCCAGATGACCAAGCGAATTGGCCCGCAGTGCAAAGCCGCCGAATACGAAGATCTGTCCGGGGAGAAAAGTCTCAGCCTGGATCGCATCGCTGTTGATGATCGGAGAAGCCATCGGGCCTAAAAGTGACGACACAGAGGAACTCTCAATGAAAGCACCAATGTCGGTGTCAAAACCGGCGGATCTCGGGTAGGGGGTCCCAAACTGTGCGTCTAGGCGGATGGTAACAGGAGACCGGGGACACGATGTTTTTACCCAGGTTCGGGCCCTCTCGATGGAGGTAAAACCCTACGTCCTGCTTGATTAATATTGATGATATGCGTAGTACAAGAGTAGATCTACCACGAGATCAAGGAGGCTAAACCCTAGAAGCTAGCCTATGGTATGATTGTTGTCCATGCTACGGACTAAAACCCTCTGGTTTATATAGACACCGGAGAGGGCTAGGGTTACACAGAGTCGGTTACAATGGTAGGAGATCTACATATCCGTATCGCCAAGCTTGCCTTCCACGCCAAGGAAAGTCCCTTCCGGATACGGGACGAAGTCTTCAATCTTGTATCTTCATAGTCCAGGAGTCCGGCCGAAGGTATAGTCCGGCTATCCGGACACCCCCTAATCCAGGACTCTCTTAGTGGTCTACTTGAAATTTTGATCGGTGGAAGACTCCATGATATCTGCTCCAGCTTCGTCTTCATAATCATCATCACTATCGTCGGGGTCGGAGTCGGTGTCATCGATGATGATGTAGTCTTCAGAATGAATTTCCTTGGATTCGTCGTCTTCTCCTCCTGGCGCGGGGTCTCCCATGAAAACTCCTAGCTTCCTTGTCATGTCGTCATTCTTCTCCACAAGTATCATCATTTTCTCTTCATATCCCTCGCGTGTAGACTTAAGCTCCTTTTCTATCTCTATGATCCTGGTCATCGCCTTCTTCCAATCTATCATGCTTGCACACATCTGGTTCTCGTGGCGACGAATATGATGGTTTAAGTCCTGGATGAATGATGCAATGGACCTGTCCTTCCTGGTGCTGATCATCTCCGATTGCTCATCTCGGCGCCCACACATCTGGTAGATAGTGTCGTTAAGCTCCTTGTGGTAAACTTCGCCGATGCGTCCTTTGGCGATGTGGGCTGCCATGCTCTTGCCTAGACTCCAGGTTGGTGCGTCAAAGGAAAAATCTATGGGTTTAGTGACTGGTGTGAACGTCCTTCCTAGGATTTGAACTTGAATCAACCAACGCTCCTCTTCTGGTAAAGTGGCAGTGCAGGTCCCGGTGAAGCTTGGTATTCCGATGTTTAGGTACCTAGTTACTTCCTTCAAATGTCGTCCAAACGGGGTGTCTTCACCCGGCTGTGTAAACTTGTTCCTTGAGTCTGCCATCCTAAAGAGTAGAAAATGGAGAGGAGTCAGAAATGAGTAGAGAAGAGTGACCTATGGCTTATCTTAGTGGTCGTGTCCTACATTCAGCGTGTGCTCTGGAACCATCTTGTAGCGACCCGACCTCAGACGGTCAAGTCTCTGTGTTCAGTTTCATCCCTGGATCAGTAATGCTGACACACACAGTACTCGAAGGATTTATAACAGAGTAGCAATCACACACTTATTACATCGAATGTCTCAAAAGAGAGCTTATCACAATAAATAGGGCTTAAGGACATCTAAAAACGATAACAGCGGAAGGCTTGGAAGATAAAGTGAGTCCATCAACTCCAGCGGCATAACTGAGTGCATGAAAAACGACCTACATCATCTTACTCCTTGTCTGAAAAGTCTACAACATGATATGTTGCAGCCCGAAAATGGGTCAGCGCATGGAATATGCTTGCAATATAACAGAGTAGAGCAATGAACAGATAAATGCTATCACTACATGCATATTTGGCTAGTGGAGGTTCTATGGTTATAATGTTTTTGCGAAAAGCCAATTTTTTCCTACAAACAAAGGAATATATTTTATTTAACTATCATGGTAGTTGAAACATTGAGAATCGTACCCCATCTCAACCCCAATTAAAAGTAATAATCAACCCAACAGGTTAATTTAGAGTGATGAGATCGATATGATAATCCAAGAACCAGATACTCAAGTTGTCCATAACCGAGGACATGGCTAACAATGATTAGTTTGTACACTCTGCAGAGGTTTGTGCACTTTTCCCCACAAGACTCGATCTCCTCCGTTGGATTTCTTGCACTACATGGTGTTTGAGAAACGGATGACTGAGACACAGTTTTTCAGAAGCATTAATTCTAACCCCGGTAGACCGTACCAACCTACATCCCCTACATCTGCTAGCCTACCACTGGAAGAGGTCATGCTACTTACTCCACTATGCTAGAGCCCATAATAGCTTGTGGCTGCACACGTAAGTTTCTAGCATGAATAATCTTATGATCCCTTCGAGCCTGGGTGGCGGACCATAGGAGGATCACATGGTATAACTCCGGGATCTCCTAGGACAAAACTGGTATAACCCCAGGTGCCCAAAACCAACAATCCACCCAGATGTGTATTAAAGTTGCCACCTTAGAATTGAACCATTAATTAACAAACTCACATCTTTCATGGATACACTCAAACCCAATCCACGTCTACTAGCATAGCATAGTGTTATAAGCATAACGTAGAAGTAACTCCTAAGGGTTTGATAATGAAACAGGTAATAGGTTCTACCTCATCAACTACTTCCCAATACCCGCATGCTAATCACATCCTAATCATGTAGTGTTTGAGGATTGTAACTAATGCATAAAAACAGGGTACGAAAGAGTATGATCAATGTGTTACTTGCCTTGCTGACGATCCGCAAAACCTACTGACTACTAGTAGCACGCTTCGCACTCCGGGTGTTCAATCGCAAACAAACAATAGCATACATAAAGAAATCAAGCAAAGTTGCACGGGTAAAACTCAAATAAGAAGATCTAACCAGAAAGTTCAACTGAAGAACTCCGGTTTGCAAAAAGAATCAAATCAAACGGAGCAACAAAACTGAAACTGTGAAAGAAACAAGATCCGATTACTAATCTGGACTAAAGTCAAATTTTACCATGTCAAAATCCTGTTCAAGTTGGTTAAACATAAAGAGGGCTTCGAGGCGAAGATCTAGGCGCTTGTTTCACCTGATTTGGATAAACGAGCGAAAAGATAAACTAAAATGAAGATGAGGGCAGAAATCGCGATCGAAAATAATCGCGAAAAAATCTTGGAAAAAGAAAAACTAATGAATAGGCTAACGAATGAACGTTCGATCTCTGTGGCTAACAGACTAACAACGTTCGTTAAAACGAACGTACGGACCAACGTCCGCCAAATAAATAAACAGATGGAAAACCGGACGAACCGATCTATAAAAAAATGAGATCTAGAAAAAACCGAACGGTTTTTCTGAGAAATGGAGGAACGGCGGCGACGGCGACGGCTACCTCCGGAGTGCGAAGCGTGGGCGAGCGGCTGCGCGCGGCGCTGGCGGCGGCGGGCGACGAGCGGCGCTAGGGTTCGGCGGGGCGCAGTGCGGCTTGGGCTGTCGGGGTCGTGGGCCTCGGCTTTTAAAGCCGGCCAGGGCAAGTGTCCTAGCCGGACACGGCCCGGTAAGTCGGTTACTTTTTGTATATAAAATCCTGGCGCAGAAAAAACTAACAAAAGAAATACTAAACGGACTCCAAAAATCCCAAAATAATTTTTCACGGTCCTCTAAAAATATTCTGGACAAAGTGAACATTTATTTGGGCCTCTAATGCAATTTTGAAAAACGCGTATTTTTCTTAATTCAAATAAAATAGCGATAAAATCCAAATAAACTCATTATTTAATTTTAGTATTTTTCCTCCAATATTTCATTTATTTTGGAGAAGTCATATTATCTCCTCTCATATATTTTTAATATGAAATATTTTCGAAGAGAAAAAAAATTAAAACCAAAATGATCCTTGTTTCGATATTTGACAAAATTCAAATATGAAAACGGTGAAATCCCCAACTCTCTCTGTGGGTCCTTGAGTTGCTTAGAATTTCCAGGATCGCAACACAAAATGTAATAAAATATGATATGCATGAATGACCTATATATGTATAACATTTCAAATTGGAAATTTGGGATGTTACACTCACGAAGACCTAGGCCAATTTAAGGAAGCCCATCATTGGAATATACAAGCCAAGTTCTATAATGAAAAATTCCCACTGGTATATGAAAGTGAAAACATAGGAGACTCTCTATCATGATGATCATGGTGCTACTTTGAAGCACAAGTGTGGAAAAAGGATAGTAACATTACCCCTTCTCTCTTTTCTCTCATTTTTTATTGGTGGGCTTCTTGGCCTCTTTTATTTTTTGTAAAGTCCGGAGACTCATCCGAACTTGTGAGAGAATCATAGCTTCCATCATCCTTTCCTCACATGGGAGAATGCTCTAATAATGATGATCATCACACTTTTATTTACTTACAACTCAAGAATTACAACTCGATGCTTAGAACAAAATATGATTCTATATGAATGCCTCCGGTAGTGTACCGGGTGCAATGAATCAAGAGTGACATGTATGAAAATTATGAATGGTGGCTTTGCCACAAATACTATGTCAACCACATCATCATGCAAAGCTATATGACAATGATGAAGCATGTCATAATAAACGGAACGGTGGAAGTTGCATGGCAATATATATCGGAATGTCTATATAAATGCCATAATAGGTAGGTATGGTGGCTGTTTTTAGGAAGGTATATGGTGGGTGTATGGTACCGGCGAAAGTTGTGCGGCACTAGAGAGGCTAGCAATGGTGGAAGGGTGAGAGTGCGTATAATCCATGGACTCAACATTAATCATAACGAGCTCACGTACTTATTGCAAAAATCTATTAGTCATCGAAACAAAGCACTACACGCATGCTCCTAGGGGCATAGATTGGTAGGAAAAGACCATCGCTCGTCCCCGACCGCCACTCATAAGGAATACAATCAATAAATAAATCATGCTCCGACTTCATCACATAACGGTTCACCATATGTACATGCTACGGGAATCACAAACTTTAACACAAGTATTTCTACAATCCACAATTACTAACTAGCATGACTCTAATATCACCATCCTCATATATCAAAACAATCATAAGGAATCAAACTTCCCATAGTATTCAATGCACTTTATATGGAAGTTTTTATTATATCCCTCTTGGATGTCCATCATATTATGACTAAAGTCATAATCAAAGCAAATTACCATGTTGTTTAAAGAGACTCTCAAAATAATATAAGTGAAGCATGAGAGTTCAATAATTTATACAAAATAAAACCACCACCGTGCTCTAAAAAGATATAAGTGAAGCACTAGAGCAAAATTGCCTAGCTCAAAAGATATAAGTGAAGCACATAGAGTGTTCTAATAAATCACGATTCATGTGTGTCCCTCTAAAAATGTATGTATAGCAAGGATGATTGTGGCAAACTAAAAAGTAAAGACTCATACCATACAAGACGCTCCAAGCAAAACACATATCATGTGGTGAGTAAAAATATAGCCTCAAGTAAAGGTACTGATAAACGAGGACGAAAGAGGGAATGCCTTTCAGGGCATCCCCAAGCTTAGGCTCTTGGTTGTCCTTGAATATTACCTTGGGGTGTCTTGGGCATCCCCAAGATTAGGCTCTTGCCACTCCTTATTCCATAGTCCATCAAATCTTTACCCAAAACTTGAAAACTTCACAACACAACACTCAACAGAAAATCACATGAGATCCATTAGTATAAGAAAGTAAAATCACCACTTTTGGTACTGTTGTGAACTTATTCTTTATTTATATTGGTGTAATATCTATTGTATTCCAAATTCTCCATGGTTCATACCCCCCGGTACTACCCATAGATTCATCAAAATAAGCAAACAACACATAGAAAACAGAATCTGTCAAAAATAGAACAGTCTGTACCAATCTGTAACTCTCGAATACTTCTGTAACTCCAGAAATTCAGAAAAAATAGGACAACCTGGGCAATTTGTTTATTAATATTCTTCAAAAATAGTCAGTACTTTACCACGCTTCTGTTATAAATGAGAATTATTTTCCTGGGCACAAAAGTTTCTATTTTCGGCAAGATCAAATCAACTATCACAGTAAGCCATCCCAAAGGTCTTACTTGGCACAAACACTAACTAAAACACAAAAACACATGTAACCAGAGGCTAGGTGAATTATTTATTGGAAAAGGTAACCAAAACAAGCAAGAACAAAAAAATTGGGTTGCCTCCCAACAAGCGCTATTGTTTAACGCCCCTAGCTAGGCATAAAAACATAGATCTAGGTATTGTCATCTTCAGCCTTTTGGTAGTAAAGAGACAATTTCTTGTCCAGAGCATTTGTCTTTCTATTTTGTGAAAGCACATGGCCATTAATAGTAGAAGAAAGATTAAGCACACTTCAAAAATTTGCATCTAAACTAGTCTTCATCTCTTTGATTATTTCATTTTGATAAAAGCACATAAGAGTAGTTGATTCAACACTTTCACCTTTGGAGTGCCCAAATATGGTTTTCATCTTTCCATGATATCAAAGGAATCTCTTCCAAGAAAACCATTTTCAAATATAGAATCCAAAACTTGTTTAAGAGAAAGAGGCAAACCAACATAAAAGCTTCTCAAGTATATCTCAATATGATATTGAGGCACACGGCTAGCTTGAATCCTCAATAGTCTATCCCAAGCATCTTTCAAAGATTTATCGAGCAAATAATGAAAGATTTCGGTATCATCTTCACCAAAATTGTTTAAATTTTCCTTAACAACCTCGAAAGGTCTTTCCGTAGATAATTATTTATGATCTTAGAAAGAACAGTGGGGCTATCAAAAGCATTAAAACTCGGGAGAAAACCCTTAGCCCTTTTAGAGTCGACCATAGCGATAGAACGACAGATTTAGGCAAATAAGAGAACGGTGAGAGAAAAGGCAAATCCTTTTGAAAATCGTTTTAGAAGTGGGGGAGAGGAAAAGGAGAGGCGAATGGCGAATAATGTAATGCAAGAGATGAGAGTTTATAATGGGTACTTGGTAGGCTTGGCGTAGATCTCCCCGACAACAGCGCCAGAAATTCTTCCTGCTACTTCTTGAGATTGTGTTGTTTTTTCCCTTGAAGAGGAAAGGGTGATGTAGCAAAGTAGAGATAATTATTTCTCTCAGTTAAGAACCAAGATATCAATCCAGTAGGAGAAACGCGCAAGTCCCCAATAGATGCACCTGCACAAACAATCAAACACTTGCACCCAACGTGACAAAGGGGTTGTCAATTCCTACACACACACTTGCAAAGGTGAGATCTGATAGAGATAAATAAAACTAAACAAAAGATAAAATATTTTTGGTTTTTGGTTTTATAGATCTGAAAATAAAAGTTTGCAAGAATAGTAAATCGGAAACTAATATGATGGAAAATAGACTCGGGGGCCATAGGTTTCATTAGAGGCTTCTCTCTTGAAGGCAAATAATATGGTGGGTGAACAAATTAGTATTGAGCAATTGATAGAAAAGCGCAAAGTTATGACGATATCCAAGGCAATGATTATCTAATATAGGCATAACGTTCGTGTCAAGTAGACCGACTCCTGCCTGCATCTACTACTATTACTCCACACATTGACCGACTCCTCCCTGCATCTAGAGTATTAAATTAATAAAGAAAAGAGTAACACCTTAAGTAAGATGACATGATGTAGAGGAATAAACTCAAGCAATATGATGGAAACCCCATCTTTTTATCCTTAGTGGCAACAATTCAATACGTGTCTCGCTACCCCTACTTTGTCACTGGGTGAAATCACACAAGATTGAACCCAAAGCTAAGCACCTCTTCCATTGCAGGAAATGTTGCGGAACGCAGTAATTTCAAAAAAATTCCTACGCACACGCAAGATCATGGTGATGCATAGCAACGAGAGGGGAGAGTGTTGTCCATGTACCCTCATAGACCGTAAGAAAAAGCGTTATGACAACGCAGTTGATGTAGTCGTACGTCTTCACGATCGACCGATCCTAGTACCGAAAGTACGGCACCTCTACGATCTGCACACGTTCGGCTCGGTGACGTCCCACGAACTCACGATCCAGTAGAGCTTTGAGGGAGAGCTTCCTCAGCACGATGGCGTGATGACGGTGATGATGATGCTACCAGAATAGGGATTCGCCTAAGCACCACTACGATATGACCGAGGTGGGTTGGTGGAGGGGGGCACCGCACACAGCCAGAAACAATCAACTTGTGTGTTCTAGGGTGCCCCCTGCCCCCGTATATAAAGGAGCAAGGAGGAGGCCGGGCGGCCTTGGGGCGCGCCAAGGAGAGGGGGTGTCCTCCTCCTAGTAAGAGTAGGACTCCCCTTTTCCTATTCCAACTAGGAAGGGTGAAGGGGGAAGGAAGGAGAGGGAGAGAGGGAGGAAAGAGGGGGCGCCGCCCCCCCTCCTTGTCCAATTCGGACTCCCAAGGGGGGCGCGGCCAGCCCTAGGCCCTCTCCTCTCTCTCCCACAAGTCCCATGTTGGCCCATTAGTTCCCCCGGGGGTTCCGATAACCCCTCCGACACTCTGATAAATATTCGGTGACCCCCAGAACTCATCCGGTGTCTGTCGGGGATATACCCCGCGGTATGACCCGGCCAGAAATATAACCCGATTGACACTTGGCGATTCACTAGCGACCCGCCCTGACCAGACGGTTTACAAGCAACCCGCCTGAACATTATGACTCACTGGTAACCCGGCGGACGGGACAGACGGATGACAAGGCCCAAGGCCCAGAAGACCGGTTCTTGTTAATGGTGGGCCGGTTTAAGAGGAAAGGCGTGAGGAATATTTCCCTTACAAGGAGTCAAGACCCAGACTTGTATCGGGTTTGTATTAAAATGTAGACTAGTCCTAATCCTAATAGGACTCCACATGTAACCCGCCCCTCTAACTTATATAAGGAGGGGCAGGGCTTCCCAAGGGGGACATGCAAGAAAAATAATCGCTAAGGCTAGACACAACTAAAAGGATAGCCGGCTTATGCGGCGTCTTCCTGATGAGCATAATGAGACCTAGCCACAAACAGCATGTAGGGCTATTACCGGATGATGTTTCCCGGGGCCCAAAGCTGTTTAAATCCTTGTCTTATGTGTTGATCCGCCTCGCATCTCTCATCGCGATCAACCCCTCTCAAGCTACCACATAGATGCGTTGGCCTCATGACTAAGTTCTCACAGTAGGACATCTGCCGTGATAATTCCACGACAGTTGGCACCCACCATGGGGCTTGTGCACGGTGGTGTTGAGGTTTTGAAGGATGCTATTTCAGGGATCAAGAAGTTCCACCTAGCTAATTGAAAAGTTCCGACCGGTTCGTCGGAGAGTTCCTGTTGGCTCGCCGAAAAGTTCCATCAGGCTCATCAAAACGTTCCGCCGGATCATCGGGAAGTTCTGGGTGGATCATTGGAAAGTTACGACCGCCTCGAGGAAAGGTTCTGTCAGAATCACCAAAGAGTTCCGACGGCTGGATTATCCAGAGGTTTCGGCTCACAAACTTCTGGATTATCAAAAAGTTCCTGCCGAGTTATCCAGAGGTTCCGGTTCAAAAGTTCCGGCCGGATTATCCAAAGGTTCCAAATCAAAAAGTTCGGGATTATCAAGTTTCGATTAAAATATTTAGGGTCATCTATTGTTACTGATAGTACTAATATGCCCATACATGCCACTGCTGGGCCTCCATATATAAGTTAATTTCTGGACCATGCAAAGATCATCTGGCGTTTCGATGCATCAGGTGATATTTGTCCAAACTTTTATTTGTTAACATATATTGTTTTTTCTCAAAGAACAATTTATCTTTGCCATGGTCTGCAATATTGTTTATGCAGGACAATTATTCATCGGAAGAATATCGCTGTGTCACGGACATAAAACTTGCGCCAATATTATCAAACGCCAGCATCCAACCATACCGCATTGTTCAACAAATGTGTGTGCGAACAGCCGCCTATGTGGCTCAGTCTACAACAACAACATGACCGTTTCACGCGTCCGCGTCGGCTTACAACGAGGGGGACAACTTGCTCGTCCGCAACGGCGTACAACGCCATGCCTGACTCATCTGTCTATATCGCCTCTGATGAGGTGGTCGTCTTTACCATCCGTCTCTCGCGGCCTGGTCTACATCAACACACCGGGCCGCACCTATCTGCATGTGCTCTTTATTAAGTATAAAACCAGTCACTGCTTGGGTAGCCCGGTTTTCTTTCAAATTGGAGGCAAATTATCATTAACCGCCGTCTGCACTAGATGGCTCAATGGGCAGGCGCACAAGTCGCCACCACTACAGTTTGGTTAAACTTCAAATCTCCAGTTGGAAGGAACCATTGGCTGAGTTGCTGACACGGCTCATATGGGATCATTTATAACCAGCCGCAGTCACCTCAACCTTCTATGGATTCACATCGTGCTATCAACACCAATGATATACAACTTATGCCGGTTTATATCATGGTTAAATATGGAGAATTCTCAAGCCAACTCCTCGAGTCGCCTTAAGACTCAGGGGCTACAATGATATGACTCAGCAAATATTGCCAGTTTTTTAGGGAAAGATAACCCGGTCACGGAGGCTACTACCATATTGATGAAAAATTTAAAAGGGCATCAGAAATATTCTGGCTCATAATGATGCTTCAGGTTTACAATCCGGTTCAAGGGAAATCCCGTCTCCAATAAAGCACTAAAGCCCTCAATATCTTGTTCAAAATCTGGTTTAAGAGGAAGCTGTCTCTTGCAAAGATCTGAAACTCTCAAATCCGGTTTAAGAATTTCCGGTTCAGAAAGAATTAATTTCTCGCAAGTTCGAGTTTAAAGGCCATCAGAAAATTTCCGGCTAAAAATGAAGATTTCGTTTTAAAATCCGGTTCAAGGGAAAGATGTCTCCCACAAAGCTTTGAAGCTCTCAATATCCAGTTTAACATCCGGTTCAAGAAGAAGTTATCTCTTGCAAAAAAATAAAGATTGCCAAAGAGAACTTGCTGCCATGATGCGCGGTTCAAACATGAGCATCCTGCCTTATTGGTTTATCATATTGTTGATCATTTGGGGGCTTCCTGCTTGTTGATCACAGCTGTGACTACCCTATTAATACGGTTATCAAGCCAATATTATCATAAGAGCACAGCTCTGCTTACGTTGGTAATCCGTCTATTAAGCCAATATTATAATAAGGGGCCAAAGAGAGTCTGCTGCACAGCACAGCTCAAACATGGGTATCCCTTGAGCACAGCTCACAATGTCACTTGGGGGCTATGTTCGAACCATTGTCACACCTCTTGATAGGCATAAGGGCCACCAAGGGAATCACTTGGGGGCTTGGTCGTATCTACACCATGGCTACACCTCTTGATAGGCATAAGGCCGCCAGGGAAATCACTTGGGGGCTTGGTCGTATCCGAACCATAACTACACCTCTTGATAGGCATAAGGCCGCCAGGGAAATGACTTGGGGGCTATGGGTTCGAACCATAGTTACACCTCTTGATAGGCATAAGGGCACTAGGGAAATCACTTGGGGGCTTGGTCGTATTCGAACCATAGCTACACCTCTTGATAGGCATAAGGCCACCAGGGAAATCACTTGGGGGCTTGGTCGTATTCAAACCATAGCTACACATCTTAATCGGTGCAATGCCACAATAATGACTACTTGGGGGCTCTGGTCGTATCTAAACTATAGCTTAAACCCTCTTGGTCATACACATACATCATCACATATTGCGTCATACATTGCATCATGATTACATCATCATAGCATGTCTCATATGGGCACAGATATACCGGTTTATATGACAAGAATTGGTTTTCAAACCAGGTTATATTATTCAAATCTTCAAATAGCCAAACATGGCTGGATTTTATTATGGTTATCAATAACCAGTATTATGATTAAGGATTTCAAAGTCGCTTTAGTGCAATGGCTATCATATTATCAATGGATATGATTTATTCTACAATTGAAGGAATAGTCCCGAGTTGCTGCAGGCTTACAACCCGGCACTTGGGGGATACATTTTTCAAATTGAGATTACATCAAATATACAAGTCCCATGTCACTGCCAGCATGCACCATGGCACTTGGGGGCTAATGCAAGATTACTTTTTATTGGCCTTATTGAAGACCCGACTCATCACATCATAATGAGCCGGCCCTTGGGGGCTACCAATTGCTCCTATCAATGATTCAAGGTAAACAAGTCTTAATCCATTATATTCAAGGATCCACTGCTCAGTTGGTAAAGCACAAAGCTCTTAATCGTGTGGACGTGGGTTCAAGCCCCATGGTGGAGTTACATCATATGATGTTATTTTCTGTAGCGACCCGACCTCAAACAGGCAAGTCTCTGTGCTTCAGTGTCATCCCTGGATTGGTAATGCTGACACACACAGTACTCGAAGAATTTATAATAGAGTAGCAATCACACACTTATTACATCGAATGTCTCAAAAGAGAACTTGTTACAATAATATGGCTTAAGGCCATCTAATGCGATAACAACGGAAGGCTTGGAAGATAAGTGAGTCCATCAACTCCAACGGCATAGCTGAGCTGCATGGCAACGACCTAACAAACCTTACTCCTCGTCTGAAAAGTCTGCAACATAATACGTTGCAGCCCGAGAATGGGCCAACACATGGAATATGCTGGCAATGTAACACAGTAGGGCAAGAACAGAATAATACTATCACTACATGCATATTTGGCTGGTGGAAAGCTCTATGGTTATAATTTTGCGAAAAGCCAATTTTTTCCTACAACAAAGGAATAGATTTTAATTTAACTATCATGGTGGTTGAACAAATATTGAGAAGGTAACCCCAACTCAATCCCAATTAAAGTAATTAACAACCCAACAATATTAATTAAGAGTAATGAGATACATGTGATAACCCAAGTACTAGATACTCAAGATTGTCCATAACCGGGGACACGGCTAACCATGATTAGATTGTACACTCTGCAGAGGTTTGCGCACTTTTCCCCACAAGACTCGATTGCCTCTGTTGGATTTCTCGCACTACATGGTGTTTGAGAAACGGATGACCGAGACACAGTCTTTCAGAAACATTAACTCTCTACTCCGGGTAGACCATACCAAACCTACAAAACCCACTACCTGCTGATCCACCTCTTCAAGAGCTTCACGGAACTTACTCAACTATGCTAGAGCCAATAATAGCTTGTGGCTGCACACGGAAGTTTCTAGCATGAATCATCTCAGTTCCCTTTGAGCCTGGGTGGCGGTCCATAGGAAGATCACACGGATACCCCGGGATTTCCAAAAAACAGACAACACTGGGTTCCCCAGGTGCCTCAATCCACCCAGATGTTCATTTAAGTTGCCACCTTAAGTTGAACCATTAATTAATAACCTCACATCTGTCATGGATTTCACTCAAACACAAACCATGTCTACGAACATAGCAATATAAGCAACGCGTAGAAGTAACTCCCAAGGGTTTGATAGTAACAGGGTAATAGGTTCTACCTCAACAACTACTTCCCAACCCACAAGTTAATGACGTCCTAATCATGCAATGTTTGAGGATTGGAACTAATGCAATAAAATTGGGTATGAAAAGGGTATGATCAATGTGTTACTTGCCTTGCTGACGATCCACGAAACCTAGAGACTCGTAGTAACACGCTTCGCACTCCGGGTGTTCTATCGCAAACAAACAATAACATACATAAGAAACAAGCAAAGATGCACAAGCAAAACTCAAATAAGAGGGGTTGACCAGAAAGTTCAACTTAAGAACTCTGGTACGCAAAAACAATCAAATCAAACGGAGCAACGAAACTCAAATGGCGAAAGAAACAAGATACGTTTACTAATTTGAACTAAGGTCAAATTTTACAGTAGCAAAAACTTGTGCAAGTTGGTTAAACAGAAAGAGGGTCTCGAGACGAAAATCTAGGTGCTTGAATCGCCTGAGTCCGACTCACGAGCAAAAAGATAAAGAGAAACTCAAATCGGATCAGAAATCGCGATCAAGAAAAATCGCAGATAAATCAGATAAAAAGAAAACTGACGAACAGTCTAACGAACGAGCATTCGTTAGCTGTGACTAATGGGCGAAAACCGTTCGTTAAAACGAATGTACGGATGAATGTCCGCTAAATAGAAGAACCGAGAAGAACCGGCGAACCGATCTAAAAAATGAGCTAGGGTTTCTAAAAAAACCGAATGGTAAAAAAAACGGCGGCTCGGGAACCGGCGCAGTACCTCCGGCGAGGGGCTCCGGTGTGGCGGGGTTAGGCGGCGGGGCGGCGGCTCGCGGGGCGGCGGGGCTCGGCGGCGGCGGTGGCAGCAGGCGCGGGCGGCGGCTGCGGCAGGCGCAGGCGGCGGCGGCGGTGGTGGCGGTGCGATGGTGGGGGACCGGGTGGCGTGTATATAAAGGGGGCGACTTGGAGGAGGGGGCAAGGCACGGCGGAGGCGGAGTCCGGCTCGGACTCCGGTCCGAGCTCGGCGGCGGCGGCGGCTTGGGCCGGCGGCCCGGCTGGGTGCGGCCCAGTCGGCTCGAGAATTTTTTTTAAACAATTTCGCCGACAAAAATAAAATCCTAGAAAATAAAATAAAAATCTAAAAATGCCAAACTTAATTTTCACCGTCTAAATAAAATATTTATAATGAGATGAATATTTTCTTGGCCCTAAAATGCAATTTTAATAAACGTGAAATTTTTCTAATGCAAATAAAATCCAAATAAAATCGAATAAAATCAAAATAAATGACTTTAATATTTTTCCTCCAATATTTCAATTATTTTGGAGAAGTCATATTATCTCCTCTCTTATATTTAAATACGAAATATTTTTTGGCGAGAAAAATTATTAAAATGAAAATCCTCGTTTCATTATTTGATAAAAATCAAATATGAAAACCTGGAAATCCCCAACTCTCTCTGAGGGTCCTTGAGTTGCTTAGGATTTCGAGGATTGCGAAAACGAAAATGCAATAAAATATGATATGCATGCATGACGTATGTATAACATTCCAAATTGAAAATTTGGGATGTTACAAAACCTACCCCCCTTAAGATGAATCTCGCCCTCGAGATTCGGGTTGGCTAGAAAATAGGTGTGGGTGGTCTTTGCGTAGATCATTCTCTCGTTCCCAGGTGGCTTCATCCTCGGTATGGTGGCTCCACTGAACTTTGCAAAACTTGACAACCTTGTCGCGGGTGACTCGGCTGGCAAACTCAAGAATCTTAACTGGCTTCTCCTCATAAGTCAAATCACTGTCGAACTGAATCGCCTCCAAGGGTACTGTATCTCTTAACGGTATATTGGCCATCTCAGCATGACACTTCTTCAACTGTGAAACGTGAAACACATCGTGAACTCCTAACAATCCCTCAGGTAATTCCAACCTGTAGGCAACTTCACCCATCCGTTCCAAAACACGATACGGTCCTACAAATCTTGGGGATAACTTTCCCTTAACTCCAAAATGTTTCACTCCTCTCAAGGGTGATACTCGCAGATATGCTCTATCTCCAATTTCATAGGTTACCTCCTTGCGTTTCGAGTCTGCGTAACTCTTCTACCTGGACTGAGCAATCTTCAGTCTATCACGAATTAGTTTAACCTTCTCCTCAGACTCTTTGATCAACTCTGGTCCAAACAACTGCCGGTCTCCTACCTCATCCCACATCAACGGCGTTCTGCACCTACGTCCATACAGGGCTTCAAACGGTGCCATCTTCAAACTGGCTTGGTAGCTATTGTTGTATGAAAACTCTGCGTAAGGCAAATTTTCATCCCAGCTAGATCCATAATCTAGCACACAGGCTCTCAACATGTCCTCCAAAATCTGATTGACTCTCTCAGTCTGTCCATCCATCTGCAGGTGAAATGTTGTACTGAACTCCAATCTTGCTCCCAAAGTTTGGTGCAACTGATGCCAAAACTTTGAAGTAAACTGGGTTCCTCTATCTGATACGATACTCCTTGGAACTCCATGCAGACATACGATCCTGGACATATATATCTTGGCCAACTTCACGCTTGTATACGTGGTTTTCACTGGGATAAAGAGAGCCACTTTGGTCAAGCGATCAACTACTACCCATATAGAACCATATCCTGCTTTGGTTCTGGGCAATCCGGTGATAAAATCCATGCCAAGTTTATCCCACTTCCATTCGGGTATCGGCATAGGCTGTAATAGTCCTGCTGGCTTCTGATGCTCTGCCTTTACTCTTTGGCAAACATCACATACTGCTACATACTCGGCAATATCCTTCTTCATACCGGTCCACCAGAAACGTTCCTTCAAATCCAAATACATCTTGGTGTTTCTGGGGTGTATCGAGTATGGTGAGTCATGAACCTCCTGAAGTATTAACTTCCTGATCTCTGGGTTATTAGGTACATAAACTCGGCCCTCAAACCATAAGGTATTGTGCTCATCCTCACGAAAACCTTTGGCCTTTCCTTTGCTCATCTTCTCCTTTATCTCGGCAATCTCTTTGTCATCCTTCTGAGCTTCTCAAATCTTGCCCAACAATGTAGACCGAACCTCCATTGTTGCAACGAAACCTCTTGGAACAATCTCCAATCGAAGTTCCCTGATATCCTCTTCTAACTCCTTCGGCAATCCCTTACTTTCAAGGATATTAGAATAACTCTTTCGGCTCAAAGCGTCTGCTACGACATTGGACTTTCCGGGATGATAGTGTAGCTTCATATCGTAATCCTTTATAAGCTCCAACCATCTCCTCTGTCTAAGGTTCAGCTCCTTCTGTGTGAAAATGTATTTCAAACTCTTATGATCCGTGTACACATCACAACGGTTTCCAATAAGGTAATGTCTCCAAGTCTTCAATGCATGCACTACGGCTGCTAGCTCCAAATCATGCGTGGCATATTTCAACTCATGAGGTTTTAGTTGTCATGAGGCATACGGAACAACTCTTCCATCCTGCATAAGCACACATCCAAGTCCTAAGCGGGAGGCGTCACAATATACTTGGAACTCCTTATGTATATCTGGCAGTGTTAGCACTGGGGCTGTAGTCAAACGTTTCTTCAACTCCTAGAAACCTGCCTCGCAATCATCTGTCCATTTGAACTTAGTATCCTTCTTCAATAGTTCAGTCATTGGCTTTGCAATCTTGGAAAAATTCTCAATGAACCTCTGGTAGTATCCTGTGAGTCCAAGGAAACCGCGGATCTCGCTAACTGAAGTGGGTGCCAACCATTCAGTGACTGACTGAACCTTGCTGGGATCTACTGCTATACCTTCTCCTGATATAACATGTCCAAGGAATCCGACTTCCTTCAACCAAAATTCGCATTTGCTGAACTTAGCATACAACTGGTGTTCCCAGAGTTTCTCGAGAACCAATCGCCAATGCTCCTTGGCTCCTCTTCATTCTTCGAGTATACCATAATATCATCAATAAATACCACAACAAACTTGTCCAAATACTCCATGAACACTTTGTTCATCATGCTCATAAAATAGGCAGGGGCGTTAGTCAGTCCAAACGACATGACCGTATATTCGTATAGTCCATACCGCGTGATGAACGCCATCTTTGGTATATCCTTCTCTCGAATCTTCAACTGATGGTATCCCGATCATAAATCAATCTTCAAAAACACTTTAGCTCCTTGCAGCTGATCAAACAAATCATTGATCATTGGCAGTGGGTACTTATTCTTGATCGTCACTTCATTCAAAGCCCAATAATCTACAACCATCCTTAGGGATTTATCCTTCTTCTCCACCAAAAGTACTAGGGCTCCCCAAGGTGACGAGCTTCTTCGAATGTAACCTTTATCTAATAACTCATTGATCTGTTTCTTAATTTCTTCTAGATCATTTGCGGGCATCTGATAGGGTCTCTTGGATATTGGCCCTGTACCTGGCATTAGCTCTATCAAAAACTCAATGTCTCTATCCGGTGGCATGCCTGGTAACTCCTCTGGAAAAACATCCGGAAAATCCTTCACTACAGGCACTTCCTCCTGAACAACTCCCATGAGGGCATTCACTTGGCTCCTCCTAGGCACATGCCTAGATACATACTTAATCCTTTTTCCCTCCGGGGTGGTGAGATAAATCGACTTACTAGCACAGTCAATGCTTCCTCCATACTTTGACATCCAATCCATACCTAATATCACATCCAATCCTTGTGACTCCAAGATAATTAGGTCGGACGGAAAAACATGTGTACCAATGGTTAGAGGTATCTGGTTGTACCATCGGCTAGCCATGTACTCTGCTCCAGGTGAACTCACTAGGAGAGGGGTCCTAAGGGTTTGGGTTGGTAGTTTAAACTTATCCACGAATCCCCTTGATATGTATGAATGCGATGTACCAGTATCGAAAAGGACAAGAGCGGTAAATAACTTAACCAAAAACTTACCTATTACCGCGTCTGGCTGCTCTTCAACCTCCTCCACGTTAACGTGGTTCACTTGTCCTTTGTTGAATGGATTAGGCTTCTTTCTAGCGCTCCCATTCCCGTTTCCATTCCTTCCTTTAGGGCAATCATTGGCATAGTGCCCTGTCTTCCCGCACTTAAAGCAAGTAACTTGACTTAGGTCTCTTTTGGCGGGGGTGGCGGGGTTGGATCGGTTCTAATTGTTGTTAGCTCCATTCCCATTTCCATTCTCAGCACCATTGTGATTATGCGATCCTCCTCCAGTGTGGTTGTGACCTCCATGGTTATGAACAAATCCTCCCGAGTTCGGGGTTAGGCGAGGTTTCTGCTGAGCTCCTGAGTTATACTTCCCTTGTCCGTACTTCCTGTTACGGCTCTCAATCTGCTGTTGCTTCCCTTCAATCATAAGAGCCTTATCTACCAACTCCTGGTAGTTGTTGAAGGTTGCTACCATCAACTGCATGCTCATCTCATCATTCAGCCCTTCCATAAACTTCTCTTGCTTCGCGGCATCTGTGGCCACATCATCAGGGGCATAGCGAGATAACTTGCTAAACTCATCCACGTACTGAGCCACAGTACGGTTCCCCTGGCGTAAGTTGCGGAACTCCCGCCTCTTCATCTGCATAGCTCCAATTGAGACATGAGCTGTGCGGAAAGCTTGCTGAAATTGGTCCCATGTCACCGTGGCTATGGGGTAGGTGACAGTGTAATTCTCCCACCATGATGCTGCTGGTCCATCCAACTGATGTGCGGCAAAACGCACCTTCTCAGCATCAGTGCGTTCTGCAGTGGTTAACTCCCTTCCAATCCTGCGGAGCCAATCATCTGCAACTCTAGGATCGGTGCTACTAGAAAACACCGGCGGTTGTAACCTTAGAAAGCGGGCTAGGTTGTCCACTGGTGGCGGGTTGTTGTTGTTGTTGTTGTTGTTGTTGTTGTTGTTGTTGTTGTTGTTGTTGTTGCCCTGGTTCTGAACTAGCAATTGCATCAAAGTATTCTGCTGCTGGATCAACTGGGTGAGCTCTGGCGGGAATGCAAAGCCGGGGTCACGTCTCGGAGGCATCTGATGGGTTTATATGGAAGAGATCAGAATAGAAAAGGGGTCTAATGAGAAACCACTACCCATATGCACATGAGGCAAACACAATTATTTCACTCAATCAATCAAGCAAGGGCATACAAGCGGTCTAGAACTATCGCAAAAGTGCTCAACTACTACTAAATACATGGGGGATACTAATGATATATGGTGGTCATCTAGAAATTTTGATCGGTGGAAGACTCCATGATGTCTGCTCCAGCTTCTTCGTCAAAGTCATCCTCACCAGGATCGGAATCGGTGTCGTCGATGATGATATAGTTGTCCGGGCAAGTGGAATTGTCGTCTTCTATTCCCAGTGCTGGTCCTCCCATGAATACTCCGATCTTCTTAACTAGGTCGTCATTCTTCTCCAGTAGTGTCTTGATTTCCTCCTCATATCCATCGCGTGTAAACTTGAGTTCTTCCTCCAGCTCGATGATCCTAGTCTTCGCCTTCTTCAAGTCCATCATGTCTGCGCACAGCTGGTTCTCCTGACGTCGAATGTGCTGATTTAACTCCTGGATGAAAGCTGCAATGGATCTATCCTTCTTGGTGCTGATTACTTCCCATTGCTCGTCTCGGCCGCGCCCACATATCTGATAGATAGTGTCTTTGAGTTCCCTGTTGTAGACTTCTCCAATTTTTCCCTACAACAAAGGAATAGATTTTAATTTAACTATCATGGTGGTTGAACAAATATTGAGAAGGTAACCCCAACTCAGTCCCAATTAAAGTAATTAACAACCCAACAATATTAATTAAGAGTGATGAGATACATGTGATAACCCAAGTACTAGATACTCAAGATTGTCCATAATCGGGGACACGGCTAACCATGATTACATTGTACACTCTGCAGAGGTTTGCACACTTTTCCCCATAAGACTCGATCGCCTCCGTTGGATTTCTCACACTACATGGTGTTTGAGAAACGGATGACCGAGACACAGTCTTTCAGAAACATTAACTCTCTACTCCGGGTAGACCATACCAAACCTACAAAATCCACTACCTACTAATCCACCTCTTCAAGAGCTTCACGTAACTTACTCAACTATGCTAGAGCCCATAATAGCTTGTGGCTGCACACAGAAGTTTCTAGCATGAATCGTCTCAGTTCCCTTTGAGCCTGGGTGGCGGTCCATAGGAAGATCACATGGATACCCTGGGATTTCCAAAAAATCAGACAACACTGGGAGGTGCCTCAATCCACCCAGATATTCATTTAAGTTGCCACCTTAAGTTGAACCATTAATTAATAACCTCACATCTGTCATGGATTTCACTCAAACCCAAACCACGTCTACGAGCATAGCATAGCATAGTAATATAAGCAACGCGTAGAAGTAACTCCCAAGGGTTTGATAGTAACAGGGTAATAGGTTCTACCTCAACAACTACTTCCCAACCCACAAGTTAATGACGTCCTAATCATGCAATGTTTGAGGATTGGAACTAATGTAATAAAAATGGGTATGAATAGGGTATGATCAATGTGTTACTTGCCTTGCTGACGATTCGCAAAACCTAGAGACTCGTAGTAACACGCTTCGCACTCCGGGTGTTCTATCGCAAACAAACAATAACATACAAGAGCAACAAGCAAAGATGCACAAGAAAAACTAAAATAAGAGGGGTTGACCAGAAAGTTCAACTTAAGAACTTCGGTATGCAAAAAGAATCAAATCAAACGGAGCGACTAAACTCAAAGTGGCAAAAGAAACAAGATCCGTTTACTAATTTGAACTAAGGTCAAACTTTATAGTAGCAAAAACTTGTGCAAGTTGGTTAAACAGAAAGAGGGTCTCGAGACGAAGATCTAGGCGCTTGAATCGCCTGAGCCCGACTCACGGGCGAAAAGATAAACAGAAACTAAGATCGGATCAGAAATCACGATCAAGAAAAATCACAGATAAATCCGATAAAAAGAAAACTGATGAACAGTCTAACGAACGAGTGTTCATTAGCTGTGACTAACGGGCGAAAACAGTTCATTAAAATGAACGTATGGACGAACGTCCGCTAAATAGAAGAACCGAGAAGAACCGGCGAACCGATCTAAAAAAACGAGCTAGGGTTTCCAAAAAACCGAACGGTAAAAAAAGGCAGCTCGGGAACCGGCGCGGTACCTCCGGCAAGGGGCTCCGGCGTGGCGGGGTTGGGCGGCGGGGCGGCGGGGCGGG
>NC_041392.1:141388261-141413115 GCF_002162155.2 Triticum dicoccoides
GGCGGGGCGGGGGGGCTCGGCGGCGGCGGCAGCAGGCGCGGGTGGTGGCGGCAGCTGCGGCTGGAGCGGGCGGCGGTGGCTGGCGCGGGCGGCGGTGGTGGTAGTGGTGTGATGGTGGGGGGTCGGGTGGCGCATATATAAAGGAGGGCAACGACGTGGAGGAGGGGGCAAGGCGCGGTGGAGGCGGAGTCCGGCTCGGACTCCAGTCCGAGCTCGGCGGCGGCGGCGCGCGCGCTGGGAGGCGGCGGCGGCTTGGGCCGGCGGCCCGGCTGGGTGCGGCCCAGTCGGCTGGAGATTTTTTTAAACAATTTTGCCTACAGAAATAAAATCCTAGAAAATGAAATAAAAATCTAAAAATGTCAAAACAAAATTTCACCGTCTAAATAAAATATCTAGAACGAGATGAACATTTCCTTGGCCCTAAAATGCAATTTTGAAAAACGTGCAATTTTTCTAATGCAAATAAAATCCAAATAAAATTGAATAAAATCAAAATAAATGATTTTAATATTTTTCCTCCAATATTTCAATTATTTTGGAGAATTCATATTATCTCCTCTCTTATATTTTCATACGAAATATTTTTCGGAGAGAAAAATTATTAAAATCAAAATTCTCGTGCCATTATTTGATAAAAATCAAATATGAAAAATTGGAAATCCCCGACTCTCTTCGAGGGTCCTTGAGTTGCTTAGGATTTCGAGGATTGCGAAAATGAAAACGCAATAAAATATGATATGCATGCATGACCTATGTATAACATTCGAAATTGAAAATTTGGGATGTTACATTTTCAATGAAGCATGATCATATTTATAAAGTCCCTGCTCATTATTGCATAATGACCCGGCCCATGGGGGCTACACTGGTCGATGTTTTTATGAGCATAAGACAATTTCAAGTCCCAGGTTGCTGCAAGCATGAAAACCTGGCACTTGGGGGCTACGTATGGGGAATACTCAGTTTTTACTAGTGACTGGGATGAACAACATGGGTTTCTTCAAAAGTGGCAGTATTTATATTGAAGCAAGTCTTAAACCGTCACTTTGTTCTGCTCAAGACTTGGGGCTACAGGTAACATGCATATAAGGAGAAATATTTTTAAATTCCCAGTTTTGAGCAAACCAGATTGACCCGGCGTCACCAATCATTATGACCCGGTGTCTGCAACAATCATAACCCGGCGTCATCAATAATTAAGACCCGGTGATGAAAACTATTATGACTCGGTGCCATCAGTATTTACAAACCAGCAATTTTGGTAACATTAAACCGGCAAGTTTTACATCTTCAAACCGGCTGAATATCAGATGAATGTTTCAAAGGCCAATGTTTCTTAAACCGGCGTTTTGGAAGCCGATTCAAGTGGATTATTCTTCACAATATTTTTTTCTATGAGAAACCAACGTCAGCAATTTGAGTATGAAGCTGGTTTATTGACCCGGACTTTTTAGAAAGAGGAAATGACAAGGACTTAAGGATGATCAAGTGCCGGCTTACAAGAATATTTAACCCGGAGCACAACCTGTCAAATTTGTTCTTGTGTTTATGTTGCAGGATTAGTTTAACATGGATAAATCCAAATTAAACTGGGGGCTAATGTCGGGGATGTACACCGCGGTATGACCCGGTGATGTCTACTACACAACTTTCTTCTTGTAGACATTGTTGGGCCTCCAAGTGCAGAGGTTTGTAGGACAGTAGCAAATTTCCCTCAAGTGGATGACCTAAGGTTTATCAATCCATAGGAGGTGTAGGATGAAGATGGTCTCTCTCAAGCAACCCTGCAACCAAATATCAAAGAGTCTCTTGTGTCCCCAACACACCCAATACAATGGTAAATTCTATAGGTGCACTAGTTCGACGAAGAGATGGTGAAACAAGTGGTATATGGATAGTAGATAAAGATATTTGTAATCTGAAATTATAAAAACAGCAAGGTAACTAATGGTAAAAGTGAGTGTAAACGGTATTGCAATGCTAGGAAACAAGGCTTAGGGTTCATACTTTCACTAGTGCAAGTCCTCTCAACAATAATAACATAATTGGATCACATAACTATACCTCAACATGCAACAAAGAGTCACTCCAAAGTCACTAATAGCAGAGAACAAATGAAGAGATTATGGAAGGGTACGAAACCACCTCAAAGTTATTCTTTCCAATCAATCTGTTGGGCTATTCCTATAGGTGTCACAAACAGCCCTAGAGTTCGTACTAGAATAACATCTTAAGACACAAATCAACCAAAACCCTAATGTCACCTAGATACTCCAATGTCACCTCAAGTATCCGTGGGTATGATTGTACGATATGCATCACACACTCTCAGATTCATCTATTCAACCAACACATAGAACCTCAAAGAGTGCCCCAAAGTTCTACCGAAGAATCACGACGAAAACGTGTGCCAACCCCTATGCATAGGTTCATGGGCGGAACCCGCAAGTTGGTCACCAAAACATACATCAAGTGAATCACGTGATATCCCATTGTCACCACAGATACGCACGGCAATACATACATCAAGTGTTCTCAAATCTTTAAAGACTCAATCCGATAAGATTACTTCAAAGGGGAAACTCAATTCATTACAAGAGAGTAGAGGGGGGGAGAAAACATCATAGGATCCAAATAAAATAGCAAAGCTCGCGATACATCAAGATCGTATCACCTCAAGAACATGAGAGAGAGAGAGAGAGAGAGATCAAACACATAGCTACTGGTACATACCCTCGGCCCTGAGGGAGAACTACTCCCTCCTCGTCATGGAGAGCACCGGGATGATGAAGATGGCCACCGGAGAAGGATTGCCCCCTCCGGCAGGGTGCCGGAACAGGTCTAGTTGGCTTTCGGTGGTTATGGAGGCTTCTAGCGGCGGAACTCCCGATCTATTCTCTGTTCTGGAAGTTTTAGGATATGTAGGTATATATGGGTGAAAGAAGCACGTCGGTGGACCGAAGGGGGGGCCACGAGGCAGGGGGCGCGCCCCCCACCCTCGTGGACACCTCCCTTCTTTCCTGACGTGCACTCCAAGCTTTTCCGGTAGCTTTCCTTCCAAAAATAACTTCTCCAGTTGATTTCCTTCCGTTTCGTCTCCGTTTGATATTCCTTTTCTTCGAAACACTGAAATAGGCAAAAAAACAACAATTCTGGGCTGGGCCTCCGGTTAATAGGTTAGTCCCAAAAATAATATAAAAGTGGAAAATAAAGCCCAATATAGTCCAAAACAGTAGATAATATAGCATGGAGCAATCAAAAATTATAGATACGTTGGAGACGTATCAAGCATCCCGAAGCTTAATTCCTGCTCGTCCTCGAGTAGGTAAATGATAAAAACAGAATTTTTGATGCGGAGTGCTACTTGGCATGATTTTCAATGTAATTCTTCTTAATTGTGGTATGAATATTCAGATCCGAAAGATTCAAGACAAAAGTTCATATTCACATAAAAATGATAATACTTCAAGCATACTAACTAAGCAATTATGTCTTCTCAAAATTACATGGCCAAAGAAAGTTCATCCCTACAAAATCATATAGTTTAGTCATGTTTCATTTTCGTCACACAAGAATGCTCTCATCATGCACAACCCCGATGACTAGCCAAGCAATTGTTTCATACTTTAGTAATCTCAAACCTATAAACTTTCACGCAATACATGAGCACGAGCCATGGATATAGCACTATGGGTGGAATAAAATAATGAGGGGGTTATGTGGAGAAGACAAAAAAAGAGAAAGTCTCACATCAACGAGGCTAATCAATGGGCTATGGAGATGCCCATCGATTGATGTTAATGCAAGGAGCAGGGATTGCCATGCAACAGATGCACTAGAGCTATAAATGTATGAAAGCTCAACAAAAGAAACTAGTGGGTGTGCATCCAACTTGCTTGCTCACGAAGACCTAGGGCACTTGAGGAGGCCCATTGTTGGAATATACAAGCCAAGTTCTATAATGAAAAATTCCCACTAGTATATGAAAGTGATAACAAGAGACACTCTCTACTATGAAGATCATGGTGCTACTTTGAAGCACAAGTGTGGTAAAAGGATAGTAACATTGTCCCTTCTCTCTTTTTCTCTCATTTTTTTGGGCATTCTCTTTTTTTTATGGCCTTTCTCTTTTTTATGGCCTTTCTTTTTTATATATACCTCACTTGGGACAATGCTCTAATAATGATGATCATCACACTTCTATTTATTTACAACTCAATGATTACAACTCGATACTAGAACAAAGATGACTCTATATGAATGCCTCCGGCGGTGTACCGGGAAATGCAATGAACCAAGAGTGACATGTATGAAAGAATTATGAACGATGGCTTTGCCACAAATACTATGTCAACTACATGATCATGCTAAGCAATATGACAATGATGAATGTGTCATGATAAACGGAATGATGGAAAGTTGCATGGCAATATATCTCGGAATGGCTATGGAAATGCCATAATAGGTAGGTATGGTGGCTGTTTTGAGGAAGATATAAGGAGGTTTATGTGTGAAAGAGCGTATCATATCACGGGGTTTGGATGCACCGGCGAAGTTTGCACCGACTCTCAATGTGAGAAAGGGCAATGCACGGTACCGAAGAGGCTAGCAAGGATGGAAGGGTGAGAGTGCGTATAATCCATGGACTCAACATTAGTCATAAAGAACTCACATACTTATTGCAAAAATCTACAAGTCATCAAAAACCTCGGCACTACGCGCATGCTCCTAGGGGGATATATTGGTAGGAAAAGACCATCGCTCATCCCCGACTGCCACTCATAAGGAAGACAATCAAATAACACCTCATGTTTCAAATTTGTTGCATAACGTTTACCATACGTGCATGCTACGGGACTTGCAAACCTCAACACAAGTATTTCTCAATTTCACAACTACTCAACTAGCATGACTTTGATATTATTACCTCCATATCTCAAAACAATCATCAAGCATCAAACTTTTCTTAGTATTCAACACACTCATACAAAAGTTTTATTATTAATCTTGCATACCAAGCATATTAGGATTTTAAGCAAATTACCATGCTATTAAGACTCTCAAAATAATCTAAGTGAAGCATGAGAGAACAATAGTTTCTATAAAACAAATCCACCACCGTGCTCTAAAAGATATAAGTGAAGCACTAGAGCAAAACTATAAGGCTCAAAAGATATAAGTGAAGCACATAGATTATTCTATCAAATTCCAAATCATGTATGGCTCTCTCAAAAGGTGTGTACAGCAAGGATGATTGTGGTAAACTAACAAGCAAAGACTCAAATCATAAAAGACGCTCCAAGCAAAACACATATCATGTGGTGAATAAAAATATAGCTCCAAGTAAAGTTAACGATAGAAGTAGACGAAAGAGGGGATGCCTTCCGGGGCATCCCCAAGCTTTGGCTTTTAGGTGTCCTTAGATTATCTTGGGGGTTCCATGGGAATCCCCAAGCTTAGGCTCTTGCCACTTCTTGTTCCATAATCCATCAAATCTTTACCCAAAACTTGAAAACTTCACAACACAAAACTTAAAGTAGAAAATCTCGTGAGCTCCGTTAGCGAAAGAAAACAAAAGACCACTTCAAGGTACTGTAATGAACTCATTCTTTATTTATATTGGTGTTATACCTACTGTATTCCAACTTCTCTATGGATTATAAACTATTTTACTAGTCATAGATTCATCAAAATAAGCAAACAACACACGAAAAACAGAATCTGTGAAAAACAGAACAGTCTGTAGTAATCTGTAGCTAGCGCAAGATATGGAACCCCAAAAATTATAAAATAAATTGCTGGACGTGAGGAATTTATCTATTAATCATCTGCAAAATAATTAACTAAATAGCACTTTCCAAATAAAAATGGCAGCAACTCTTGTGAGCGCTAAAGTTTCTGTTTTTTACAGCAAGTTCAACAAGACTTTCCCCAAGTCTTCCCAACGGTTCTACTTGGCACAAACACTAATTAAACACAAAAAACACAACCAAACAGAGGCTAAATAATTTAATTTTTACTAAACAGGAAAAAAAAGCAAGGAACAAAAATAAAGTTGGGTTGCCTCCCAACAAGCGCTATCGTTTAACGCCCCTAACTAGGCATGATGATTTCAACGATGCTCACATAAAGGATAAGAATTGTAACATAAAGAGAGCATCATGAAGAATATGACTAGCACCTTTAAGTATAACCCACTTCCTATGCATAGGGATTTTGTGAGCAAAAAACTTGTGGGAACAATAATCAACTAGCATAGGAGGGCAAAACAAGCATAACTTCGAAACTTTAAGCACATAGAGAGGAAACTTGATATTATTGCAATTCCTACAAGCATATATTCCTTCCTCATAATAATATTCAGTAGCATCATGAATGAATTCAACAATATAACCAGCACCTAAAGCATTCTTTTCATGATCTACAAGCATAGAAATTTTATTACTCTCCACATAAGCAAAATTCTTCTCATTCGGAATAGTGGGAGTATCATAAGAGACTTGGATACTACAAATTGTTTCCGCATTAAAAGAGTAATGTTTAGAAAAGGGGTAACCATAATCATGACAAGTTTTATAAATATAATCCTCACTACTTTTTATAGCATATGTATCATCACAATAATTATTATAAGTAGGAGGCATGTTATTATCATTATAAATTTGCATATCAAAACTTGGGATACTAAAAATACCATCTTCATTAAGCGTAGCATCCCCAAGCTTGGGACAAACATTAATTACAGCAAATATATTCTCAAAAACATCATCTTCATCAAACATAGCATCCCCAAGCTTGGGCCTTTTCATATCATAAGCATAATCACTCTCATCATTAATAGTATGGATAACACCAATAGTATAGCAATTATCATATTCTTCCAAGCAAGTGCCAAAAAGATTTTTAAGATCATAAGAAGTATCATTATCTTCCCAATCATAATCATCACAACAAGAAATAGGCATAACGAGATCATCATCAAGTGTATCATCTTCATTTTCATGAGGCACAACAATAATAGGAGCAACCTTATTTGGGAGAGATACCTTTTTACCTCTCTTTATTTTTATTTCCTTCTTCCTCACCTCATGTGTGGGTTCAATCCTATTTTTGGAGCTCCTTATTAATGAGATTGGTTGAATAGAAGGCTCCTCCTCGTTACCTGATTCATCATAACAAATAATAGGAGGATATTGGGAAGTCTCTTCCCTTTCGTTAGTATTCTCTTCATCCTCTATTTGTTTTATTTTCTTTATGTAATTGGCAATATAAGGATTTTCAATGCAACCGCACAATACATATAAATTTTCTCTAGATCAAAAAGAAGAACTTTATCATGGGCAAATTTTGGAATATCCTTAGTTATACGTTTAATTTCTTCATAACCCAAGAGCAAACTAAGTTCATTATGATGTGCAAGGGAAATCAAGTCATCACAATTTTTGGACAAGATACGATCATGAAACAATTTGCATTGGGTACTAAAATGATCACGTTCATTGCAAAGTTCACAAGTAGGGCTAAGAAAAATTAAATTTTCAGCACATTCATCTAGCTCTTCTTGCAACAATTTGGTTTCTAAGTACTTATGCCTCTTGCAATATCTATCTTCCCTATTTGGTGTGTACTTACAAACCCAATGCACTCCACAAAAATTAACATGTTTATAGGAGGCATTTTTATCATAACTAGTGCAATCATCATTACTATCATGGATATTCAAAGAATTCGTACTAACAACATTGCAATCATGCTCATCATTCAAAATATTAGTGCCAAGCATTCTATGTAATTCTTCTTCTAGCATTTGAGCACAATTTTCCTTTCCATCATACTCACGAAAGATATTAAAAAGATGAAGCGTATGAGGCAGACTCAATTCCATTTTTTTTGTAATTTTCTTTTATAAACTAAACTAGTGATAAAACAAGAAACTAAAAGACTCGATTGCAAGATCTAAAGATATACCTTCAAGCACTCACCTCCCCGGCAACAGCGCCAGAAAAGAGCTTGATGTCTACTACACAACCTTCTTCTTGTAGACATTGTTGGGCCTCCAAGTGCAGAGGTTTGTAGGATAGTAGCAAATTTCCCTCAAGTGGATGAACTAAGGTTTATCAATCCGTAGGAGGCGTAGGATGAAGAGGGTCTCTCTCAAGCAACCCTGCAACCAAATAACAAAGAATCTCTTGTGTCCCCAACACACCCAATACAATGGTAAATTGTATAGGTGCACTAGTTCGGCGAAGAGATGGTGAAACAAGTGGTATATGGATAGTAGATAAAGGTACTTGTAATCTGAAATTATAAAAACAGCAAGGTAACTAATGGTAAAAGTGAGCGTAAACGGTATTGCAATGCTCGAAAACAAGGCCTGGGGTTCATACTTTCACTAGTGCAAGTCCTCTCATCAATAATAACATAATTGGATCACATAACTATCCCTCAACATGCAACAAAGAGTCACTCCAAAGTCACTAATAGCGGAGAACAAATGAAGAAATTATGGTAGGGTACGAAACCACCTCAAAGTTATTCTTTCCAATCAATCCATTGGGCTATTCCTATAGGTGTCACAAACAGCCCTAGAGTTCGTACTTGAATAACACCTTAAGACACAAATCAACCAAAACCCTAATGCCACCTATATACTCCAATGTCACCTCAAGTATCCGTAGGTATGATTATACGATATGCATCACACAATCTTAGATTCATCTATTCAACCAACACATAGAACCTCAAAGAGTGCCCCAAAGTTCTACCCGAGAATCACGACGAAAATGTGTGCCAACCCCTATGCATAGGTTCATGGGTGGAACCCGCAAGTTGGTCACCAAAACATACATCAAGTGAATCACGTGATATCCCATTGTCACCACAGATACGCATGGCAAGACATACATCAAGTGTTCTCAAATCTTTAAAGACTCAATCTGATAAGATTACTTCAAAGGGGAAACTCAAATCATTACAAGAGAGTAGAGGGGGAGAAAACATCATAGGATCCAACTATAATAGCAAAGCTCGCGATACATCAAGATCGTATCACCTCAAGAACACGAGAGAGAGAGAGAGAGAGAGAGAGAGATCAAACACATAGCTACTGGTACATACCCTCAGCCCCGAGGGAGAACTACTCCCTCCTCATCATGGAGAGCACTAGGATGATGAAGATGGCCACCGAAGAAGGATTGCCCCCTCAGGAAGGGTGTCGGAGCGGGTCTAGATTGGCTTTCGGTGGTTACGGAGGCTTCTGGCGGCGGAACTCCCAATCTATTCTCTGTTCTGGAAGTTTTAGGATACGTAGGTATATATGGGTGAAAGAAGTATGTCAGTGGACCGAAGGGGGGGCCACGAGGCAGGGGGCGCGCCCCCACCCTTGTGGGCACCTCCCTTCTTTTCTGACATGCACTCCAAGCTTTTCTGGTAGCTTTCCTTCCAAAAATAACTTCTCCAGTTGATTTCGTTCCGTTTCGTCTCCGTTTGATATTCCTTTTCTTCGAAACACTGAAATAGGCAAAAAACAGCAATTCTGGGTTGGGCCTCCGATTAATAGGTTAGTCCCAAAAATAATATAGAAGTGGAAAAGAAAGCCCAATATAGTCCAAAACAGTAGATAATATAGCATGGAGCAATCAAAAATTATAGATATGTTGGAGACATATCACCCGGCCGTAAATATAACCCGGTTGACACTTAGCGATTCACTGGCGACCCGCCCTGACCAGACGGTTTACAAGCAACCCGCCTGAACATTATGACTCACTGGTAACCCGGCGGGCGGAACAGACGGATGACAAGGCCCAAGGCTCAGAAGGCCGATTTATGTTAATGGTGGGCCAGTTTAAGAGGAAAGGCGTGAGGAATATTTCCCTTACAAGGAGTCAATACCCGGACTTGTATCCGGTTTGTATGAGAAGGTAGACTAGTCCTAATCCTAATAGGACTCCACATGTAACCCGCCCCACTAACTTATATAAGGAGGGGCAGGGCTCCCCAAGGGGGACCAGCAAGAAAAATAATCGCTAAGGCTAGACACAACTAAAAGGGGAGCCGGCTTATGCAGCGTCTCCCTGATGAGCATAATGAGACCTAGCCACAAACAGCATGTAGGGCTATTACCGGATGATGTTTCCCGGGGCCCGAAGCAGTCTAAATCCTTGTCTTGTGTGTTGATCCGCCTCGCGTCTCTCATCCCGATCAACCCCTCTCAGGCTACCACATAGATGTGTTGGCCTCATGACTAAGTCCTCACACTAGGATCTGCCGTGGCAATTCCACGACAGTGTCCGAATATAGTCGTCCAATATATCAATCTTTATGTCTCGACCATTTCGAGACTCCTCGTCATGTCCGTGATCATTGATACGTCTCCAATGTATCTATTATTTTTGATTGCTCCATGCTATATTATCTACTGTTTTGGACATTATTGGGCTTTATTTTCTACTTTTATATTATTTTTGGGACTAACCTATTAACCGGAGGCCCAGCCCAGAATTGCTATTTTTTGCCTGTTTTAGGGTTTCGAAGAAAAGGAATATCAAATGGAGTCCAAACGGAATGAAACCTTCGGGAACGTGATTTTCTCAACGAACAAGACCCGGGGGACTTGGACCCTACGTCAAGAAAGAAAAGAGGAGGCCATGAGGTAGGGGGCGCGCCTACCCCCCCCCCCCCGCCCCCAGGCGCACCCTCCACCCTCGTGGGCCCCCTGTTGCTCCACCGACGTACTCCTTCCTCCTATATATATCCACATACCCCCAAACAATCAGAAACGGAGCCAAAACCCTAATTCCACAGCCGTAACTTTCTGTATCCACGAGATCCCATCTTGGAGCCTGTTCCGGAGCTCCGCCGGAGGGGGCATCGATCACGGAGGGCTTCTACATCAACACCATAGCCTCTCCGATGAAGTGTGAGTAGTTTACCTCAGACCTACGGGTCCATAGTTAGTAGCTAGATGGCTTCTTCTCTCTTTTTGGATCTCAATACAATGTTCTCCCCCTCTCTTGTGGAGATCTATTCGATGTAATCTTCTTTTTGCGATGTGTTTGTTGAGACTGATGAATTGTGGGTTTATGATCAAGTCTATCTATGAATAATATTTGAATCTTCTCTGAATTCTTTTATGTATGATTGGTTATCTTTGCAAGTCTCTTCGAATTATTATTTTGGTTTGGCCTACTAGATTGATTTTTCTTGCAATGGGAGAAGTGCTTAGCTTTGGGTTCAATCTTGCGGTGTCCTTTCCCAGTGAAAGTAGGAGCAGCAAGGCACGTATTGTATTGTTGCCATCGAGGATAACAAGATGGGGTTTTCTTCATGTTGCATGAGTCTATCCCTCTACATCATGTCATCTTGCTTAAGGCGTTACTCTGTTTTTAACTTAATACTCTAGATGCATGCTGGATAGCGGTCGATGAGTGGAGTAATAGTAGTAGATGCAGGCAGGAGTCGGTCTACTTGTCTCGGACATGATGCCTATATACATGATCATGCCTAGATATTCTCATAACTATGCTCAATTCTGTCAATTGCTCAACAGTAATTTGTTCACCCACCGTAGAATACTTATTCTCTCGAGAGAAGCCACTAGTGAAACCTATGGCCCCTGGGTCTATCTTTATCATATTGATCTCCTTCTACTTAGTTATTTCCTTTTCTATTTACTTTGCCTTTATTTTACTTTGCATCTTTATCATAAAAATACCAAAAATATTATCTTTATCATATCTATCAGATCTCACTCTCATAAGTGGCCTTATAGGGATTGACAACCCCTATTTGCGTTGGTTGCGAGGATTTATTTGTTTTGTGCAGGTACGAGGGACTCGCGCGTAGCCTCCTACTGGATTGATACCTTGGTTCTCAAAAACTGAGGGAAATACTTACGCTACTTTGTTGCATCATCCCTTCCTCTTCGGGGAAAACCAACGCATTGCTCAAGAGGTAGCAAGAAGGATTTCTAGCGCCGTTGCCGGGGAGGTCTTCGCAAAAGTCAACATACCAAGTACCCATCACATACCCTTATCTCCCGCATTACATTATTTGCCATTTGCCTCTCGTTTTCCTCTCCCCCACTTCACCCTTGCCGTTTTATTCGCCCTCTCTCTCTCTCTATCCTCCCTCTCTATTTGCCTCTTTTTGCCTGCTTGCTTTTTGTTTGCTTGTTTGTTAGTTTGCTTGCTTGTCGTTATGGCTAGTCCCTTATCTTCTCCGCTGTCTCCCGAGAATGAAATTCTAAATTTTAAGCAAAGGGGGGGAGAAAATCTAAAAGATGCTTGGTATAGAATTTGCAATGCTCAAAGTAGATCTACTAGGAAGCAATCTACTTCCGTTCTTCTTCGCAATTTTGATGTAGGCATTACTCCTTGGCACCGTTATATTCTTGATACTATTACCGGAGGGAAATTTTTGGGTAGCCATACTTTTGATTCTTATAATGCTATGTTAGATTTATTTGGCTCACCTCCTCTCTTGGTTAATGGAACTATATTAACTTTGGAGCATGTAATCCAAAGGCTTGAAATTATTGAAAATAAGATTGCTAACGTAGAATTAATTGAAAATTTGGATAAAAAGATCCACAGCCGAATCTCTCAATATGGATCTAAAGTTGTAGTTACTTTGAAAGATATTAAAGAAAAGGAACCCATAGTTAATGAGAAAATAAATCACGATTCCGTTAGGATCGATAAACTTGAGAACATCATTACCAACTTGGGAACCACTTTTTCTTCCGTAAAGAATACTCCAAGTCCTTACACAAAAGTTGCCAAGCTTATGTACGTTCCTAAAAATAAGGGTGAATCCTCCAGTAAGGATGCGGATCTCAAATCTATAAGTATTCATCCCAATCTTTTTGCTATCATTAAGGAACCATTTGTTACAAATGAATTTTTAGATCTTGTGCCTAAAAGTTTGATAATTAATAAAAAGAAAGAAATTCCTAAAGATGGTAGATGCCTAATTGAAGAATTCCCTACCAAAGATGGCAATACCTAGATCTATTCTTGCTTGTTATGCCTAGCTAGGCGCGTTAAACGATAGCGCTTGTTGGGAGGCAACCCAATTTTATTTTTATTTCTTGCTTTTTGCTCCTGTTTAGTAATAAATAATTTATCTAGCCTCTTTTTTGGTTGTGTTTTTGGGGTTTAATTAGTGTTTGTGCCAAGTAGAACCGTTGGGAAGACATGGGGAAAGTCTTGTTGAACTTGCTGTAAAAAACAGAAACTTTAGCGCTCACGAGAACTGCTGCCATTTTTATTTGGAAATTTATATTTAGTTAATTATTTTTGCAGATGATTAATATATAAATTCCTCACGTACAGCAATTTATTTAAGAATTTTTGGGGTTCCAGACCTTGCGCTAGCTACATATTACTATAGACTGTTCTGTTTTTCACAGATTCTGTTTTTCGTGTGTTGTTTGCTTATTTTGATGAATCTATGGCTAGTAAAATAGTTTATAAACCATAGAGAAGTTGGAATACAGTAGTTATAACACCAATATAAATAAAGAATGAGTTCAATACAGTACCATGAAGTGGTCTTTTATTTTCTTTCGCTAACAGAGCTCACGAGATTTTCTACTTTAAGTTTTGTGTTGTGAAGTTTTCAAGTTTTGGGTAAAGATTTGATGGATTATGGAACAAGGAGTGGCAAGAGCCTAAGCTTGGGTATGCCCATGGCACCCCCAAGATAATCTAAGGACACCTAAAAGCCAAAGCTTGGGGATGCCCCGGAAGGCATCCCCTCTTTCGTCTACTTCTATCGGTAACTTTACTTGGAGCTATATTTTTATTCGCCACATGATATGTGTTTTGCTTGGAGCGTCTTGTATGATTTGAGTCTTTGTTTGTTAGTTTACCACAATAATCCTTGCTGTACACACATTTTAAGAGAGACATACATGATTTGGAATTTGTTAGAATACTCTATGTGCTTCGCTTATATCTTTTGAGTTATATAATTTTGCTCTAGTACTTCACTTATATCTTTTAGAGCACGGTGGTGGATTTGTTTTATAGAAACTATTGATATCTCATGCTTCACTTAGATTATTTTGAGAGTCTTAGTAGCATGGTAATTTGCTTAAAATCCTAATATTCTTAGTATACAAGATTAATAATAAAACTTTCTTATGAGTGTGTTGAATACTATCAGAAGTTTGATACGTGATAATTGTTTTGAGATATGGAGATGGTAATATTAAAGTTGTGCTAGTTGAGTAGTTGTGAATTTGAGAAATACTTGTGTTAAAGTTTGTGATTCCCGTAGCATGCACGTATGGTGAACCGTTATGTGATGAAGTCGGAGCATGATTTATTTATTGATTGTCTTCCTTATGAGTGGCGGTCGGGGATGAGCGATGGTCTTTTCCTACCAATCTATCCCCCTAGGAGCATGCATGTAATACTTTGCTTTGATAACTTGTAGATTTTTGCAATAAGTATATGAGTTCTTTATGACTAATGTTGAGTCCATGGATTATACGCACTCTCACCCTTCCTCCTTTGCTAGCCTCTCTAATACCACGCACCTTTCGCCGGTATCATACACCCACCATATACCTTCCTCAAAACAGCCACCATACCTACCTATTATGGCATCTCCATAGCCATTCTGAGATATATTGCCATGCAACTTTCCACCGTTCTGTTTATTATGACACACTCCATCATTGTCATATTGCTTAGCATGATCATGTAGTTGACATCGTATTTGTGGCAAAGCCACCATTCATAATTCTTTCATACGTGTCACTCTTGATTCATTGCATATCCCGGTACACCGCCGGAGGCATTCATACAGAGTCATATTTTGTTCTAAGTATCGAGTTGTAATTGTTGAGTTGTAAGAAAAATAAAAGTGTGATGATCATAATTATTAGAGCATCGTCCCAGTGAGGAAAGGATGATGGAGACTATGATTCCCCCACAAGTCAACTCCGGACAAAAAAAAAAGAAAAGAGGCCATAAAAATAAAAAAGGCCCAAATAAAAAAAATGAGAGAAAAAGAGAGAAGGGACAATGCTACTATCCTTTTACCACACTTGTGCTTCAAAGTAGCACCATGATCTTCATAGTAGAGAGTCTCTCATGTTATCACTTTCATATACTAGTGGGAATTTTTCATTATAGAACTTGGCTTGTGTGTTCCATTGATGGGATTCCTCAAAATGCCCTAGGTCTTCATGAGCAAGCAAGTTGGATGCACACCCACTTAGTTTCTTTTTGAGCTTTCATACACTTATAGCTCTAGTGCATCCGTTGCATGGCAGTCCCTACTCACTCACATTGATATCTATTGATGGGTGTCGGTGTCAAAACCGGCGGATCTCGGGTAGGGGGTCCCGAACTGTGCGTCTAAGGCGGATGGTAACAGGAGGCAGGGGACACAATGTTTTACCCAGGTTCGGGCCCTCTTGATGGAGGTAAAACCTTACGTCCTGCTTGATTAATGTTGATGATATGGGTAGTACAAGAGTAGATCTACCACGAGATCGGAGAGGCCAAACCCTAGAAGCTAGCCTATGGTATGATTGTATGTTGTCCTACGGACTAAAACCCTCTGGTTTATATAGACACCAGAGGGGCTAGGGTTACACAAGGTCGGTTACAAAGGAGGGGATATACATATCCGTATTGCCTAGCTTGCCTTCCACGCCAAGTAGAGTCCCATCCGGACACGAGACGAAGTCTTCAATCCTGTATCTTCATAGTCTAACAGTCCGGCCAACGGAGATAGTCCGGCTGTCCGGAGACCCCCTAATCTAGGACTCCCACAGTAGCCCCTGAACCAGGCTTTCAATGACGATGAGTCTGGCGCGCAGTATTGTCTTCGGCATTGCAAGGCGGGTTCCTCCTCCGAATATACCACAGAAGAATTTGAATATAAGGATAGTGTCCGACCCTGCAAAATAAGTTCCACATACCACCGTAGAGAGAATAATATTTCCACAAATCCAATTTGCTGACTTGTTTTGGCAACACGACTTTACGTCACGGCTCGGTGATTATTCGAACCGTTTCCTTTAACTAGCCCCGCACATAACGCGAGGCAGTTTTTTGACACGTCTTGTCAAAGCAGAGATCGTGTTCCCCTAATTACGCGATTCTCATCAATACGGTCGTGGGTAACCCAACCATGTCTAGGACTCCTAGATTATAGGCAAGTCCCAAACGGCTACGGAGAGGACGCTTGATATTCACCCTCTTTATAAAGGGACAAGGCTTTTACTTTTTTTCCTCCCGTGCTCAATCGAATCCTTCCCCCACCTCGAGTTCTAACACCCAAAGCCCAGGTCAGGTGCTTCGGACCTTCAATCATGTCCGGATCTAGCCTTCAAGGCCGGTGGATGCCCTCCTCCGTTACGAAAGAGGATATCAAGAAATTGAGGGAGGCCAGATACCTGACCGCCGAGGTTTCGCATTGGCTGCCTGCCCGAGGGCAGGTCGTCCCTACACCTGAACCCAACGAGAACGTTGTGTTCATCTCCCACTTCCTCCGAGGTCTAGGCCTCACCCTGGATCCCTTTGTTAGGGGTTTGATGTTCTATTACGGGCTAGATTTCCACGATCTAGCCCCGGACTCCTTTCTCCACATCTCGACATTCATTGTCGTGTGTGAGGCCTTCCTCCGCATTACCCCTCACTTCGGCATGTGGCTCAAGACCTTTGACGTGAAGCCGAAGATGGTCGAGGGGCAGTATGCAGCGTGCGGAGGCGCATTAATAAGCAAGATAGCAGGAGCTCCGTGGCCCAAAGGTTCCTTTCCAGAGGTGTCCGGATTATGGCAACAAGAGTGGTTTTACATCACAGCTCCCAGAAGTGCCAAGTGGGTGGCTGCCCCTGCTTTCCGCTCGGGCCCTCCACCAGAACTGATGTCATGGATTAGCATAGGACTGAGCTGGGGTCGAGCCAAGGACGTGCCTATACTGCTGAGCCGAATTCGCGATCTCTTCGAAGGAGATTTCAGTCTGGTTACGGTGGCGCAAGTCATGCTGGTTTGTCGAGTCCAGCCTTGCAAACGCCGGCCCCTCCGCATGTGGGAGTTCAACCCAGAAGGGTCGCGTACTACTCAGCATTTCCTCGGCCTGATGCACGAGGAGATGTACAAATCATTCTTCGGACCCCAAATAGAGTGTCCGGATACTACTGAGGACGTGGGCCTGAGCAGCAACCGTACCACCGACCAAGTAAGTAATCCTTTAGCCGAACACACCGCCTTTTATTTACCATGACGTCATTCTGAGAAATCGCTCTTTGACCAGGACTGGCTAACAAAGGCGAAGATGATTCGGTGTTCGCCCCCCCTTCCTGAGGGTTTGGAGAATCTGGTACTGGAAAAGGTGCTCGAGCTAGCACCTTGCCCGGAGCCCTCAAAGGAAGATAAAGGGGGAATAATGAGGTCGAAAGCGGGCCCCCGTCGCTACCAATTCCAACCGAGGGAATGAGTACCTCTGTGAAGGAGGATAACCAAGGAGAAGAATCCGACCTTCTCTCGCTTCGGGGAAGGAAGAGGACTGCCTCTGAAGATCCGGAAACCGAGGCTTCCAAACGGGAGAAGAAGTCTCCACTAGAGGGTCCTGCCTTGGAGGGTGCTTTTGCCGCACAAAGTCCGCGCGAGGATCAGCCCTCCAACGAGCTGTAAGTAATCAGAAAGTACTTTAATAGTGGAGATATACTACCTTACCTCTGAGGAAAATAACCGAAGTGTTTATCTTGCAGTTCGGATCTTAGCCCTTCTCAATAGAGCTCGTCTTCAGGGGATCTTCTTCCAGAGATGATGGAGAGCGAAACGCCTCCCCGGGACTCCCCCATTCAAGAAGCGGGCGACCTTGAAGTGTGTTCGTGGAGGGCCTCTCCGGATCCGGTGAGGCCAGAAGATAATCCAATAGTCACCCGAAGTCCCCAGCGTCCGGCTCTTGAAGAGAGCAAACAAAAGAGTCCGGCACTGTCTGGTATGCGGCCGGACGTACTGAGGGAGCTGTTGGAGCGAGCGGCCATCTCAGAAGAACACCGTACGTTGATGGGTACAGTGATGGAAAGAATTTCGTCCGCCGAAAGCGGATTGCATGGAGCCTTTATGAGTCTACTGACGGGCTTTGAGGTACGTGAAATGATATACTTTTTGATAGTATCGCACATTTTAGGTGTGCCCTGTGTAGATAGTAGCCCCTGAGACTGTGGTCGTCATCGAGAACGGCGGCGAACAGAGGATCCTAGTCCCAGGTAATAATCATACCTCTTTATGTGCAGGTGATGGGAGCTCCAGTGACTGGCCGAACTAATGAGTTTGCCGAACTAAAGCGGCAACTGGATGCGGCAGATGCCGACATCGAGCTTGTTAACAAGCGGCTTGACGAGGCACTGGGTAAGTAATGTTTTTCCGGTCAACATCACATAGTAAGAGTAGCATGATGCCAGTATCTGTAATATGTTGTGACTGCAGACGGAGCTGCCACCGTGGAGACCCTTCGGGCGGAACTTTCCTGAGCCAAGGAACAAGCAAGAGTTAGTAATGCGGCTGCTTTGAAGGCGGCCGAAGAGTTAAGAGCCGAGAAGGCCGCGCATTGCGAAAGCAAAGAGAAGATGGCCAAGATGGCCGTAGAATTAAAAGACACTGCCGACCATTGCCAGTTCCTTGAAAAGGAGAACCGAGTGAAGGCAGCGGACCTTGAAAAGGCCACAATGGTGACCAAAGACACTCGCTCTGCTATGAGGGCGAAGAAGGAGGAGCTGCGCGAAGCCGGGGATATTGCGGCTGGGAAGCCCTTTCTGCTGCAGAGGGAGTTTGGAGATCCGCGGTATGCCCCTCTGGATCGGCTGTGGAGTTCGGCAGACGCATATATGGACTTGGCAGCAAGCGCTATCGATGCGGTCGAATACTTCCGAGATCAGACAGATCATGAAGTGGACAAGCTGTTCTGGTCGCAATTTAATGTTCCAGAGCGTCCGCTTCCCTTGACTGATCAGCTAGCTGAATGGGCCGAACTTAATAGGTTGTCCGGACTTGCCATGAGGTCCATCGTAGATCATTTGTGGCCGGAGAAGCTGAAGCCGAACAACTATTTCAGCTTAGTGAAGCAGTTCCTTGGTGCGGTGCTGCGCATCAATGCGATGAAGAGGTCGGCGTGCATAGAAGGCTCGCGGATGGCCTTTGCCCGTGTCAAGGCATACTGGGCGGAGATGGATGCTACCACTGTTGCGGCGCAAGGTTAGGCCATAGGCCGAGTAGCTGCCGAGCACTATTTTGAAGAGGTTCTTGAGGGTGCTCGTTTGATAGAGTCCCAGTGCTCGAAGAATATTTTGTTTGAGTGACATGTATTCCCATTGTAAGCACAATGCTTTTATGAAATGTAGTAAGGCCGTATTTATACTTTTGCCGGAAAGTAATATGATGCCTCCTGTGCGGCTGTTTATGTATATATGTATATAACCTGAAAGATTGCAGTCGTCGGCTTCAACCCCCACGCATATAATGCGGAGGTGTTCGCAGAAAACGCGTGTTCACACTTAACCCAACGTCTTGGTCCTATTAAGGAGGTGATAGCGCGGCGAATGAGGTAACTGGACTATGATGCTTTAACACTTTCACTTAGCCATAGGAGTTTGACGGTGGGGCTACTATATAGCCCCTGGTGGCTCCGCACTCTCCCAAACTCGGGGTGCGTATATGCCTGGCCGGGAAATGGCCCTTCGTTAAAGCGGAGGAATTCTAACATTCCATAGGTCATCGAGTGGTTGACCAGTCTCGCGCTATATCATGACAGTCAGTTTTCGGCTTTCTCTACTGAGGTGCTCGTCCGGACGAACCAGGGCACAATCACAGTAGTTCTCCTGGTGCTGCCTTAGCCGATAGAACGGAACGTATGGCACCAAAACACAGGAGCCGGGCAAACCCAACACTTGACCAAAGACATGATTCGGAGCTGATGCATATAAGGCCAAACTTGCGGCGCCGAATACTCCCTAAGGTATTCGGTCTTTATGGTATAAACCGGGCCTAAATAGTGCCCTTTGTAGGAAGCCCCTTGTGTCCAGGTACGGGCGTTTATTCTGACGTGACCACATGCCAAGATGTCAGCATCCTTCTCAATTGTATTGAGAATCCGAGGGATGTGTATCAACAAGAGACAGTAAAAAAGGTTTACGCAGGGTCTTAATCTAAAAAGAATCCTTGGAGCGGGTCCCTGCTGCACGTCTGCGCCTGTGTCTTCGTTATGCCGTATCCTGGACGGGTGTAGCACGATGGTCATCTGTAAAAGAGAGGAACTTAGGTGAAAAGTTGTTGTGCAGAAAGGTAGTTTTTAAAGAAACCATGTATAATTAAAAATGAGTAAAAATTGCCACTTGTCTGCGTGCATTGAGCCCCTTGTATTTGTAATAGGGGTGTGCCATCAATCCGGTATGAATTACATATAGCTGCGTCGGGCTCGTCTAACCGTGTCCGTGGTCTTGACGACCTATCAAATGCTTTAGTTGGTGAGGCCATTTTTAGTGTGCGGCTGCCAAGGAAGTCGCACTCTCTTCGGCGCACAAATATCGCTCAATATTTCCATTCACTGTAATGATGCCACGTGGACCGGGCATCTTGAGTGTGAGGGAAGCGTAATGCGGTATTGCACTAAAGCGAGCGAAAGCTTCGCGTCCAAGTAGTGCTTGATAGCCACCTTGGAACGGAGCAATGTGGAAGGTTAAATGTTCGCTACGGAAGTTATCGGGGAAGCCGAATATAACCTCTAGTAGCAGGGAGCCCGTGCAGTGAGCCCCTGGGCCTGGCGTTACTCCTTTAAAGGTAGTGTTGCTATGGCAAATTTTCGTTGGATCTATCCCCATTTCGCGGATTGTATCCTGGTATATCAGGTTTTAAACTGCTGCCACCGTCCATCAGGACTCGTGTAAAGTGGTATCCGTCAATTATTGGGTCTAATACCAGGGCAGCCCATCCTGCACGCCGGATACTTGCTGAGTAATCACGATGGTAGAAAGTGATCGGTTGAGACGACCAATGGCAGGACTTCGCGGTGATAGGCCCTTGGGCATATTTTTCTGGGAGTGCCGCTTTGTTTCTTCCCTTGACAAGGTGTAACACGTTGACTATTTTGACTTCTGGTGGAAACTTCTTTTGTTCCCCAATGTCTTGCTTGGGAGGCTCATCCTCGTCTTCGTTTGGTGTATCCTCCCCCTTGTGTACGGTGTTGAGCTTGCTGGACTGCTTGAAGACCCAACATTTTCTGTGGGTATGATTAGCGGGTTTACCAGGGGTGCTATGGATCTGACATACTTGGTCCAGAATTTTGTTTAGGCTGGACAGTTCGTCTCTGGCGCCTTTAGAGGGCGGCTTTTGCTGACTTGGCCGGGAGCTTTTGAATCCGGCGTTTTACTGTCGTGCTCTTCATGATGTCTTCTTTATTCCGGCGTTTGTTATTTTTGTTGCATCGTGATTTCCCGTTTCCATCTCTAACTTCAGATGTACTAGGATCACTGAAGCTGCATCTGGCTAGCCAGCTATCCTCACCCGCACAAAAGCGGGTCATGAGGCTTGTTAATGTTGCCATTGTTCTCGGCTTTTCTTGGCCGAGGTGTCTGGCAAGCCATTCGTCACGGACGCTATGCTTAAAAGCTGCTAAGGCTTCGGGGCCCGGATAGTCGACTATTTGGTTCTTTTTAGTAAGAAACATGTTCCAAAGCTTTCGAGCTGACTCTCCGGGTTGTTGAGTTATATGACTCAAATCGTCCGCGTCCGGAGGTCGTACGTAAGTCCCCTGAAAATTTGCCCGAAAAGCATCTTTGAGCTCTTCCCAGCTTCCAATGGAACTTTCGAGGAGGCTCTTAAGCCAGTGCCGAGATGGCCATTTGAGTTTGAGGGGTAAATACTTAATGGCGTGGAGGTCATCTCCTCGAGCCATATGGATATGGAGGATATAATCCTCAATCCAGACACCAGGGTCTGTTGTTCCGTCGTATGCCTCTATATTTACGGGTTTGAACCCCTCTGGAAATTCATGATCCAGCACCTCATCGGTGAAACATAGGGGGTGTGCGACACCTCTGTATCCGGGTGTACCACGTTCTTCAGATATTTGTTGTGTTGCGTTGTATGCTGGAGCGCACTTACGTGGTCCATAGATGGATCTGGTTGTGCTGTCCTTTTGATGAGAGTCCTCGCGTGGATCGCGTATTGGCTTATGTGCGGCGTTGTTTGCCACTCTATGTTGGCCATGAGGTCGCCTATCCGGCCAGATGTCTGTTTTGATTTTTGGTTGTGGGGGATCTAAGGCCTCCTCATCGAATTCAGGTAGCAACTTCCGCTTCGGGTAGCTCTTGGTAGGGCGATTACCACTATACTTCGCTTCTGTGTTGAGTACTTTGTTCCATCTGATTTGGAGTGTGTCTTGCGCTGCTTTGAGCCTTTGCTTCTACTTTTTTAGACTCCTTGCGGTGGCAACGAGCCTTTGATGGGCATTCTGTTGCTCCGAGTGTCCATCCGGTGTGACGTCATCTGGACTATGATCTTTGACAGAGTCGGGTTGTTCGGCTTGATTCTCCATGTTGTCGTGGTCTGGCGATGGTTCCCCCTGCTCTAACGCTGGGTCTGTATGATCATTGTTTCTGCCGAGGCGGGATTTGGGGCGGCGCTTACGCTGCCGTTTTGACTGCTTCTTGAGGGAACAACCCTTCGTTGCGTCCTTCCATTCCTCGTCGTCGTTTTCCTTTGGTGTGTCCACCATGTATACGTCATGTGGTGAAGTGGGCGTCCAGTGCCCTGGGGGTAGTGGTTCCTGTTTGTCTCCTGCATCGTCATCCATGCCGTCGATGTATTCGGAGTCGGAGTCGAGCATGTCGGTTAAGTCATTGACAGTGGCTATTAAGTGGGTGGTGGGTGGGCCGCGAATTTCTTCGTCGTCCGTATCCCAGTCCTGCCGGACATAGTTCCGCCAGGATCCTCCTGACAAGGAGAGAGACCTTAATGAGTTAAGTATGTCGCCAAAGGGCGAGTGCTGAAAAATATCCGCGGAGGTAAACTCCATGATCGGCGCCCAATCGGATTCGATAGGAACGGGCGCAGGCGGCTCGGAGTCCGTGGCCGGAGAAGGATCCGGCAGTTTAACAACACGGCACTCGTGCAAGGTAAGTTCGATGTTTGGCTCGATCGCTGCTGAGGGTAAGGCCTCCGTGGCGGGGTCCATCCACCCGTCCATGGACGGTGCAACTGGCTCTGAATTGAGGGTCAGAGCGGCTGCCTGTGCGATCTCCTGAACACTATCCGATGGTAGAGCTAAATCGTACTCATCGTGACCGCATGACGCACAAGGCAGAGGCTCGAGTCCATCGAAGATCAAGTCTCCACAGATATCGGCTGTGTAGTTTAAGCTTCCAAACCTGACCTGGTGGCCAGGGGCGTAACTTCTGATCTGCTCCAGATTGCCAAGCGAATTGGCCCGTAGTGCAAAGCCGCCGAACACGAAGATTTGTCCGGGAAGAAAAGTCTCACCCTGGACTGCATCGCTATCGATAATAGTAGGAGCCATCAAGCCTAACGGCGATGACACAGAGGAACTCTCAATGAAAGCACCAATGTCGGTGTCAAAACCGGCGGATCTCGGGTAGGGGGTCCCGAACTGTGCGTCTAAGGCGGATGGTAACAGGAGGCAGGGGACACAATGTTTTACCCAGCTTCGGGCCCTCTTGATGGAGGTAAAACCCTACGTCCATCTTAATTAATGTTGATGATATGGGTAGTACAAGAGTAGATCTACCATGAGATCGGAGAGGCTAAACCCTAGAAGCTAGCCTATGGTATGATTGTATGTTGTCCTACGGACTAAAACCCTCCAGTTTATATAGACACCAGAGGGGCTAGGGTTACACAAGGTCGGTTACAAAGGAGGAGATATACATATCCGTATTGCCTAGCTTGCCTTCCACGCCAAGTAGAGTCCCATCCGGACACGAGGCGAAGTCTTCAATCATGTATCTTCATAGTCTAACAGTCCGGCCAATGGAGATAGTCCGGCTGTCCGGAGACCCCCTAATCCAGGACTCCCACAATGGGCATCTCCATAGCCCGTTGATACGCCTAGTTGATGTGAGACTATCTTCCCCCTTTTTGTCTTCTCCACAACCACCATTCTATTCCACCTATAGTGCTATGTCCATGGCTCACGCTCATGTATTGCGTGAAAATTTAAAAAGTTTTGAGAATGTCAAAAGTATGAAACAATTGCTTGGCTTGTCATCGGGGTTGTGCATGATTTAATATTTTGTGTGGTGAAGATGGAGCACAGCCAGACTATATGATTTTGTAGGGATAACTTTCTTTGGCCATGTTATTTTGAGAAGACATAATTGCATTGTAAGTATGCTTGAAGTATTATTATTTTTATGTCAGTATAAACTTTTGTCTTGAATCTTTCGCATCTGAATATTCATACCACAATTAAGAAGAATTACATTAAAATTATGCCAAGTAGCAGTCCGCATCAAAAAATTATGTTTTTATCATTTACCTACTCGAGGACGAGCAGGAATTAAGCTTGGGCATGCTTGATACGTCTCCAACGTATCTATAATTTTTTATTGCTCCATGCTATATTATCTACTGTTTTGGACATTATTGGGCTTTATTTTCCACTTTTATATTATTTTTGGGAATAACCTATTAACCGGAGGTCCAGCCCAGAATTGCTGTTTTTGCCTGTTTTAGGGTTTCGAAGAAAAGGAATACCAAACGAAGTCCAAACGGAATGAAACCTTCGGGGCCGTGATTTTCCCAACAAACAAGACCCGGGAGACTTGGACCCTACGTCAAGAAAGAAAAGAGGAGGCCATGAGGTAGGG